>NC_143587.1:83244961-83586374 GCF_048544385.1 Mastigoproctus giganteus | reverse complement strand
GCCCTTTAGGAGTCCGGCGTCTTTGGCTGCCTCCTGTTTTTGTAATTTTCATTAATTAAGTAGGGGCCCGAACATGTTTTTTGCCTCCGGGCCCGAAAAAAGTAGCTACGCTAGTGATGCAAGATATAAGAGACTCTAAACCTGGATGGTAGGAGGCACACGCACCGGTATAAGTATCCCGGAAACCGCATACCTTCTATGACTTTCGATCCGACTGTGTATCGGATATATCGAGATTTATCCAATAAGGAAATAGTACACATCCAATGGCGATCCGGTGGTTGGAAACAGCTTGTTGAAGAGGCAGCGAATGGAGGCTACATCGATGATCATAGAATTTCCGTAAGCGCAACTCGTTATAGATTGCCACGGATGGGGCATTGCAGCAGACTGTACGACAGGTTCCACTCATGTCAGTAAAAAAACAAGAAGGTAGGATCACAGTGCGTTCAGCAACACCAATCCTGGGCAGTAAAAGATTGGAAAAACGTTGACTGGCTGTTTAAAGCTGATACAGATATGGCGAAAACACTATGAGTCTACCAAGATTCTTACATGCGTAGTCCTTGCGAGTAGCACTTGGTTATAATCACTGTCCTCCCACTCCAGATGGAAAAGGCTTGGATTCAAATCCCTTCAATAAGCGAGAAGCTTTTATGTTTTTTTTTTTTTTTTTTCTTTTTTTCACTCCTAGCGAAGTTAGGTTAGGCCAGCAAGGTCTTTTTCATCCAGCAGGAAATTGAGACAGTTTATGGACATAATATACATTGGTGGATGAACTTGTTCTTTGGTAACTCTAATATTACTTTCTAATATTAATTATTTTCCTCTTATTATTATTATTATTATTATTATTATTATTATTATTATTATTATTAGCCATATGGTACAAGGAAGCCTGAGGCTTATGCTGCACCGGCCAAAAAAAAAAAAATTCCGTATTACCCTGAGAGATAGAGAGAGAAGTAGAAAGGAATCACCAAGAAAGAGAAGAATGATGATATCCAGCTCAGGACCCTGGGTGTGCCAAGCCCATACTCACCAGATGTGAGCCCCTTAGTAAAGTAACTTCTAGTTAAAACTGATAAACTTTAACAGAAAAGCCTGCAGACCCAACACTTTCAAGAGCGATCTCCCACCAGAGGGAATCAAAAGTGCCCTCGAAACGTCAACGAAAAGATCCAACTCATGTTTGGCACTGGAATTTTCAATATGTACAATGGAATCTACAAGTGCCAGTAACTGCCAGCGCAGAAACCATACAGGGTGTTTCAGTTAAACGTTTCAGAACTTCTAAGAGGGGTAGGGTACATCCTGACAACTCGAAATCATATAGCAATGTGGGGTCGGAAATGCTTTCCTGAAGCGGTGTTGTACACAGAAGCACCATAAAGAAAAGAGACCGTAAATGAGAAATCGTTTTAATAATACATGAAAAGAAGCAAAAGGTACATGGATTAATGTAAGTGTTCGAAGTTTCTTCCACGGGCTACAATGCACGCCTCACATCTCCGACGCATGGACATCCGAACATTCTGGAATACTCCAGGCGAATTTCGAATTTCTTCGGCAGCTACTGCGATTCTTGCAACCAGCTCCTCAGCATTGTCAACAGGGGTGTCATAAACTAGCGATTTCATATGACCCCAGAAATAAAAATCAAGACATGATAGGTCGGGTGACCGAGCAGGCCAACGCACGGGACCACCACGTCCGATCCACTGTTGACCAAATGTGACATCCAGGTAGTTACGAACATCTCCGCTATAATGGGCAGGGGCTCCATAGTGTTGGAACCACATTGTCTGTTGCGTCGATGCAGAAATCTGCTCATCTCTCAAAAGTTGTGGCAATACTTGCTGCAGAAAGATCAAGTAGATAGGTCCGGTTAGACGACACGGTAACAGGTAAGGTCCAATGAGGTGATCTCCCATAATACCGGCCCATACATTGACCGAAAATCGAATCTGTGCTGCACGACGTCGTATTGCATGCGGGTTCTCGACCGCCCAGATATGGTCGTTATGCGTGTTGAAAATTCCTTCCCTTGTGAAGGATGCCTCATCGGAAAACAACACTTCAGCAGGAAAAAGGGGATTTGTAGCACATTTTCCAAGGTACCACTGTGCGAAAGCAATACGAGGTGCATAATCCTCCGGTTGCTGTGTCTGGACACGCTGCACGTGAAACAGATGCATGTCTTGTTCTCGGAGAATCCTCCAGACGCTGCAATGGGAAACCCCGACTGCGTTTGCTAGACTTCGTGTACTCGTTCTTGGATTCCCCTGTACATGCTGCAGCACATTCTGTTCGACGGCTGGAGTCCGTGCTGTTCTTACCCTGTCCCTGTCAGCTCTTTCAAATGAACCTCTCTCAGCTAACCTCTGGTGCAGTCTTGCAAAGAAATTATGACTGGGAATACGCCTCGTCGGATATCGTTCCGCGTACAAACGCTGTGCGGCTGGCCCACTACAATTTGCAGCCCCGTACGCCAAATGCATATCGGCTAACTCTGCGTTCGTGTAATCATCCATCCTACTAACTTGGCGTTCTTGTTCAAGAAATTCGAAATTCGCCTGGAGTATTCCAGAATGTTCGGATGTCCATGCGTCGGAGATGTGAGGCGTGCATTGTAGCCCGTGGAAGAAACTTCGAACACTTACATTAATCCATGTACCTTTTGCTTCTTTTCATGTATTATTAAAACGATTTCTCACTTACGGTCTCTTTTCTTTATGGTGCTTCTGTGTACAACACCGCTTCAGGAAAGCATTTCCGACCCCACATTGCTATATGATTTCGAGTTGTCAGGATGTACCCTACCCCTCTTAGAAGTTCTGAAACGTTTAACTGAAACACCCTGTATATATGTATTATTTACTTTTTTTTTTTTTTTTGAAGAAAAGAAGGTCCTGACTTTGAAATCGCTGAAGAATTCTATCAGCTATGGGGAGTTCCAAAAGCTTCCCTAGGTTAGCAAGCAAAGCAATAGGTCTATATGATTTAGCATCTGAAGGGAGTTTGTCTCGTTTCTTGAAAGTTTTAAATGGGCAGTTTTCCACGCAACCGGGAAGATACCTTCCTAAGCGTAGGCACTTATTAAATAACAGGTTTAATAACTTATGTAATTTAAGTATAAAATCATTTTCCAGACGATCCAGGCCAGAATATTTAGACGTATTAATATTTTTTTATCTATGTATAAGTTAAGTGCGATAGCATCATTACATATTTTTTTTATCACTGACGATAATTCCTCTAGCGTAAAAGACAAAGATTGGAATCGGTAAAATAAGTTGAATTTTCAAAGAGCTTTATTCGTCTCTGATCCGTTCAACTTCACGATATGGCAATGCCTGTGATTTTGAAAAGAACAACGAGTCCGATGCACAAGCTATCAAAATTAGTAAGTTCTTGGCATCACCAAGAACAACCTTTCACAGTTATGCGTTTCTTTTTTGTAGATTTATATGAAGCCTTCAATAAAGATTTCTGAACAACATTTGCTAAGTAGAAAGCCAAAGGAGTTTTAAAAGAATCATATTTGTTTGGAGAAAATTCCTGAGATATGAACTCTTCAAACCATTTCCATTTAATCTTCCATGTGGAGAAACGAATTAATTCCGGTAGAGATGAAAGATAAAAAAAAAACTGTGTTTTTACAAAGATAAAATATTATGGTGTCACGATGATCACTTGTAGTACAATGAGGAAGGGTAGTCCATTTTGGATTTGATTACTAAAATTGGAATTTGAGAGTGCGATGTTTGATTTGCTGATAGAACTGCAATACGTGGCGAGCAGATTACGATAGTTGTGAACTGTTAGACTGTGGCCAAAAATTAAATCTTCAAAAAGATAACCACGAGTGTTGGAGCGAGAACTAAGCCATAAATTAGATTTAGCGTTAGCATATATGGTATTTACTATGTTGGAAGGGCCTGAAAAGTTGAGGACATGATCCAGATAGTTCGGCGAATCATTAAGATCTACAGAAGGTGGACAATACAGTGAGAGTAGGTGAAAGGAAAATGTAGAATAGGTTAATAACACACAAGTAGCCAGTTTATTACATAATTAATTTATTACTGGTACATCGAGGTCCTGATTCAAAATCATTATGCAAGTTTTTGATCTTTATTAACAGGCTGGATAACTCTAGAACGAATGAAGTAACCCATAATTTTGACGAATATCCTAGTTGTACTTCAGCAAAGAAAGGTGTGAAATGCGGAACGACGGTTTCATTGATGTTTTAAGAATATTGGTGACTAAGGACATATTGCTTAGTGTGTATTGTCTTTAAATGTCAAGTGTTCTGTAGTCGATTTTGTTGTTTGGCGGATGGAAAACCCGTGTTTCCGGGAGAAAATACCATGCTACCGTCTCCTGAGACTGACTAACTCAGCCACGTTGTGAAAAAGGCTCAAAATTCCTCACGTCATCGAGGGGGCTCGAACTCAGGTCAACTACAGCACGAGAATGCTGACTATTTATTTGCAAGATTTTGAATAGAGAAGTATTTCCAGGGGGTGAAATATTATGTACATAATTATCCATTGTTGGAACTTTGTCGTACTAACTCGAAAGCCTTTGATATTCATAAAAGTCAAAAGTTAACATCTCTGACTGGGGTGAAAGCGCTCGTGGGTATCACAGTTGGTAGGATTGCCGACCTCTCTGCACCGGGTGGAAAAGACCTGACTTCGAAATGACCGAATAATAAATAAATAAATTCCTCCCGTCATCGGGAGGAATTTTTATGGGTCTTGTTCACAACATGGCTGAGTTAGTCAGTCTCAGGCGAGAATAGGGTGATTTTTTCTCCCGGAAATTCGGGTTTTTCGTCCAGCAAACAGAAAATCGACTTCAGACCCTACGCAATTTAGAGACAACATACACAGAGCAACATGGCCTTAGTCGTCGCTACTCCTTAAACCCAATAACAACAACTGTGGTGAAAGGCTCTTCTGCCATGCTTACAATTGACAGAGCAAGTTGGATCATTTTATGAGGATACTCTACAAACACGAGGCCACTCCTATGGCAGTGTCCACCTGAAGTAGAGTTATGAGTGCAGGATTGGGTGGTGTGTCCATACCCTAGACATAAGAAACACTTTGTGATAATAATAAATGGTCGGAACTTACGAGAACTCCATCCTAAGAAAATTCGGTCTAAAGAAGCACGGCACTTGTATATTTTTTGGTGGAAATTCATGACCCAATGAACATTACTTGAAGATTTTGACTTTGTGTTAAAACTGAAATATGAGTCATGTGGACGTCTTCAGGCGAAAAGCCAAAGTCAATCAAGTTTTTATAATAAAGGTCTGCAATAAAATCTTCCTTGGAAAGACCTTGGAAATGTTGAAGATTAGCAGACTGTGGTTGGCACGCTTTAGAGAATCAAAATGCCTCCAGAAGAGAAATGCTTAGTACTGGTTATGTTATCCAAATCGGTTTTAGAGGCAGTTTCGTGAACAACACTTCGATTCTGGCAATACACAAAACTTAATCTTAACTTATTTTTAAAATCTTTCTTAAGTATTCAGCCCTCTTGGGTAGCAGTTGGTAGGATCGCCGTCCTCGCCACACCGAGTGGAAAAGACCTGAGTTCGAATCCTGTTGATGATGGAAGATATTTTTATGGATCTTGTTCATAACGGGGCTGAGTTAGTCGGGCGAGGGTAGCAGAGTTTTTTCTCCCGGAAAATCTGGCTTTTCATTCAGCAAACAAAATCGACCTCAGAACATAAGCAATTTACAGACAATATATACGGAGCAACATGGCCTTAGTTGCCGATGCTCCTAAAACCCAATCAACAACAAGAAAATTTATAGTGTTCATCACGAACTCCTTAATTTCCTGGCTAGTTTTTATTTCACTGTCTTCAGCTGCTCTTAAAATTAGATTTTATGCCAGCGGTTTAGTAGCTTTCAGACTTAAAGTAGTAACAGAATGTTTATGTTCGGAAGTTGGAAGTTGAGAAAGACTCTTGCAGGCAACAGCAGCAAAACTGCTTCAGTAGAAGACCTCAAGTTCTGTTTAGGCTCAGTTGTGAGTTGAGAAAAAGGGTCAACAACCTTATCTAATAAGTTCGTTGTTATTCGTATTTCCTGATCTGTAACCATCAACCTTTCATTGTCGATAAGCAAAGCACTAGCACCTGTTTTTTAGTTTGACCACTTTTCAAATATAAAATTCGCAGATAAATAACTATATCTTTCTTTAATTTAGATATTAGTAGTAGTAGTACAAATTTGTAGTAGTAGTAGTGGCACGGGATGCAAGAAAGCAAGTGTAGGAGCTTATGCAGCATCAGCCAAAAAAAAAAAAAAAAATCACACCATTCCCTCCAAATGCCTGTCCAATTCCTCCTTAAATTTATTTAACCTATCAACTTCCACAACGACAGATGGAAGTTTTTCCAGCAATTAACCACCCGCTGGCTAAAGGCAAATTTCCGCACATCTATTCTACATCTGTCCTTTCTTAATTTGAACTTATATATTGCTTGATATAAAGAAGAAACATTCTGGAAATCAACAGGGTTTTGAATCTCATTATCTTTGGACTCAAAAGTAATATCCAGCTTGGGATTAAGAGGTAAGCCTACAGTAATAACACTGTCTAGAGCAGAGGTCTGAGAAACATATTCATTAGCAGATATTTGAGAAAAGGCAACAATTTCTTGTGATAGGATTTTGTCGTCCTCTAATCGAACAAGGGATAAGATACACGTGGTTCTTAACGAGAACACAAAACTTCTTCTATATAACAATATGAAGCAGAAGCCTCTAGAAGAGGGAATACATTAATGGAAACCGAGAATCAAACGGATATCATACTTATCGTAAGATATCCGTTTTATTCTCGGTTTCCATGACTCAAACAGTAGCGTGAAAAATCAATTCCAAATGCATATAATTAAAGAATATGATTAACGTTTCCGGAGTTCAGTAACTAGAAGTGTATTGACGCAGGAGATAATTTTAGGAGAAAGATTATGATGTGAAATATTTTCTATGATTTTTTTTTTTTGAAATTTTTTGGATCAAAAATGAAGGAGATATAAATTTTTATAAAATTTTATAAAATCTAGTACAAATTCACATTTTTAGGCCAAATTTGGCAGATGTGCTGAGAAGTGGCAATTGAAGTTTAATATCGACGCTGGATATCTACTTGAGATGGGTAGCAGTAATTCAGATTACTGCTACCCATCTTACCCATCTTCATTACAGCAATAAAGAACTAAAATGGTCTGGGGCAGGACACATAGCTCGAAGACATGATGACAGATGGACTAAGAAAATAACAGAATGGTACCCAAGAGAAGCTAGAAGAAAACCTGGAAGACAGCGACAGAGATGGATAGATGAAATTCATGAGTTTGTGGGTAGTAAATGGATGGCCATTGCACAAAACAGAAGGAACTGGAACGTTGCTGGAGAGGTCTTCATCCTGCAGTGGATTGAAAATGGCTGATGATGAATCCAGATTAACTACCAACTGTGCGGTACCACACTCAGAGAGAAAGATTAGAATGGAGAATAAAAATGAGTTGAAAATAAAAAAATACTTGGAATAATTGTGCAATCAGATGAAATTCTCTAAGCAGTGCAAACAGGCTGCCAGTACATCTCATGGGGTTTATTCATTGATATGCAGGATTTGTGCTAGCAGGAATAAGAAAGTGGTTATCCCGTTGTATAAGGCAGTACATGGACGGGGTTCCCCGAAGATCTAGACCGCGACGGGTTTTCCATCAGATTGGACCACGATCCAGATCAACGGATAAAAGCAGTCTAATTGTCTCAAGCAACGTTTGCGCCACAGTTACTAAGAAGATTTTTTTTTTAATGTAGCCAGCGTTCTTAATGTCAGTTGTTTGTGTTTTATTTGGAACATAATTATTTTATACATTTCTATTTATTAGCAAAAATGAATGAATTAAAGTAAGAAGTTGGTTTTGATCATGATCAAAACCAAGTTAGTTAACGTTTGCAGTGCGTGGCATTTCAGGTGCGTTCAATTTTTTTTTTTTCCTTAATTTAATTGATTTTCTTTGTTTTTTTTTGGGTATTATATATATTTATTTATTTATTCATAATAACATGCTCGCGAATATTACACAAAAATACACGCGAAGCGTACACGGGCTGTCTAAAGCAAACAATATTGCATTAAAATTACATTTAATCTATGATTTTTTTTTTTTTTTTTCTATACAGTTTGCATGGAAAAAAAAACGATAATAATAGCCGGATTTCTATTGGTCCGATTTTAATGACATTTGGAATGGCTCGAAAAATATTTTTAAAATGTCGAAGTATAAAATTTCATGAAATCCGTCTACTGGAGTCCATCTATTACACGGGGACAGACCGACAGATAGTGAACATGGTGAAGATAATTGAGCGCATTTGCATATGTGCGAACGCGCCCAACTAGTATTATTATAAACATTTCTTTACTATGGAAAAGAAGAGCTCATCATAAAGCTCACTGCATTTGTGACGCACAGTATTCGCAGCTATTTTGGAGATATACTTAGGATATCTACAGTTTCCAGAGGGATACAATTTCCACTTATAATACTTTATAGTTCTGCTTTTTCTAAACGTTTTGTATAATCCGATGTGAACTGCATAGCAGCAAGATTGTTATTTGAGTCACCATACTCTCTTTTACATACATAAAAATGAAAAGTTCAAGGCTATCTTGACTAATTTTATACATTGGTAAATACTGCAGTATTGATTCATCAGTTTTGAAAAAGCTAAACGTAAAAACTGCATAATAAATAAAATTAATTTTCTGTAAACTCAGGGAGACCACACGTTAGGCCTGTAACATTATGTCAATAGTGTCACAGGATCTAATGAATAGGAAATTATTTTCCTATTCACTTGGAAAATTTTCCAAGGGATAAAAAATAAGCATTACTTATAAATACAATTTATTAAATGTATTTATATTAAAATTAACCATAAAAAATGTTAACTATAAAAAGATGGGTATTTCTTATTTATTTTATTATTATTTATTTATTTATTTTTTTTTTTCTTTTGGTATAGCCGAAATTTGAAAAAACAAAGCGTGATAAACGAAGAAGATTCAATTATTATATTTATAGTTTGAGAAGAAAGTCGGAATTATAATGCAAAGGACAACATATTCAAGCGAATACAAGTATACGATGTTTTGACTGCAATAGCCAAGAGAGTTTTGCAGAAATGGACTTCAGTTCTGGTGAGCAGGGGCTTGGCACACCCAGGGTTCTAGGCTGGATATTATTATTGCTCTTATATGATTTCTCCCTGATACCCGTCACGAGGTTCCACCTCGTGACGGGTATTGCTACCAAGTACACAGGGTGGCTGTTGTTATGTCTGGTGTTACTGTTGGTCGAGGAACTCTCTGACTATCCTACAGGTGTTCAGGATTGCGAGTTTCTGGAGTTCCTTGTAGGTGTTCGCCGGGAGACCTATTATAGGCTTCTATTGTAGACCTAGGCTGTTATGTAGGGTCTTTGGCACCATATCTGTGGTTCACACGATGATCGGGAAGGTCGTTACTTGTTGCATATGACACATCTCTTTGATCTCCTGTCTTAGGTTCGTGTACTTCCTGATTTTTTCCCCCATGGGTTTTCTGCAGGTTTCCAGTGTTAGGTACCACTATGTCTATCTGCAACTAGAGGAATTGGAACTGGTGAAAGAAATGAAAGAGGTGAAAGACTTGTGGAATTTGCAGAATCTCGTGCATTGTCAGTAATAAAAACTTTTTTCAAGAAAAGGGTGAACAGAAAGTGGACATGGAAGAGTCCAAATGGATTAACAACTAATGAAATCGATTTCAACCTCACTAACAGAAGATATATCGTGAATGATGTTACCATCCTGAATAAGGTATATGTTTGAAGTGATCAGAGAATGGTAAGATGCACACTTGATATAGAAGTAAGAAAAGAAAGGAAAAAACTGACTCGAGTAAACAATACGAAGGTCTTTGAGATAACAGAAGAGGAGAAAAAGCAGTATGTACTGGAACTTAAGAACACGTTTGAGCTTTTGCAGACTGCTCAGGACCAAGATATCAACGAGGAATATTACAACTTCCTGAAAGTGATAAAGCTCAAGAAACCTATAGGTTAAAAGAAATCCAAAGAAGAAAAAATTAGTCAAGAAACACTTGTCATGATGAACCAAAGGCGACAAATGAAGAGCAAGATAAACACTGATAAGGAGAAAATTGACTGTACTGAGTTATGCAAAGTCATTAGAAAGAGACTCAGAAGGGACATAAGAAGATTTAACACAAGAAAAGTTGCACAAGCATTAAGGAAAAGCAAAGGACTTAAACCAGCAACCATGAGCAGTAATACATAAAGATACTGAAACTGCAATGGTATACTTATAAATAGCAGAGAAGGCATAATTTAAATAGCAGAAGACTGCTATAGAGAATTATACAAGGAGCGAAGGAATGATGCCAGCAGTGGGGAAGATGGATCGCAAATTAGTAATACATACGACATACCCGATACTCTTCCTGATGAGGTAGAACACGTGTTGAAGAAAATGAAGAATCAGAAAGCCCCAGGGGAAGCTGAAGTTAGTAGAGTGTGTAGTGTGTTTAGTGTCAAACGACACCAGGGGTTTCCCCATCTCCGCGTGCTATAGAACACTGTCAATGCTAGAGGTTAAAAGTGTATGGATTTTGTATCTGTGTAGTGTCGTGTACCGTTGTTCATCTGGTCATTTAGCCGCTGGGCCCCTAATGGGACCCAACGTTGCCCCACTCCGCCCAGTGGAGGAAGGCCAGGTACACCACTATTATAGTCATTTACTCTGGCAGGTCCTGCCACCTATCCTGAGATTTCAGTGGCAAGGACCTAAAAAAAAAAAAAAAAAAAAAAAAGCAATAGATAGGGGTCAGCCAAAACAAAGGGAGTACTAGTTGGGCGAATTTGATGTTGTTAAGTTTTTGGGTGTAGGGCTCAAGCAATTTGGAGTTGATTCGGACGCTAGTTGTAAGTTAGAGAAGGAGAGGAAGACTGAAAACTGGGGGAAAAAGATAGAGATATGGGGTCCATAGGGAAGATGACCCCAAGTCAGTGGAGCAGGCCCATGCCCCACAGAGTGAAAAAGAGGGGTGGCGAAGGGGGAAGGACACCAGGGATGAACTCCCCCTCCCGCCGGGGAGTGGAGGCAAAAGACCACGCAAGGGAGCATGGTTAGGGAGGCCTAATGGCAGCAGCTGAGCTGTGCTGGTGGGTTCTGTCACTCCTGGGACGAAGGAAGAAAGGAGGGTTTTTTTTTTTTTTTTTTCCTTCTCCTGAGAGGACTGTCATATCCAGGAAGTTTCTTACTTTGATCTTCAGTGGGTGGTGTTTGGGTGCCGCAGACAGACTGCGCAAACTCTGTAAAGGCGGCGTAGCGCTGCTCGTCCATTATAATCAGGTGCTCACAATGCCGGAGATTTTCTTGAATTTTAGTGGCAAACCTTAGCCGGAACTCGTCATATTCATGACAATCATACATTACGTGATCCCACGTTTCTTCAGCCCCGCAGTGACACAGTGGATCATCTTCAGTGCCTAGGGATGTTAGCTTCGCTTTAAAGGGTCCTTGGCCTGTCAATAGAAATGTAGTATGGAGGCCTGGTGAGTACCAGGGAGGAGGCGTTGGACTGATGAAGTTACTGTAGAGTTGTTAAAATTGGGAGGAAGAGCATTACACAAAAACTGGCAAGACTCTTCACAAAATGCATTAGAAAAGGTGTGACGCCGAAGGAGTGGAATAATGCAATCATAGTTTTGCTGCATAAGAAAGGAGATAAATCATAAATTGGAAATTACAGACCAATTAGCTTGTTGTCACACATCTACAAGTTGTTCCAAGGGTCATTACTAACAGATTAGAATGAATATTTGATGAGAATCAACCGAAAGAGCAAGCTGACTTTAGGACAGAATTCTCAACTATGGATCACCTTCACGTAATATCACAGCTAATGGAGAAAGAAAATGAATATAAAACACCATTATGCCTGGCATTTGTGGATTATGAAAAGGCATTTGACTCCATACAGCATAAGGCAATGTTTCGGGCACTGGAAAGACAAGGCATAGATACCCCATATATTATGATTTTGAAGAAAATATGTGAGAACGCTACCTCCTTTATTAGACTAGACATAGACAGTAGTAAATTTAAAATCGAGAAAGGAGTTCGACAAGGAGACACAATATCTCCTAAGTTGTTTACCGCTGCCTTTGAGGAAGCTTTCGGTAGATTAGACTGGTCGCAGAAAGGAGTCAATGTGAATGGAGAGTACCTAAACCATTTACGATTTGCAGATGACATTGCGATCATAAGCCACGATCCCAAAGAATTAGAGGAAAATCTTAATCAGTTATGCACAGTTAGTAAGGATTTTGGACTAAAGATGAATATGGCTAAAACAAAAGTAATGATGAATAAGTATGCCACAAAAAGGGATATAATCATTGAAATCATTGAAGGAGCAGTAATTGAAAAGGTGGATTCATATACTTATCTGAGACAAGTTATTAGCTGTAATAATGATAAATGGCTGGAAATTAAGAGAAGAATAAATTTTGATGGATAGCATTCCGGAAATATAGTCACATACTGAGGAGCAATATCCCAGTTTGTCTGAAACTTTTTTTTTTTTTTTTTTTGGTAGTTGTTGGCGCATCGGCTTCTGTGGCCATAATGCACCTCCCAAGGTTTTTGCAGTACTTTGATCCAAGCCCGAGGCGGGATTCCAACCCGCGACCTTTGGGTTGCCAGGCAGGCAACCCAAAGGTCGCGGGTTCGAATCCCGCACTTTACCCACCCGACTAGCCCGGTCGGCTTGTCTGAAACGTAAAATAATGAACCAATGTATACTCCCCATTATAACTTATGGTAGTGAAACTTAGGCACTCACCAAAATAATGGAAGAGTAGCTGAGAACAACACAGCGAAGAATGGAACGAATTATATTAGGAATCAGACTGTTAGATAAGAAGAGAAACACATGAATTAAGCAACAAACTCAAGTAAAGAACATTCTTATCAAAACTAAAGAACTAAAATGGTCTTGGGCAGGACACATAGCTCCATGACATGATGACAGATGGACTAAGAAAATAACAGAATGATACCCACGAGGAGCTAGAATAAAACCTGGAAAACAGCGACGGAAATGGATAGATGAAATTCACAAGTTTGTGGGTAGTAAATGGATGTCCGTTGCACAAAACAGAAGGAACTGGAAAGTTTCTCGAGAGGCCTTCATCCTGCAGTGGATTGAAAATGGCTGATGATGATGTCAATCAGATAGATAGCCTTTTTCCTTCTTGTCCACAAGGGTTATGTCCCGTCTGTTGTGCGGGATTGTCTTATCTGTTATTATGGCGCGGTCGCAGTACAGCTTGTGAGTTCGGATCTCTAGTACTGCCCGGGGCTCGTACTTGTAGTGCGGTGCACTTTCTTCATTCAACTCGTATTTCATTGCTAGCTTCTGATGTATTACCCTGGCTACCTGGTCGTGTCTATTAGTGTACTCAGTCTGGGTGATCACCTTGCATCCCGCAGTGGTGTGTTGGATCGTGTCTGAGGCCAGGTGGGATCGTCGACATGTGTCGTCGGACATTCCGGCTCCATGGCGATGTATTTTCTATAGTTCCTGGTGTTGATTACCTGGTCTTGGATGCCGAGCATGAATCCTTCAGTCTCGGGGAAGAGCATCCCGCTCGTGAGCCATGCATTGGAAACAATTTTATCTATGTGATCTTGATGGAGATCATTGTAGTGTCTGCCATGGAGTGTTTTCATTGCCCATCTTTCTAGCTTCGTTTGTGTCTCCTGGCTGGGAGGGGACTCCTCGCTTAAGTTGAGTGGGGTACCGCTTGTCTATCTTCCTTATGGCCTGTTAGAATGCTGCTGTGTGCTTCTGGAAGTAATCCTTCAGGTTAGCAATCGCTGTCTTTTGCTGTTCGATGAGGTCTATCAGCCTCCTTCCTCCTTCTTTCCGGGCAATTGTCAGTCTCTCCATGGCTGATTTCGGGTTGTGTTGGCGGCTCTTGGTCATCATTGTCCTTGTCTTTCTCATGATATCCTCCAGCTCGGTGTTAGTCGATAGTCCAATCTATGACCCCGAAGGAGTATGTTAGCACTGCGATTGCATAGGTGTTTATGGCTTTAACTGTGTTCCCTCCGTTCAGTTTTGCTTTCAGCAAGCTTCTGGGTCTCTGATGGTATTTTTCGGTCAGGCAGGCCTTAATTTCTTTGTTCTGTAACTGATGAGCCTGCATCATCCCCCAGTATTTATAGGCCTTTCCCTCTGCCATGGCTTCGATCTATTTACCACTCTGCAGCTGGTAGTTTCGGTCGACTAATTTTCCCTGGTGCAATCCGTGGGTCTTGCATGCGTCTAGACCAAATTCCATCCTAATATCACTGCTGAATTCTTCTGCAATCTGGAGTAGTTGCTGGAGGTCTCGCTTCCCGTATAGAGCTTGATGTCATCCATGTTCATCAGATGGGTGAGGGTGTACAGGTTCTTCATTATCTGCAATAAGGCCTCTAAGGTTGGGATTATTCATACCACAAATTTAAACATATACACCAACCGTTTATAACTGATTTAATAATAAAATAAAATAAAATAAAATAAAATGATACAAAAGACTGTAAAATAATATTTACAAAAAACTAATTTACAACAAAAATAAAATAAAATAAAATAAGTAAATAAGTTAAAATGCATTAAAATATAAATTTAAAATCGATAAAAACACTATTAAAGCTTTCGGAGGTGTCTATCTCCTTCCTCAGCAATAATGAATATTTAAGCGACACATCCTTAAGTACCAGGTTCTTCATTTTTTGAGGTTATATCCGTACTTGCTACTGTTGAGCATGGTGAATAGCGGGTTAAGTGCTAGACAGATCCACAGCCGGCTCAGGGCATCTCTCTGAAATATTCCTCTCCAGATGGAGATTGGCGTGGTTGTGATGTTTTCGATCTTAATGGTGGTACTCCATTTCGCCATCGTATCTCCTAGGTAGTTTGTCACTATCGGATTGACTTTATAGATGTTCAGCACCTCTATTAGCCAGCTATGAGGCACGAAGTCGAAGGCCTTGCGGTAATCGATGTAGGCTGTGTACATGTTGCGGCGCTTCTTGTAGGCTTGCTCCATAACCGTGGCATGTATGGTTAATTGCTCCTTGCATCCTTTGGTCAGCCACTTGCATCCTTTCTGCTGTTCGGCCATTATGTTCTGGCTCTCCAAGTGGTCTGATATCTGCCTGGTTATGCAGCCTGGTCAGGATCTTGTACATTGTTGGGAGGCAGGTGATTGGCCTATATTTCGCTGGGTTTCTTGTTTCTTCGTCTTTAGGCTTCAGATATGTGATTCCTTGAGTAAGAAACTTCGGAATGGTCCCTGGGTGCCTTATCATTCGGGTGAACTGCTCTGCCAGGTGCTTGTGTGTGGAAGTGAGCTTCTGGTACTAGTAATTGTAGACGTAATCTATTTCTGGAGTTCGCCAATTGTGAGAGTTCTTGATCATCTGTTTTACTTCTTCCCGAATCTCCCACTCTCTCATTTCTTGTACATCCTTGGTTTTCTTGCGTTCTAGTTCTATCCGGGGTGGGGGGGGGGGGCTCGGCTATTATTAGCCATATTGTGCAAGGGAATCACCAAGAAAATAAAAGAAAAATGATGATATCCAGCTCAGGATACTGGGTGTGCCAAGCCACATGTGAGCCCCTGAGGTTAATCATCACTCTTCCCTTTCTTGGTGATTCCCTTCTACTTCTCTCTCTCTCGCATTCAGAATTTTTTTTTTTTTTTTTTGTAGTGCAGCATAAAACTCCGGCTTCCTTGCACCATATGGCTAATAATGCTGTAATAATAAATAATTTAAAAAACAACATTTCTTCTCCAAAAATCCTAACCTTAACAGTACAGTATTTATACACAGTAGTGATCGTAGTGTGGCTCCATCTACTAGATAGTGGCGAACTTATTCTGGCATACTTGTCACAGATGATAATTTCTATTTATTTGTTTATTTATTATCCTTCAACCAGAGTACAAACTCCTTATCAGGGGGGTGGGGTAAGATATAAAATTACATTATAACGGTTAGATTTACAATTTAATATATCTATATTTGGATAAACAAACACGAATACAGTAAAAAGGTCAGGAATTTTAAAATTAATGAATAGATAGGACAAGTACAATCAGGGGTCGAAATCGAATTTTACAAAACAGAACGTTGGTTAATAAGATATCTTATCTTTAACAATCTTTTAACAATACACGGCATTTCCAAGGAATAGATCAAAGCTCACCAGAACGGCGTTCTGGTGCGCTTTGATATAAGCCCCAGGGGCTCTCATCTTGTGAGTATGGGCTTGGCACACCCAGGGTCCTGAGCTGGATATCATCATTCTTCTCTTTCTTGGTGAATCCTTTCTACTTCTCTCTCTCTCTCAGGGTAACTCGGAAATTTTTTTTTTATTTTTTTTTTGCTGGTACAGCATAAGCCTCAGGCTTCCGTGTACCATATGGCTAATAATAATAATTCCTTGCAATTGCGGACGATACTAATAATAGAAATCTTTATTGAAATTAAAATAATACAATACTTGTGGATTATTTACGGCCACCAGTATATTACAACTGTAATATTGCAGTGTATTAATCAAACTGGAATTTATGAGTTGGTAATGGGATCACTGAAAACGATCTCCATTAAACAAAAATATTGAAAATCAGGATTTTACTATTAGTGTTAGTAAGGCCCCAAGAAAACGAACTTTTTCTGCATCAGCCAAAAATAAATAAACAAACAAAATAATAATAATAATAAAAAAATCATATAAAACAGGCTTTGTTTACCATTCCTGTTCCCATAAAGTAATCACCCAATTCCGCTTTAAACTTAGTCAGACTGACTCCTCCACCACGTTGGGAGGCAACTTATTCCAATGTTCGATAATCTGCTGCCCATAGATGAACTTCATGAGATTGAATCTTCTGTTCTACCCTGAGATTTTCTATTTGCATTCCCTGGTTCCTGCCATATAAGAAGAAAATAAACCCTCCTTATTTATTTTACTTAATCCCTTCAAGTGCCTTACGCACCTCAATAAGATTTCTCCTTACATGTTAAACCTGGACGATCCACTGTTACCAACCTCATGGACAGAGGCGGATTTAACGGCGGGCGCGCCCTGGGCCCGGACTTCTGAAGGGCCCACGCAAAACCCCAACAAATTAATTGAACATATTAGTTCAACTATTAGTTCAAAACTTTATGATTATTATTATGCTATTATTAATTATATTATACATATATTATATTCAAATTTTATTGGAAATAAAACATTAATAGTACATTTTTTTTATTTATTTAAAAAAATGGTTAACATGTATTTTTATTTTCCCTGTCTCTCTCTTTTTTTTAAGGGGACCAATATTTTCTTCTGCGCCCGGGGCCTCAACCGACCTTAATCCACTCCTGCTCATGGACACACTTTTCAGAGTAGAACATACATTAAGCAACAAAGAACAACTCGATATTGTATTTCTCGACATCAAAGCGGCTTTTGACAATTTGTCCAACCATGCACTATGCGCCATACTTGGCGATTACTTCAAAATCTCTAGTCATCTATTAGATCTCCTTAAGAAGCTCTTACTGGCCAGGACCCTATGGATAAGAGATCATAATCATCATCATCAAGTTATCTGCTCGAGGGCTCCTCAAGGGGGGTGTCCTCTCTGCCGCCCTCTTTGCCGCATCGTTAGAACCATTCCTTTCAAATCATGCTAACTTTACCATGTATGCCGATGATATAAAGTTCTTTGTTGTTACAAAATGCCACCAGTCTCTCCAGTCTACCACAGTGATCGCCAACCGACAGGTACAACAACTTTAAAATTACCTGAACGCGATTAGGCTCCCCATTAACAACAAAAAAACTGCTCAACTTACTATAACCAAAAAGAGAAATATAAACGATGTGAACATCATGATTGGCAACTCCCTAGTTAAAAAAGTCACTCAGCATAAAGATTTGGGCCTCACCTGGGACAAAGACCTCACGTTCTTGCCTCATTTTAATGCCACTCGGAAAAAAAACATATGCTGCTATATGAGCAGTGAAACAAGAGATCTCCAACTTCCATAACCCACATCTTATCAATAACTATATTCTCCGTTGTATAACCCCAATTCCATTGTATGCCTCAACGATATGGTCCTCGGCACCTCCATCTTACCAAACCAGGTTCCTGTCCCTGGAACACTGGATTTTAAAATGGCTAAATAAGGTCGCATGCCTACCACCTACAATCTCAAAATCTGTCATGCTCTCTAATCTAAATATGCTGCCTTGGAAGTATCATATAATCTCCAGGAACGTCGTTATCTTCGCCCAGCTTCTCTCCAGAAAATTAAGCTCACCTGATATCTGGGATATCATTGCTAGACCGTCAGATCGTATTAAAACTCATACTGCCATTTAGATCCAAGCTGCGCAGCATGACCTCCGTGGATAACATGTTTACATTTTATTCCATGGAAATATTTAACAGGTTATCCATTGACTGTCAGAAGCTCTACAAGGACAAAATGTACAGATCCGCCTCTCTGGCAGATATGTATGCCCTGGTCAAACTTTAGGTGATATAATTTCTGGGATGCTAGATTATGTGTTTATGTTGTATTTATGTAATCAGATACTGTTTTAGGCCATGTACTGTATCAATTCATTTGAGTACTCTGTACATAGATTGTAAATATAATCTTTATTGTATGCAAAGTGGTATATACAACAGAACCTTCACAGCAGCAATGCCAGGGGTTTTACATTGGCTGGTGGACAATAGCCTTAGGGAGACGGGGTCCACATCGAAGTTCGGGCTCATCCCCCAGAGCCAACAATAAAATAGAATCAGTGTCAGATTGTTTACAGGATATATGCTTTTGACAGTATTTATAATGAAATAAAGATATTCATATTTACATTGTGTTATATTAATATTTATATTCATAAAGATATTCTTGACTTTATTTACAATACATTCATAAAGACATCGTGCTTTGAACATTATTTACAATATATTGGGCATTATTATGCTGCCCTTATCAATGTGCACTTTGCCTGGCCAAGGTCAGGCTCTTAAGGATCTGTCTTCGGTACCTCCGATCCTTCACAAACCTACAGAGGTCGCCATCAATTGAAAGGATTGTTGGGAGCATCTCCATGGGGAGAAAGCGGTCACTGAGCGCTAGTCTGTTATAGTGAGCTGTGAGCGTGGGAGCTGACCTCAGTCCGTGTAGAGGGATCTTCCAGCCACACAGTTCCCAGATGCTTGACTCCGAGACCATTCCGGTTGCCATCTTGACAGTGAGAACAAGCCGTTTTTCAAATACAAGATCTGGAAGTCGGGCAAAATGAAGTGACATCGCCATCGCAGTTGTCCTTTGCTGGGGTGGACGATGTTTTTGCGTGATCCAACGAAGGAGCCAGTATTCCGCGGAGTACACGTGCTTGATGTTGGTAGGGGCCGCCGACCCCCAAATTTCCGAGGCATACAGTACGACGGAGTATACTGAGGTGTATATGTACCGACGAGTCCCATCCAGATCCCTAACGTGGAGCAGTTGTTGTTTTGTGGTCCAGCGCATTTGACAGAATTTTGCTATGAGCTTGTCAATGTGGGGGGTTGAAGCTCAGTTTATAGTCGAAGACGATTTCCAAGTCTGTATTCATCTTGACCACTGGAAAGGGAATGCCGTCTAGAGAACTTGGATTTTAGTGGGTTGGCGCTTCAGAGAAAAGACAATTTGGGAGGGTTAATGAGGAGGCCAAATTGATGGAGATAGGATCCTAAGTCGTGTAACTTTTCCCAGATCTTTTTATTGATGTTTGAGAGATGTTCGCCGGGGTTAATCTGAGTATATATCTTAATATCATCGGCATAGCAGAGTATGTCTTCTCTCTGTTGCACAAACGGAATAATAACTGCAGTGAATAATGTTCCGGAGAGGACTCCACCTTGGAAACTCCCGGAGTGATATTTCTCCAGATTGTGTGTTGATCCGCTTTAAGAAGAATGGTTCTGTCAGAGAGCAGGGCTGTGATAAATCATAACATGTCACCTTTTATGTAGAAGTAGTTTTCTAGGAGGTGAACAAGTGAGGGGATACTGATGGAGTCGAAGACAGCTTCCAAGTCGATGTAGGTGACAGAAAGCTCTGCTTTAGCTTCTAGTGCACTGAGAATGGTGTTGGTTATGGATGTTAAATTGGTGACTGTGGGTCTTCCTGGAATGGCATAGTGAATCTGTGGGGGTTTGTGAGGCATGATTTGATTGGTGATGGTGGAAAGTAATGTCTTCTCCATGAACTTCAAGAGGCTGGAATAATGAGAGATTGGCCTGAACTGTTTAATGAGGGTTGCAGATTGGCATTTAGGGTGTGGCCTCACAGCATATCTGTTCCAGAGAGGGGGAAATAGTGCTGCGTTAAGACGGTTAAAAATTGATAGTAGAGGATCGATGATAAACGAGCTAAGACATTTAATCATGAATTGTGGCACAAGATCGGGGCCTGCAGTTGCAGTGGGTGGCAATCCATTTATAGCAGTTATAAGCTGCTTCCTGGTGATCGAACGGTGGCGAGCATATCAGTAGGGACGTTGTTGATGGGTAAGTTGTCTAGGTGCATCGGGGCCATAGTGTTTGAGAACCGTGCAGTGTGGTCCATCCACAGTTCAAGGTCCGGTGTTTTAGGAATTCCTGTGTGCTGAGAGTCATAAAACGATTTGCCTTTTCGTAGGGTTGCATTTAAATGCTTTTTAATTGCAAATATTTTCTGACGGTTGAAAACTGCCCGGGCTCTGGAGAAGGCAATACGATCTTGTGTAGCGCCTGATTCTTTCCATAAGAGATGGAAAGAATCAGGCGCTACACAATACGATCTTGTGTAGCGCCTGATTCTTTCCATCTCTTATGCTGATTTTGTTTTTCTTGAAAGCTGTTGTTCAGTACTGGTATCCACCACGCTCTCGAATGGTGGTGCACCATAACTTGCAATGGTTCGAATCCATCTGGTCATGAGGTCCACAACTAGCTCGAGATCACAATTATTGAGAGCCTCCCAAGGTATCGAGGATGCAGCTTCGAGACATCGTGGTGGATCAATGAATTTGGGTGCTGTGATGTCGTTTTACTTTTTTGGGCCTTGGATATCAAAGTTGGGTGCAGCTAAGTGCAGGAGTATGGTAATGGGTTCGTGATCGGATTGAAATAGGTTGTGAGGACTGTCTTCGAGGTCGCATGGTGCTGACGAGAATATTAGATCCAAGAGATTAGATCCTTTCGTGGGGTGGCAATTAAGTAGGCCGATACCCAATGAATCCATACTGCTAATGAGTTTCCTACTAAGATGTGTGAGAGTAGGTGGAAGATTGAAATCTCCACAAATAATATGCTTAGCAGAGGCATGGAAGTGATTTACCAGCCAGTGGATCACATCTTCAATGATGCCACTTTTTGGGCCTGGTGGAATGTATACTGTTGCTACGTCTAAATAGTATGACAATATTTATTTATTCATTATTATCATGTAACCCGTGTCCTCTAGCTCGATAGCTGTAAAGGGACATTTCTTTGGAAATAAATTGATATTAATATTAATAATAATAGTTAAACTTTGCAGTACACACCTTCTGCTCCAGTGGTGTCCAACCTACAGCCCGCACGAAAAGCGAAATTTTCTAAAGTGAGCATTTAAAAACAAAACAAAAGTAAGATATCTTTTTTAAAAACAAAAATCATATTTTTATAATTTTAATAAAATCTAAAAAAAAAAAAATAAATCACCCACATCGATTTGTTGCACATAAGTGTTGGGAATGTGCATCTTTTATATATAGCCTGAAAATAAAAAAAAAAAAACAGTAACATGAAAATAGAAATATCTTTTTACATGTAACAAGATATGGGAAATGCAATTTTTCTCCACTCACTCAGTGCAGCCCGCGAAATAAATCAAACTTTGAATACGGCCCCTGTAGCGGAAAATGTTGGTCACCACTGCAGTAAACTGTTTGTTCCTCACATGTGCAACATGGCACTCATCACCAATCTGGTCTCTCTTCTCTGTACACTCTAGAAGTTCTATATCTTATTTTATACATTTTATTATTATAGAGAATTTAGTTAATATAAAGATATTTTTATGGCAGTATCGTAATAATAGCAGTGGACCTTGAGGACGGCGTCCATTCGTCTTTCCCTTCATTTCCAGCCCCCATTTCTAAACATGAAAAGGCCTGTGTTCCTTTTGCTACTCCTTAGAGCTGATATCTGTTAAAGCCGCTTCCAAGCTTTCATGTTAACACAATCCTGACTGCGATAGTTGTCGTAATGAAGGACTATTGGACAGCACTATTTTGATTTTTCATACTCTGTCATTTATGAAAGTATGCAGGTAACCATCAGAGACTTGTGCTAGAGAAAGAAAAATTAAAGTAATTCCAAAATCCTGATGAGAAATTTTTTGGAATTCCATCCCTTATCGTATTCAGCTAAATGAAATTCTCTGAATTGGATTACAAAAGATGTTAGTAAAACTGCGGTGTAATCGCAAAAGCATTCCAAGTGAAAGCTATGGTTTTCCAAAAGATGGAACATTTCCGTCCCTATATTCTAACACAAGGGGAAGAAAGTCTTTTTCACATAGTCTTAGTTCCCTAATGCGGTGCCAACCTGGTATTGCCCTGCTTCAAACAAAGCATTTCACATAAAAGAAGTATATACATTGGTAAAAATAATTAGACGGCTCGATGTACAGTCTATCGTGTCGATATCCGTTATGACTGCAGTGACAGTACAGGTTCATGAACTCTCTGTGAAGATGTAAATTACTGAGTTGTCCAAAAATTCAGGCAAAGAACATGCATATTGAAGTGTGCGACCGTTTCGTTAATTTCTCCAGCATGTTGCAGACGCATCTCATTCATGAACAAAAATTCCAAAATACGACATACCTTGTGATTATCGTAGTGATGCATCGGAATATTAGACGGATTTGTCCAAGTTTACCGCTTGTAGAGTCATCGGGAGACTAAGTGGAACGGTCACATTGCCAATTGTGGTGTGACTCGGTGCCAGTGTCATTATTGGGTTTTAGAATCGGTTCCAGTTCATTCGTAAACGGTAAAATCAGGGTAATAGACCATCAATGACATTGAGACAAGGTCTCTCCACCCCACCCCTTGCTCATCGTAATAGACGCGTGAATGCTACTGAGATGCTTTAGCAGCAGCAACAGAGACACAGATGTCAACCCAAATCGTCTGTACAGACATGGACGCGCGCGTGCGTGTGTTCCACTGAGTGCCCATAAGGCTAGAAGAATGCGACATTCGAACATCCAACTGAAGAAGAATGGTGTCGTATACTCCTCACAGATGCGTCCAGGTATAACCTACAGTCGGATCGTCCCTAAACAAACATGCGTTCACATACGTACAGGAACAGGAACTGTACGACTTCCACATCTTCAGGAACGGGACCATGACTACACTCAGCTACAGAGATGTGATTCTGCGAACCCATGGTCCTTCCCTACTCTGGCATTGTAGGCAAAGAGTTCATTCTGATGGATGACAACGCGAAACCTATAGAGCGGAGTCAATACCAGATTAAGGTAGTCTGGGACCATGGCGTACATATTTTAGAGAACAAAAAAAAGCGATTATTATTGGTCCAGGGACTTCTGGCGGGCCAATTATAATTTCGTGTCACCATAAAAAAATAATAATAATAAAGAAATAAATACTTCTTATTGCAGAACGAGAAAATTAACACCATTGTTGTAAAGCCCTTCACGGCCAGAAGGTCAACTTTAAGGCAATTTATTAAAAAATATTCTATTGACTAGATCAAATCATGGTTGCATGGCAACAGTTACTTCCCATGCATTTTTATGTATATATATATATATATATATTATATATATATTTTTTTGCAATTTGTTAGAAATGTTGTAATTTGATATGGTTGTTCTATATTATATGATATCTTTATCATATTATCACATTTGATCATCAGAAATCTCAATACAAATGTTGCCAGTTTGTGTTTACATCACACTACGGAACCAACTTCGTTATCAGAAAGTATATAGATGCATTCCTCACTCAAAAATTTGAATTAACAGCATCCTTAATCACTTGTGATCTGTATTTATTCAGCTGAGCAGGCGAGAAGCTGTGCAACACCTAGTATACAGTTCTGGTCTGTTCCTCTATGACTACTACATCTTTGGGCTCTTGAAGAAGGTGCTGAAATATGGATGCTTTCGTTAGAATGGTGAGATAAAGGAGATGGTCACACATTGGTTTCGCCAGTGGAGTTGTATGCTGAGGTTATATCTCTTCCAATGACACGATCAGACCGATGTCCTCTTTTAACCATGCATGCTTGGACCCAAATGTCGAAATGGGAAATTTTACGAACCGGAGTGCACCGGAACGGCGCACTCCGGTCCATTCCAAGACTTGCTTTGAACTGTCTGTCATAAATCTATATTTAATTTTAACGACCCTTTTAGTAAAAGTATACACTCTCTCAATAAAATTAACATCTCTATTAATTAATTTACTTATTTATTAAAAGGGGAAATATATCCAACTGTTTTTCCTCTAATGGTATTGACTCAGGCAACTACAAGTTGCCTCGATATTGCATTACAAATTAAAAGGACATTCCCTTCCGATAAGTATTACAATCTTGATAAAATACAAACACGTTAACAGCTGGTGCAACTCATGATGATGTTTGCATACCAGGCTGGATTTACCGGAGGCGGAATTAAGGCTACTGGGGGGGGGGAGAAGACCGGACCAATACCCTTTTTATAGCAATACGCTTATTGTAATGAAACTAAAACTTCTAAGTATGTAGCTTATGAGACTACATGGCATGTTGTTAGCCAGCCAACTGACCATTGAGACTCTACATCCTCATTACAAATTAGGAGAATTTTACTCCTAATTTGTAATGGAGGCAGTGAGTGTACTTTGCCATCATAATCATGGTTTACTATAACGATGGAGAGTCATTCCAGAATATGCAGTGTCGAATTGATGTTTGTTGTTGTAGCTCTGAAGACGATCAGCGAGTTAGGCCATATTGCGCCGTATATATGTTCTCTGATCGATTTGCCTGTTTGCTGGACGAAAAACTCGAGTTTCCTGGAGAGAAAAAACAAATCTCGCCTGAGACCAATTAATCAGCTACATTGTGAAAACCGCCCTTAAAAATTCAATCATTGTAGGGAGGACGGGGATCCTACGAAATGTACTACCCACGAGCTCCGAACCGATGTGGTCATCAACAAAAGTTAAGAGTGAAACACGTGTGATGCTGAAAGTTATTTATTATCTTTTGGTAAAATATGTTGATTTGAAACACCTCCTATGGTGTTGTGACTTACTGATAACTTTGAATTTCATCCCTGACAGGAATCTTCATATAATATTTCATATTTTTAAATTTCTGTATTTTTAAAATTAGTTAATTCTTTTGCTTCAATGAATTTAATTCTATAATCATACAAAATGCATTATCTGTAAAACCATTTAGCGTGAAATAAATGAGATGGCTCTGAACGAGGGAAACGTGCCACTCACACGAAAATATTTCCTGAGACGAATATCTGTGACTGCTTGATGGAGAAAAGATAGGTCAACAGGCGAAGTAGTAACGGAAGGCGGGGTGGCGAAAAGGAAATACCCACGTGCAATAGTTCGAAATAGGTAATACTGGTTCCACTTCGTTGAAACGCGACTTTATTTTTACTTCCTTCGGAGGGTCATTAGGGTCAATCTCCTATAAAATATAGGCTACTGTGGAAAAGAAAACCTGTATTTACATTTGAAAGTTGTAGACCTTGGATTTTTAGCTTCCTTAGCCTGTCTTAATCAGCTTAGAGTGCCAATTCTCTGATCTAACGTAAAATCCTTGACCGAAATCTCACCGTCGTTACATCTTCGCTATATCCGCATGAGTAGTTGGCCTTACACGAGGGCGTTGTGAGCCTTGTAAATCCTGGCATATTATAGTTTCGGCTTACTGTAATTCCATTCCACAATAGACACGTGCAAAAATTCTTTTTTTCCAGAAAATGCCAAAAACACAAATTTCACACATATACTAATGGCATTTTAAGGAAATACAGATAATTTAATATAAATATTTAAAGTATACTGTATATTTAAAACACCAAAATTAAGCAGGAAGAACCCAACGACCATAATGGATACATAAGTTTGTAAGTAATTGAGCTGAAATTGTAATTACGGAGAACAAGGAAGGGACAGAAGGTAATAAGAAGTACAGTACTTAATGCTGTGTATCCTGTGATTTCAACGCCTTCTTCAAGGGCCAACCACCGAAATCAAAGTCAAAAACAGCAAGCAGTAAGGCTTCTGTTTCTGACATGAAATATACTCAGCATATGGTAGATATGAAAATAATATATATATACAAGGTGTCTCAAAAATATTGGTACAAACGTTTAGGGGAGGTAGGTAACATCTAAAGGAATGTGAATCGCATAGGAACCCATAACCGGAAACGTCACCGTAAGTCGGTGGACGGCGCTGTTCATCAGTTCGCGAGAGGGAAAATTTCTGGTTTACTCATTCAAGCAGTAGTCGCCGCACGAAGAGCATGCATAGATATACGAACTGTGAGCTGGTAGACATGCACCTAGTGTATGGATTAGCAGAGGGCCCACACGGTGTGCGCCCCCATGCGGCACATGTGGACATGTGTTTATGTAAGGGGCAGCTCCTAGAACGTCAGTTCAACTCCGCCTCGTATCTCTGTGAAGAACAGTATCACTACAAATGGGCCAGATATGTGTGTGTGACGCCGGTTTGTGTGTATTGTGTGTGTGTGTTCTGGTGTTATGTTCTGGCCACTTGGCTACCCAGAAGCATCAATCACCTGGACAGATGATTCTGGGTACTCGTCCACACCACGGGAAGGTGGGTCAGTTCCAGTAGATGGGACACCTATGGTCTCAGAGTATGAGACAAAAAAAAAATCCTTCTCTGGGGAAAATAAATCCTTCTCTGGGGAAAATAAATCCTTCTCTGGGGAAAATCCTTCTATGAGACAAAAAAAAAAAAAATCCCACTCCAGAGGGAGAAAAAAATTTTTTTTAAAATAAAAATAATATTTTTATTAAAAAAAATAAATAATAATAAAAAATAAAATAAAATAAATAAATAAATAAAAATAAATATATATAGGTTTTTAGCATATATATGCAAACATACATACATATATATACCCAAAGTGAAAAGGGAAAAACCAAGTGGGGGCGGAGAGAGATAAAGAAAAGAGTAGATCTTCCAGTTGTGCAACCAGTAAGAACGGCAGCATCAAAACACTTCGGTGCCTCCAGCCAGATGGATTTGATCAACCTCGTATCACTGGAATCATACTTTTCCTTATTTCAAATACTTCTTTAGCAAATACCTGGAGCATCTGAAACTTACTACAGTCTCTTAAAAATATAGCTTCTTCTCCTGGAGCTATACTCTCAAGAATTTCACGTATCGCTGTCCTGGGATTGTCATATATTGGACAATCATATAGTATGTGCCGCCAGCCTTCCCTGGCCTCGCAAAAACAAAGGTCCGTGTTACTTAGTCCTAATGCATATAATTTCTCATTCATTGACCCGTGCCCTGTTAACAAAAATGACGACTGTAAACTAGATATAAACCAATTGCGAACCTTTTTATCATTCAGAAAAGTCACGTTCGGGATAAACAAGTTGGTCACTCTTCCAGTAGGTATGGTATCCCATCTTGTCTGCCATAAATTGATTATTTCATTCATACATCTTTTCTTTTCGCCTCTACTGTCAGAGCGAATATTGATCTCTATACCAAAAAGTTCTGTAGGAATTTCCCTCTTAATACGGTAGCAAAAACCACGATACAACAAATGTAGATCCAAGGGTAGCGCTCCGGCCAACACCTGCAGCGCATGCGGCACAACATCGCTTCGCAATAAATGTGTGGGCAGGTATGGTCGGTGACTGCTTAGTCGGCCCATACCTGTTACCATCCCTCATGAACTCCGCTAAATATCGGATCTTTCTTGAACAAGTTCTACGAAGGTTACTTGACGATGTTCCAGCAAATGTGAGACGCAACGTTTGGTTTCAACATGACGGGGCGCCTGCCCATTATGGAAGGTATCTTCGTGACCATTTGAACAGGCGTTTTGGGCGTCGATGGATTGGCCGTGGTGAATTGATTTCTTTCTGTGGGGGGGGCCCTCAAATCTATCGTGTATGAATTGCCTGTGAGACGGAAATGGATCTCGTGGCGAGACTCGTCTGCGCTGCTGCTATTGTCAAAGAAACTCCAGGTGTGTTCGACCGTGTCCGCCAATCCATGCTGCGTCGGTGTCACGCATGCATCGCGTCTCATTGTGGAACCTTCGAGCATCTGTTGTAACATCATGAAATGCATCCATCTTGTACTGCATTGTTAATATTATGTCAAATAAATATTTGGCACTAATTACTGTCTTGTGTCATTTCTGCTTCTTGTCCTCTGCTACTGCTTTCCCGTGACGTTTCCGGTTATGGGTTCCTATGCGATTCACATTCCTTTAGATGTTACCTACCTCCACTAAACGTTTGTACCAATATTTTTGAGACACTCTGTATTTACGATGAGGTAAGCAGTAAGTAAATAAATTGAAGGTACACAATTTTTATGATTAATACAGCATTAAAATCTGTACAAAAAAAAAAAAAAAAAAAGGTGTACAAAAATTTACTTTTTGTTCGGTAACATCAGTTCCAAATGGTTCGCTCCAAATCTGTGAAAATAATAAGCAAAGGAAGAAATCTTCCAGACATTTACATGCCATTTCCTTTTTGATAGTGATATTTAATTTCGCAATTCTGTATTTTTATGAAAAAGAAAGCTAGAAATGTCTCAAAAAACCGTAGACGCTGGAAAATTTTCTCTTATATTTGAAATCAGTCTGAAAAAACAAGATAGATAGTATAGCATTGTTTTGCATTTCAGGCTCAATTATCAAATTGCAGAAGTTAAAGGAGTTTAAAATTTCTGTATTGTACTCAAGGAATATTTAAACGGTTACTCATCACGTGAACATATGTGATGTTCACCTGATGGGTAGCTGTGAGGTCGGATATGTGCTGCATGAGGGTTAGGTGCGGAGGATATGGGTTAGCTTGTCGACATGAAATATGATACAAAGGCCCAGAAAAATACAACACAATGACCAGACTCGACGGCTAACATTTGCTGTTGATATATTGAATTGTTTAAGATGACTATGATTTCTTGAAGAAGAAAAAAAAAGAAGAAAAAGATTGCATTTTCAGATGAATCTACTTTCCATTTTTTTGGAAAAGTTAAAAAACACAATATCTGTATTTGGCAGTGGCGCATCCCCCAATGTAGCAAAGGAAATTAACGTGATATCGCTGAAGTTAATGTGTGGTGTCTTCTAATGGCCGACTGAATAATCCGACCATTCTTTTGCGGGGAACCAATGGTATCAGAAAGCAATTATTGTTATATATTGCAACTGATACCACAACCAGCTGTCTTCAGTTGCAGATGTTCCGCAGGATGGAGCACCTCCGAACCATACCAAGATGGTGTGGGACCTTATAATGAACATTTTCCAGGCGGTGGATCATTTCCTGGTTCGCAACATCCTGATTAAGACCCCACCGGATTTTTTTCTTGTGACATTGTATTGTATCCCCACTGGCAAAGGGCATTGGCAAAGTGGGCGACAGTCCAGAGTCTCGCAGCTGTAGGGGAGGGGGGGCTTCGCGGATGAAAATTGTTCAAATTCAGCAATGTTTCCAAACTTTGGCAATGACAGCCTAATTACAATTAATAACTAAATAAAGATCCAGAAACTCAGTAACCTTAGATCTTAGAGAACATGCCATAAAAACTGAAATTGGCAATTATTGTTGTTATTGTTATTGTGATAGCATTTAAGTCCATATTGCAATGCGACCAAATGATTGTGTGAGTGTTCACGGATTGATTTTCATGCTGTAGTGGTAATTAGCTGCTATTCTCTTTTATAACAGAAATTGAAATTTTCTATTAATTTTATTACTTTTAATATTTCTATTAAAATCAATAGTTAAAAAAGGCATCTAAAATGAAGTCCACCACAGAGCGAACTGGCGAAAACCAGACATGTGACCCATGATGCCTCAGGGTCCATCGCCTCTATCTAAGACGTCAACGAGTCGGAGATAAGATCACAGCAGCAGTATATGCTTGCGTTGATGCTAATATCCTACACAAGACTTGATTGTGACTGGAATATCATCAAGACATGTTTGCAACATACTCAGATAAACTGAACAATCATAAAAAAATTCAGTTATTCCATCATATAACAAAAGAGCGCCAGTGTAAATTATATACATGTTCTTTAACGGATTAAACTTGCAACATACCTTTTGGAATACCCCATTTGTATATACTATATATTTTTAGCCGCGTTAAACGAAAATCGAAAGCCATATTATTATCACCATTAGCTATATGGTGCAAGGAAGCCTGAGGCTTTTGCTGCACCAGCCAAAAATAAAATTCTGAATTACCCTGGAGAGAAACAGAAGTAGAAGTAGAATATCCAGCTCAAGACCCTGGGTGTGCCAAGCCCATACTCACCAGATGTGAGCCCATATCGAGAAACCATCGCTAACATATCACGTTAATCTTAACATACAAAGTATCCTATGACTTTTGGTAGGATAGTACATCTAAGAAGGTATAATTCAAAACCTAACAATATCGAAAACTAAACTATAAAACTAATTCATATTTTATGCTTGATCTACAGCAGCAATAAGACGAAGCCTTCAGGCAAGCATGCGCAGTTATTCCGTGCTGTTGTAAAGCCGTACGAGTTTTCACATATTACGATTTTTATTTTCTGAACATCGCCTTCTCCTCCTTCTCTGTAAAACTTCGCAACCACAGCCTTGACCTCCAAATCAAGTCATATGATTTATTTATTATTTTTTAATGAAAATAACCGTTACTTAACATTCCTGCGACTCACCCTCCCTTCCACCCATCACATCATAACATTTTACCATCTCTGCACCTTATCTTCCTCGCGTTACATAATTTGTGAATGTACTCTGAGATAAGCGAACTCATATCCCACCTGCAATAGAAAATGAAAATATTATGGCTTAAACAGATCTGAAATACTAAACAGGAAATAACCATTTTATACGCAATCCATAACACTGCTCTGCATTTTGAAAAAAAAAATTTATTCGATGTTTTCTCAGAAAAAAAAAAACTGTTTCTGGATCATATTCTAATGCCGATTTCAAAAATGACTTCCGTTCGTTTCCATTACGCAAGGATTCTTCAAAAATCAAGAAAGAAAATTTGATTTTTCACAAATTTTTATTAATTTTGGCGGAATTTGTGCACTGAAATTAATCAAATGCTACTTTACTAGACTTTTATATTCAAATATATGTCGAAAATACTATTAAAAAAGGGCAGTGTGGTAAAAAGTCCACTAAACACTCTCGTCTCATTTTAAAAACTGAACTAGGTTGGGTAAAATTTTCGTTTCTTTGATTTTCTTGCAGATACTTCTACTTTACACTCCCTCTTCAGCATTCAGCAATAGTCAGCCATCACGTTGACATTCCACCTCCCCTGGTACCTCATCTCCATGTCTTTAATGTCCTGGTGAAACCTCTCACACTCACTGTTCTTCAATAACACTTTCTAGATTTTCCGGGAAGTATTCGATTTGGGAGTGTAAAAAACGTATCTTGACACTCATGTCTTAAAGTTTTGCCAACATATTTTCAACTAGGGATCATAATTTTCAATTAGGGATCCTTGTCCCTAAGAGGTTCTTAACAACAGACCTGAAGCTAATCCACACTTGTTTTTCTCTTTTATTTATAGTTCCCTCAAAATCTCGGTCTCTCATCAGTTTGAAAATTTGAGGTCCAACAAAAATACTTTGTTTCTCTTGAGTAATCGGCGGAAATTTAGTACAAAGATAGTTGAAGAAGGGACCTTCCTGAGGTAAAGCTTTTCCCAAACTGTTTCATCAAACCCAGTCTGATGTGCAAGTGTAGAAGGAGGACAGTTTTGGGGTATACTGGTTTTTAAACTATGTTCTTTGATCCAAGCAACAAACTGTCCCTCTTTGGCCAGACCTTGACATCTTAGTGCTTCTCCTTTTCTGACTGTCCCACTCACACAAAAAGAAAGGCATTTTTGTGTAGCCAGATTGCTGTCCAAGTAACATGCCTACCACTTTAAAGTCAGCACAAACCAATACTATGTTTTCTTCATACTTATTATTATTATTATTTGTCAACTTCAAGTTCTTATATGTTTATTTCAATGCACAGAGTTGACCCATATTTATTTCCATTGTGGAGCAACGCATCTTTTAGATTCCTCTTTGATGATTCAATAAAAAAAGTCCCACTGTGTAGGATTGTAACTAATTTCTAAATAGTTCATTGTCATTACTGCAAAAAAACATAGAATTGTCCCCAAAAAAAGTAGGGGACTAGTTCTCTGCGTCTGTACGATGAGGAAAAACGTCCCATGTCCTAGAAGATTTTTTTGACTTAAGTCTGGAACCAAGGATTTCTGCAGATTCCTTTCGTAAATCTCTTATCATATCACTGAGTTCATACTGTAAAAACAGTTCAGGGCTATACTCAATGTCTCCAGGTATGTAGACTTCGGTTTCATCTTCAGAAGCTTAACTTTCAGCACCCTCTGCTGCTACATTTTCCGATATAAGTGGAAGGCATGGAATCGGTAGGTTATCTCCATGAGGGACTGGTCTAATAGCAGATAGAATATTATGATACACAATGCCCTTCTTACGCTCTGCCTCGTATCCCTCTCCATTAACTAAGCAAAAGTAACAGTCAATACAGCGGTTTGTGGGTTCCTGCCAAATCATGGGAAATTGCGCAATAGCATAGTCTTCTTTTCACCATTTTTCCATAATCTCAATGCTTCAATACTGGTTCGGCAAACTTTATGAGGAGCCCGTTGTTTATCTGGATCACCGAATTTTACTCCAAAATAAGCACAGTCAGGGGCGGATCCAGGTTTTGCGGGGCCTTAAGCTTACACAATTTTTGGGGCCTTCTTTAAGAAAAAGAATACAAAATTTCTTTGTATTCTTTTTCTTAAAGTTAGCTTCCATTCCATGCCACCCGACACGAGGGGAAGTCGGAGTGGAAAGAGACAGCGATCTTAACTGATTGTGGTTAAAATATCTTACTTTTGCAAATTTTAGAAAAACATATAACGTTGTGAACACACTGCTAGGGCCCTTCCAAGGGCCTTGGAAGGGGTCCGTGCATGTGAGGGCCCTGAAGCTTAATTCAAGGTAAATCGGCCTCTGAGCACAGTACACATTTTTTACAAGTTCTGTAATATCTTGCCTTTGCTTGAGAACTACATAACTTCCACATATAAAATAAAATAAGTTCGGATAAATAAATTGTTCAAACACTTCGTGAAGTCATTTTACTCACTTTTCAGCACAAGTTTGACACGATAACCTCAAAAAAAAAAAAAAAAACTGAGCTCACACTGAGAAACTTTCTGCATGCAGCTTTCAAGGTCAAGAAAAGAATAACTGAAGGCAGTGTTGGCAACACTGCCTTCAGTCAGAGCGATGTAATTCTTACAGTAGGTCTTTAAACAAGCACAGTAACACTGACCACACTTTTGGTGTTTTTATATATATATATATAAACTGGAGTGAATGTTTTAATACTAGATTCAAACTACGCACATCTATAGTATGTATAATAAATTGCATGTGCTGTACAACTTTTCAAAGTTCCAGACATAGCGAGCACAGACGTCGTTCCAGACATTCCAGCCCAGGTCAACACAGTTTTGTATGCGCATTGCTGAATATTTTGTGAAATTCTTGAGAAAGTATTCGCTTGCCTGTCTGTGTTGTCTAATACTGTAATGTCAAATCTGTTTGTTGCGCATTGTACTTTCTTTGCTGTAGAATAATTTGCGTCTTTACATATCTCATGAAAAAAAAAGCGTCTAAGTTTTTGCAGTACAGAAGGGGCACAACAAAGTTATATCACAAAGAAAAGTTGGAGAAGAACGTACAATGAAAGTAGTAGATTTAAAAAGAAAAGTGCACAGAAAATGTTCTATTTACACCCCGGCAAACCACTTAGGTCATAGGAGTTTACATCTAGTTATTTGACAAAAATTCTATTATTAACCGTATTTAGCAGTCATGTAGATTCCAACAGGAGTCAATTTCAACGCGTGCACTACTGTACTTTAGAATTGAGTACTCGCTACCTCAGGCTTTAATGTGAATTAACTAGCGTCGGTACTAATTCTGTCTACTTTTCAATAGAATTAAAAAATTCTATTGACAAAGAAAGCTCAACTCCCAATTTTCATATGCCATTTTTTCTGATATTATCGTCCATACAGTGCGCCCGGTTATTTGGCTCGTTTTCGGATTCCTGAAAGATGTCGTTCTATCACCGTTTTGGATCCCAGAAAGGTAGCAGTCTCGTTGAAAAGTTTGCTACTAATTCTTTGTTTGTATATCGCAAAAACAAGATCGACTGGATCGCAGGCCATGAACAGGTTCGCCTGAATTCGTCTCTCAGTAGCGGATGCTATTGTAATTAAAAAGTGTCCCGCGGCTTTCAGGGGAAGGGCTAAACGATGTCTGGGCAGAGAGAGAAGTGTACTGCAGCTACTATTTCAATCGTCGGCAGTTTCGCTTTATGGTTTTCAGATTCCCTTTATTTGTTTTATTTTATTTATTTTTTTTTTTGTCACATCAAGAGTCTACTTGTGGCTAATTCTCCTTTGCATTCAGCAAACAAGACGATTTGGTCGCAGCCTATAAACAATACATTTTATAATCTTTTTATTATATATGTTTCTGTACTGTAATATTGCAAATTTGCACGAAGATACGCTTAGAAGGCCCGAATGAGTTATCAGCAAAATTAATAAATAAAGTGATTGATACATTTGTAAAGAATAAGATTATTATAATAATTGCATGTTTGATTATAATTTGTGTGATTTTTTTGCGAATTTTAATCGGCGATTTTCATATCATTAAACTGTGATTATTGTGATTCTGATGAACTGACTAGCATTTAGATATTAAATAAATATTTCCATTTGTTTTCTCATATTCTCGTAACATAGCATTCATAAATATACAGATCTGTTTGTAACATATACATATGTTGTAAATAATAAATAATAATAATAAATATACACATATACTACATGTATTCCCCGAAGTTTACATTCCTCCTTTCCCCCCCCCACCACCGCTGCAAACACTCTGGATTCAACACTGCCCGTGATCGCATACCTAATGCAGGAATGTTCCTTGAATTTGCCGATTTTGAATTCTGCCTTGAATTATATACCGCTGTTCGATATCATAATATATAATGATCATGAAAACCCAGTATGTAAAATACCAGAGTCTATAAAGTAGTAAATCATGCTCTTCATTTATCATGCTCTTCATGATAGATGAAGAGCAAGGAACATAGATTTTAATCTATTTACAACTGCAGTCGAGTACAATAATTCTTCGAATTTGTTTCAAATTTGAAAAATATTGTGGCAATCAGGGCATTTTCGAGTCATTTAGAGAAAATTCATTGATTTTTCAGCCAGCCCAATACTGCCAGATATCGCGTAGAGCAGGAGAAATACAAAAACTCAATATCTGTTATCATTTATTTGGCAAAACATATATCGCATTATATCTTGTACAATTACGCACTTCCATATCAGAAGTGCGACATTGACAAAGCTGACAGCTTATTCGAAAGAAAACGATAAGGTTTAGGGACTCTATCACTTAATTTAATCCTAAGGAAGAAACTAAACATTTCACACTTTCTTTTATCACGACAAATGAGAAAATAAAATGTAAAATAACTTGCGTTATTTTAGCATTAGCATTAGAATTAGTAAGAGGCATTTTATGCAAGAAAGCAAGCTTATGCAGCATAAGCCAAAAAAAAAAAAAAAAAACCACTTCCACTTCGCCCCTCTGTTCGTTCGAAATACCTGTCCAGCTGAGCCTTAAACTTATTTAGGCTATCAACTTCCACGCCAAGGGATGGAAGTCTGTTCCACCAACCAACCACCCGCTGGCTAAAGGCAAATTTCCGCACGTCTATCCTACATCTGTATTTCCTCAATTTGAATTTATGCCCTCTCAGGTGATTATTCTGAGCAAGAGAAAGAATCCCATCAGCATTGAGCATGCTCAAACCATTCAAAGCTTTATACGCCTCTATCAGATCACCTCGCTGGTGCCTAGTCTCCAGACACTGTGATTTGCAAAACTTAAGCCTTTCTTCGTAAGAGCACCCCTTTGTTCTATTCACTAATCTTGTTGCCCTTCTCTGTACTCGTTCCAGCAGCTCTACATCCTTCTTGAAATGACGCCTCCAGACCTGTATACAGTACTCTAGGTGTGGCCTGACCATTGCCTTATACAAGGGAATAATCACCTCCTTATCCCTGCTAGAAAAATTCCTATATATCATCGACAATACACGATGAGCTACTCTTGCAGCCCGTCTGCACTGCTCAGAGAACTTCAATCTGCTTGCACAACCACCCCCCAGGTCCCTTTCATTCTCTACCACTGCCAGTGTAGTACCACAGAGTTGATACGTTGCTCTGGGGGTTGCTGTTTCCCTATGTAGTACTTTACATTTGTCAATGTTAAACTTCATTTGCCACCTCTCAGCCCATCTGCTCAACCTTTCCAGATCCTGTTGCAGCAGCAGCACAGTGTCAATAGTTTCCTTGACAAACCTGCCAACCTTCGTATCGTCTGCAAACTTGTATATTAAGCTTGATATACCATCATCAATATCATTTATATATACAGAAAACAATAATGGACCCAACACAGAACCCTGAGGAACTCCACTAACATTAGTCCACGATGAGCAGTGTACATTGATTACCACTCTCTGTCTGCTCCCCCTCAACCACCCCTTTATCCATAGCAGCAATCTGCCTCCAATGCCACACTGCTCCAATTTGTGCAGCAGTCTTCCATGTGCAACAGTATCAAAAGCCTTTCTAAGATGCAAGTATATAATATCAAAATTATTCCCTGCATCCAGTTCTTTTGTGACTACATCATAGTATCCAATCAAATTGGTCAGGCAAAACTTCCCCTTAACAAAACCATGCTGTGTCCAAGCTATAACTGAAGTCTTGTCTAGATGATCCTGCAGTGCTTCTTTAACCAGTGCCTCCATTAATTTTCCTGGAACAGAAGTTAAGCTCACAGGTCTATAATTACTTGTGTCAGCCTTTGATCCTCCCTTGTGAATTGGGGTCACATTTGCACATCTCCAGTCTGTGGGTACCTCCCCTGAGTCCAAGGAAGCTCTCATAATTATGGCTAAGGGTTTGCTTACGTCCTTTGCTGCCTCCTTTAATATAACTGGATAGATCCCTTCCACCCCAGGTGCCTTTCTTGTGTTTATCTTCAACAATTTCTCCTCCACTTTACTCTCAGTTATTACAAGATTCTCTAGCTTACTGCCAGAGTTGAATACACCTCTGGCATTCTCCTTCCTGAATAAATCCTCATGTGTGAATGTAGATGCAAAATGCTCGTTTAGTTTGTTAGCCACCTGAGCAGGGTCATCAACAGTTGACCCATCGATATCAAGTGGACCAATCTGATTCATCCCCTTCCTTCTAGAGTTTACATAAGTAAAGAACTCTTTGCTGTTTTTCTTTGCATCCCTTGCCAAAGATTTCTCGTAATCTGCCTTCGCCTGCCTAACCTCCTTTGTAACTTGGTTACAGATCAACTTGTGTTTGTTTTGTTTTTTTGTAAAAAGTTTTTTTTTTTTTTTTTTTTCACTGTAAGACATGGAAATTGCAACACCCAGAAGGATAGGCGGATTTGGGCGAAAATTTTCATGTTTCGTTATGCTGCTGCTGCTACGCGCAAATCGTGAAGTGCTTCTGAAAGTTATATAGCCTCCAGAGACGTAAAAGTTATCATGAGGCTTCTAGGGAAATCGTGCCACTTGTACGATGTCCGCATCCACTTAGAAAAGGAACGTTACTTGACGGGAATTTCTCTCCACTGTTCTGCAGAATTCCACTACAATGTCGATGCCAGCCATATCGCTAGATCGATCATTTTGGGAGGGACCAAGTAATTGGTCCTAACGAGACCCAATGGTCAAAAGATCGAGGCGCAGAAGAATGCAAACTTAACGTAACGATCGTGTGGTCAGGAACTGTAACATTGAAACACTTTCAACCTATTTATGGTATGTAACGGCAACTCCGCACCATCCAGTACCGCACAAATATTTGGAAGATGGCTCGCAGTGGCAGACCTGCGGGCACGCCAACAATTATGCCGCTTGCCATTGTCCAACATCTGTGACCATGCTCGGAGTGGTGTCTTTTTGTCTTCAGTGATGTGTACCGGGTGACATCTTTCAGCAAGGTAATTCCTATCGACGTACTGCTAAGATCCCTATACAGAGCCTGCGTCATTGAACATCATGTCATGGTCAGGTAAACTTCTCGATTTTTATCCGACAGAGCATGTTTGGGCATGCTATAGCTGTCTTGACCAACCAGTAGTAGGATGCTTCACAAGATGCCATCCTCAGCTGTATTGCCCTTTCTCACGACCTGTATTAGGTATGTTGAGGGTCTGACGACTCCTGGGATTTCTCCCATCTCCGTGTATGTTCTATGTATCGGACAACATGTGGACATGTGTATATGTATAGGGTGGCACCTAGAACGCCTGTTTAACTCCGCCTCGTGTCTCTGTGAAGAGCAGAATCAACTGTAAATGGGCCAGAAATGTGTTGGTGTAGGTTTGTGTGTGTTCTGTTGTTATGTTCTGGCCACTTGGCTACCCAGAAGCATCAGTCACCTGGACAGATGATTCTGGGTATTCGTCCACACCACGGTAAGGTGGGCCAGTTCCAGTAGAGCACGTAATGTCTCAAAAGAGACTCTGACCCACCCAGTGATGCCAAAATGTGGGCCAGGATCCTCTAGGGCCATTCCAGAGGTAAAGAAAGGAGCGAGAGAGGAAAAAAAAAACAACCCGTGGTGCTGGTTGAAATAAAATAAAAAAAAATAAATAATTTAAAAAAACAGTGCAAAAAAAAGAAAAAAAGAAAAGAGGCTGGTGCAGGTAAAAATAATAATAAACAGACGTGCTGGTAAAAAAAAAAAAATAAAAGAAAGAAAAAAAAAGAAAGGGAAAAAAAAGGGTGCTGTTGACAAAAGGGAAAAAAAAAAGAAAAAAAAAAGAAAAGTAGTCTTCAATAAGTACTCTCGTATCCAGGATAAGTCAGATGTTGAACTGGTGACCTTTAGGATCAGTGCAACTCTTGCGTACACGAACCATAGAAGAAAATATATCGAATTTTGATGCAATTATGCTGAATTCATGAGCATCCCAGCACTGCGCAGAAATTTTTGAGTGTTCCCTGAAAGTGCATGTTTTGTCATCTAGGATAACAGAGAAGCAAACTATTATACCGCTTACAAAGGTGTATTTGGTGGATTTTTTTGGTTCGCTACTCTGGTGTTGATTCTCTTTCTGCGAGCAAACACCTCGGGGGCAAAAGAAGATTTTCTGCAGAAGCAATTCCTCCCGCCCTGGAGAGAGAACTAGAACATCACTTCGGAGCTTCGCCCTAAGATAGTCGTAGATTGCACAGTTAAAGAGCACGTGACTCCAATCTTCTGTATTCCCGCAGCTGCAGAGATCGGTGTGATGCAAGGGAAACTGATGGAGTTTTTGATTAAGAGGGCCATGTCCTACTTCCTGTCTTACCAGACAGGAAGTTTTCATAGTTAAGGAGCATCAGGTTTTAACCGATTTAGAGAGTAAGAAGGCCACATCAGGCAGGAATTTTCTTGTGGCCGCTCCAAGTGGAGTGGTGTCCCATCTGGGCTGCCAGATGCTAATTAAATGTATCGGACAAGAGTGGGTTTAGTGTCAAACGGCACCAGGAGTTTCCCCCATCTCCGCTAAATGTATTGAACAAGTAAGAGTGCAGTATTTTCAATAATGAGGTTTAGATATTGACAGGGCCGGCTTAAGGCACGATCGAGCAGTCCCCCGAACAGGGCGCCAAATTTAGGCAAAATTCAATGATTTGCTGTAAATTTCAAGTGGGAGAGGGCGCACCAAAAAATCTCGCAAAGGGCACTGATAGACCTGGGATCGCTGGATATTGAAGAGGACTTGAAGTGATGACACAAATCAGTTTTACTATTTTCTGAGAGAATGAATTCTTCTTCTGCTCTGCAATTGTATCATTTCATTATTTTGAAAGCCACCTTTCAAAAATTTCACAAATTTTGAAAGGTGGCCACTCTGTGAACTTTTCGTAATGCGCCGCAGCAGGCGTATGATGGCATCCATGGTGAGAAGGCTACCCAGTAACTTAGCGCAGCGTGATACAGTTTCATAACACAGAGGCTCAACACATTATTAGTTAGTGGTTTGCTTACATTAACATCATCATCACCATTTCGACCAAAAACGACCGAAGAGTGGGGCTGTCGATTATCATATTTTATACCCAAGGAATTTTCATCCTCTGTCGAACCTGCAGAAAAACAAAACGGAAAGAAAAGAAGCAAGAAATATTGAGATCCTCCCGGAAGATCAAATATTTTTATTTTTTTGAAAGCAGCAGCTTAACTCATAATCCAATACCAAGGAAATTCGTAAGAACTATGTAACTAAAGGTAACACCAAACGTCAGATGAGAATGGAAGGAAATTTTATTTTATTTCGTTTAGCATGAAAAATGAATCATGATCGCGCCCATGATCCTATGAAACGTTTGATTAAAAGCGGGCCTAAACGTTAAATTTAAAAATGCTAGAAATTGTGCGCAGTTATTGAGACTGTCCAATAAATATAATAATTAATGAATAATTAATTAATGTAGAAAAATGATACAAAAATACGTTCGATGCGCACACTGATCAGTGTACACTGCGCATCTTACAGTTATGGCTATGCAAAAGCAATAATTGATATGCCAGTGATATTTGGTAAACGTCTCATAAACAATTAATTTATTGAAAATTTAATTAATTTAAAATTATAAATTAACAATTAATTAATAACATTTTTAGGACCGTATATAAAATAAAATTCTTCCAGTAATCGTTTTACAGTTTTACTCAAGTTTTGAAGATTTTAATGATCCATCTCTATCAAAGGAAAGACACATGCCACTCAAGTGAAGGCCACATTAAAATTTCGCAAAATTTCTCATTTTCAAAGTATCAAAAATGAAAAGGCAAAAACGTTTTTTTCGAAAAATAAGCTGAAATGAGAAAAAGCAAATAAACGTAAACAGAGACAAAATTCGAATATGAGGTGAAAGTAAAAATAAGAATTGGTCAGAGAATGAGAATAACCTCAGGATTGGAACGATGGAACGATGACCCTTCTGTTCGACTCTGTTCTATTGTGATAACCTTGTTGATGAGCGTTATCAAGCACTACTTCATTATTTGGGTGAAGGAAAATTCCTAACAGATTCTTTTTTGACATCTGGAAATTTCCGCAATGTAACGCGAAGCGTTCTTCCTAACTATCAATCGTTGTTGATAGTTAGAGCCGGGCAGCGATAGCCTGCCACGGAATCAGAAACCAGAAATATGATGACGACTCTGTTTCACTTTGTAGTTAGCAACAACGGCAAATTCTGCTATCGCCTAACCCACTCGAGTAAGGTCAGGGGGAAGCGTTTTATCTAGTCCAAAGAATCCTTATCGGCGCGCATTTTACGTCACCCATCATTAGAATTACATCATGCGCGGACACATCTGTATGCTCCTTTTCACCTTGCTGCAATAGCTAAGGTAATATCCTTCTCCACTTACGCCAGCCATATATCAGTTCCTGCTCGTTGTGAGTTGCATCAGAATTCATCAAAAACACTTATTTGAACAGCCTACTGGGACTTCATTAGCAGGTAAAATCAAGGTTGCACTACAGATATGATAATTAGCGTTTACGTTTATTTTGTTCGATCCTCATCACATACAGTTTTAGATCGTATTAATTTTAGCTTTATTTCTTCTAACAAATGTCTTTGTTTTCATAACACGTACGCACAACAAGGGTTGGCAAATGTCCCAATTTTAACATCTGTTTGAAGAGCAGTCAGAGAGGTATTCAGGTACGGGCGAACCGGCTTAATAGATGGGATGAGGGGGGTACATAAATGAGAATTAAAAAGAAAAATTAAAATCATTTGGTTAACTGAACAAAGACACTTGAGAGATACAAATTTCAAAAGGTAAAATAAACAGCAAACTTATCAAAAATCAAACACAGATGAAGATAAGTTAGCGACATGTATTTGGTACTGAAATATCTTCTGGAACAGTCAATCCTAGATCTCCTATATCCGAGAAAAAGGCTTATTATAAATTTATTCTAGCGTGACAATCGCTAAGATATTTTTGACATCACCTGTCACAGTTTCCCCTGAAGAAAGACCTTTTTCTCAGAACTGAAAATGAAAAATTAATTACTTATGTTCGATGAACGTTAAGAGCAAAGAGAGAACAAAAGGATTGGCGAATGGAAAACTTGATATTTTATCGTATCGATACCATGGATATATACAGAAAAAAAAGTAAATAAATAAATAATAAAAATATAAAAAAATGCACGGAGTACAGTTTCTATTAGTCACTTCGTCAAAAACAAAAATTTGATTTGACTCCACCTGTATATTAATTTTAGTACAAAATTTAAGATTATATACGTTGTATTTAGAACAGTTGTTCGTGCGTTTCTGAAATATAAAAATGCTAATTAAGCAAAATGTCAGTAATGCATATTGTATGCTCAGTTACTTATGTATAACTACTGTGCTCCATTTCGAATTTAAAAATTCTACATTACATTTAAATCAACATATTACAAATATGGCATGTTTTCAGTATTCAAAATACCCAATACTGTTTTCAGTATTGTGTTTTTAAAACACATACACACACATCCAACCGCAAATTATTGGCACTGGTACAAATTCATATTCGTACCTCCCCTCAGAATTTACTATTACTACTGTATTAAATAAATCTGCAGCCATTGCCAATCCACTGCAGAATGGAGGCCTCCTCAACAAGTCATGTTGAGGAAATGAACCATAATCTGTCACGCTGGTCCAGTGTGGATTGGCAAATCGACCGTATTTAGCAGTCAAGAGATTGAACCCGGTCTACTCAAAGAGCATGTGCTATTGCACTCCGCTCCTGACCACTCGTCTATGAAGGCCATATTACTATATTACTATTATTAGCCTCTGTGTTCTCCTGGTGGTGTTTACCCATCCCGTGATGGGTACTGGTACCAGGTGCGTGGGGGTAGTTGTTATATTCGGTACTATTATTGTGCGAGGAACTCTGACTATCCTACATGTGTTCAGGATCGCAGCCTTCTGGAGTTCCATGCAAGTGTTCTCTGAGAGACCTATTGTTACTAGGTTCTTATGATGAAGGCTCTTTGGCATCAAGCCGGTGGTTGATACAGTGATTGGGATAATCATTACTTGTTCCATATGCCACATTTCTTTGACTTCTTTATTATTATTATAATAAAGGCACAACAATTCTCCAACTTTAGTGATTTTATATTGTGAATTGTCTTAATTTTAAAATATTTTTAAGAAATTTGGGATATTATTCTGATATTATACCGGATATTAACTCCCCACCCCCAAACCTCGGTCTCAGTGCAGGTAGGGACGACTGAGTATCCCCAACAGTAATTCTTGCACCCAATCCCCGAACTCTAGGGCTGGCTCTGCACAGAATTACAAATACTGTTCCACCGAACTGGAATATTTTTGGCCTTTCTCTTTTGCTATTTGCACGAGGATGCTCTGTGGACTGTAGAGATGCTACTTCGTATTCCTCTATGTGAGCGCAGCGACAGTTCGGAGCTACAATCTAATCATGGTGTCAACCAAAAATGCTTGCTGCTTCTTTTCTTCTCCGGAGCAGCAAGGGTTATGGAAGCGTCAGTACATTTTGACTGCAGATTGGTTGTATATATGATCGGTTTGCCAATTTTTCTCTATGACAAATCCGAATTTCTGGAGAAGAGGGACGTCCGACTCTGGCTTGAGACCACTTAACTGGACTTTTAATCCAGAATACCATTCTGTCCACCAGGGTGACAAAGATGACGATTCTTCTTCTTTACAAAGACGCAAGCAAATGCATCTTCAATTTTCTGAAGACAAGCTGATTTAAGAATTGTTTGTCAAATTTATTTAAGGTATTTAATTTGGAAATACATGCAGGACATCACACATTTATAATACTTTATTTGCTAAGCAGAAAAGATTTATTTTCAAAGAATAAAATAGAAAATAAAAATATATTAAAGGACACATTTTTGTTTTACATTTTTTATTTTATCTAACCTTTCAATAATTATTATTACTGTGATAATTATTAGCTTACTGCTAAAAGTTTGCATTTTATCGATGTTGCTGCATCTGTAAAGAGAATTTGCGGTCTACTGTTCAAAGGTGAATATATACACCTACAATTTTCAAATTTATGGTGTTGATTATATGCCACTTTTCCTTATTAAGCAAGTTTCAATTTACATTCGAAAAAAAAAAAACACCTGGTATTTCATTTATCCTGATAGGCTATTCAGATCACATTGCATCTGACAGCTGCTACACAACTGCAATTATATCACTGCAACGTATGTTTTACAAGCTGCATAAAAGTGGAGTTACTGACGTTAATTGCGTGTATTTTAATTACTCAATCAATATCTTTGAAAATTGCTGAGCTAAGCTGTGTGTGTTAAGCGCCAAAGAAACTAACTCTATAAGAGGTCAATATATTCTGTCTGTCATTGCGTATCGGTTTGCTGAATGAAAATCCCAGTTTCCGGGGGAGGGAGAAAGCCCATAAAATTTCCTCCACTCATTGATAGGGTTCGAACTCTTGTCTCTTCCACCCGGTGTCAGCAGATAATAAGGCTAACACCTGTGCCACCCGCCCGCAAAATCAGAAAAATAGCTTCACAACCCTGTAGAAAACCGGAAACCAAGTGATCTGACTGATGGTCAAGCAAAAAATCTTATTATTAGTATTATTACTGGTATTAATAATAACGAATGATGCAAGGGAGCTTGTACAGCATCAGCAATAAAATTACCCTACCTCTTCTTTCCATTCCTTCTAATAATACATCTAATTCTTCCTTAAATTTATTCCTGATTTTCAACACAGCATTTTTTCCCACTTTGAGGGCTCCCTCTACATCGTCCACCCCCAGAGTGGAGGAGGAGGAAGGCCTTTCTCAGCTCCCTCCACTGAATAATTTTAAAATTTACCATGCAGATTACAGTAGAAAACAACAGAACACAGTTTATCAAAACTGGAATTGATTAAAAAATTTCTGCAAGCGAAGATTTTTTCAAAGATCCAAAATTTCTGACATGGAGGATTGGTCAAATTTCAAATCCAAAATGAAAATAATCCTTATTTGAACTTAATTAGTAACTTTACAAATTGTAATACACGAAAGATTGATCTCTAAACTGCAAACAGTTTTAGATTACTATAGTCGAAATGCAATAAACCCGTTTTCGGTGTATAACATTTGTTAAGCTTAAAGAGTGAAATAATAATTCAACTTTCTAACAATTTATTTTTTAACAAAATACTTTGCATATGGGGGACTCTTCAAAAGATTTTCCGTGTGAGGGTGCCAATTCTCTTGAAATGGTACTGCTCACAATGTACCACTGTAACGATAAACGGAAGAAAATGGCAGTGCTTCTTGGAAGTAAATATTCTCGCTTTGTTACAGATTTCAACAGCTGAGTGTAGACTGGCAACTAAGGTCAAGTGAAGGAAGTTAAAAGGTCGCATTCTTTACATGTTGTAATTCCTGACTTTCTCGTCGCTTGTTGAACAAAGCCAAGTAAATAACAACACCAATTCCAGCTGCCAAATACACTGCTCGACAGAATTAACAGAACACTTAGAAAACGTGGTGTAACTCGTGCAGCTTGCGATGAAGCGAGACAAAATTTAGTATGGTGGTGTTCCATAGAATAACGAGGAAATGAGGAGACAGCGAGAAACTTCAAACAGGTATAAGGGATATTTATATGTGTTCCATAAGAATTACCAAAAAGGTCATATTACAGAAGTCAATACAAGATGCTTAAAAATATGGTCACATGACATCAGTACGGCGTATAATCCTCTCCAAAGGCTAAACAGGCCTGACAGCGTTGAACGTTGCTCGATATAAGGGTGTCTATAAGATTCTGTAGCAACAAATTCCATTCTTCAACCAGCGCAGACCTTATCTCACCAAACCCGACATGCAATGTGACATCCAAGAACGTCCTACACATGTTCGATCGGATTTAAGTGTGCTGATCGTGCTGGCCACGACAGTCGTTGGATATCTTCAGGTTCAAGATATTCCTCCACCACTTGAGCTGTATGTGCAGTGGCGTTGTCGTTCATAAAAATAAAACTGAGTCAACCATACCCCTAAAAAGTCGCACATATGGTTCGAGGATGTATTCTCTGTACCTTGCGCAGTTACAGTATCCTTATCAAAAACACGAAGAGAGGTGCGGCCGTTGATCATTATTCAGCCCCACACGAGAACACCACCCCCCACCATAAGTGTTCCTTTCTCTGATGTTGGAGGAATGGTACCGCATTCCTCGTTGTCTCCAGATGAAATAACGTCTAGAATCTGTCAAGCAAGTAATTTTGTCAAGCAGTGTAGAACTAACAATAGTAATATCCACTATGCGTTCAACTTAATCATAATAAAGTGAATTGATTACTTAGAACATTGCTGGCGTAGGTTTCCATTATGAGCAAAGGCTTAGGGGCTGTTAAGACCAATATATATATAATTTATTTTATTATTATTGGCTTTACTTAAAATTTCCAGTAAATGGAAGAATACGAATTTCTGGTTATGTTTCTCTAATGTTCCAATGGCCGCAGGACCGATCTGACAAATCGTGGAGACTGATACGATTCAAAAAATTTTAATAAATAAATTCTTGGTGAATTAAAAATATATAAAATTTGTCAAAAAAGAAAAGTCTTTATCTCTCTATATTTATCGTATAGAACAATTAATGCAGAGTAGAAGGTTCTGTACGGAAAAGCAAAACATTGCATATAAAAGGTTTACTTTATTGAGTAAGTTATAATTATATAAGTTACTCAATAATGTATATTAATATTACAGTAATTAACAAGCTATCTTTTTAAGAGATTTTACTTCTTAATGAAATAGTTAATTGTTCGGAATAATTAAATAGAAATTATTTGTTAACGACGTTCATAGTAATCGCAGCATGATAGAATACTGAGAAAGAAAAGCCCATCTCTGTATCATGGAGGTATGATTGTATTACCACTGAAAATACAAAAAAATGCAAAGAGATTGCAATTCCAAAGAATACAGGTATTTCCAGTAATTAACAAATACAAGGAAACCTTTAACGAGTAGTTTAAATTTAGAATTAAAAAGGTAAGAAGGCATGTAAGAAATGTGCCACTCTTTCAATAGAGATAAAGCAGATTAGACAGCAGTATCAAATTTTAAAGAGGAAAACTTGCCAAGAAGGAAAAGTAGAGACAGAAAGTTGGATATACAGGAAATAATCCCTAGCCTTTTGTACAATAGAAAACTATAAATTCTTCCCTACAAATCAATAATGCATTACTTTCATAACGACAAGATAACGCATTTGTAGTTTGGCAAAGAAGATGAAAAGACAGAGCTAGAACCTTAACAACACCGAAGGGAATTTTGGTGCTATTTGTGCTTTACTAGAAACTTAAGCCTTGTTACAGCTCATTGCAACTCTGAGACTACTCTCCAGATGTTTATCTGAGTGGCATGTTCTTATTTTGGATTTTACTCTTTCTGTCAAGAAAATGATTAACATTGCTAACGGCAGGCGCTCTTAGAGACAAACTGAACATATGGGAAGTTATAACAGACATCCAAATGCTGCTTGCACCCTGTCCTCGTATAACGTCAAACGAAATGACGTTAAGAGGGAAACGTAATTCCTTAATATATTAGACCAAGAAACTTTGAGCAGAATACCACGTGGTTTTGTTTTGGTTTTTTTTTTTTTACTTTTTCACCACTGTCGAAAGAATGCAGTTTGCTGTGCCGCTGTTTTTTTAGAATTAGGATATTTATTCATTTTCTAACATCCGTTAACATTTGGCTGCACAACGATCTTTTGCTGTCTCACAGGTTGTGTTGTGCCCCTGAAAGAAGTGTGATTGTATGTCCCTCGTCTTTATTTAATTTCAATTACTGAATGGCACTGGTACAACCACTTGGTGAGTTTCACGTGAGGATGCATTTTCTTGGAAGGGGGGTTCGTACGTTTGCACTGCTGCTTTTGTTTTTTCTTATGTTTATTTCAAGTATAACCCTAACTGTAGTATAGATTTGCCATATTAGTTTCTCTTTTTTTACAATAGTCCTAGAAACAGCCACGTTTGTCTTTATATTAAAAGAAAAAAAAAGAGTATAATTGTATTTAAATCTGTAACTTTGCCAAGGAAAAGGCCATTTTTATATTTTATTAAACTTTTTTTCTTTATTATTATTTCATTTAAATTTAGAGTTCATCCTATCTCAACGACAAATTCTTAATATTAGGCAAAAACGTATGGAACGCTGTGTTCCTCTTGATAGAGTTTACTTTTCAAAATTAAGCTGAAAGTGTTCCGGCTGTTAAACTTCCCAAAACAGCTTTCTGTAACGTTAAGATGGTCAATGTTCCAATTGACCATCTTAACGTTACAGAAGGTCAATGTTCCAATTTCAAATCCGAAGGAATTGTAATCGGCAATAAGTAGCTTAGTTATCTTGACAGTAAATCTTAACAATCCCTAACAATTTTGAGAATCAGCAATTGACACATTACAGAGCCGTAACCAGGACGGGAAAAGAAAGCAGCCTTCCCCAGACTCATCAAAACCAGTAGGATTTGATGCAAGATTTAAAAAGTATAAGTACATAAGATGTCTACATAGAAGTAAAATGACTTTGAAGGCTTATAACTTTACCGAAGAATGCAAAAACAAGAATATTCACATATATCATAGTCAGTATGCTTAAGTATCATATGATATATAACATCCAGGTACATTAAGGTATATAATGCAATGCCTGTGACGATTCAACATCAAAGACACATTATCTGTACGTGCATCTTTCGTAGCACAGTCTAAATCACAACGGTATTCAATTTCCCTCCACACACACACCATCTAACATATCAAGGAATACAGAGGCTACTGCTGATGTGATGTACTCTTTCAGCTGAACAATGCCAAGGAATGGATCCTTCTCTATCCATTCAGCAGACTAGCACCCAGCATTAAGGGAGGAGCGGACGTCACGAGACTATTGAGAGGAGCCCATCCTCCTGGAATACGACAGTAGGCTGGCAGTCCTCTAATAGTGGAACTACAAACAGCTGAAGTATGTCTAAGTACGCGTGCCCTGTCTTTGGTGAATTTAATTCAAACATCAATAGCACATATTTCTCAAATGGGGTCATCATAATTCAATCTGAAACTCATTATATAAAATAAATATAAACATATGATCTAGAAGCGTTTATGTATAAAAAGTTAAATTCTTATATTCATTGTTACGTCTTAAACTTTAAAATACAATTTTACACAATTTCCCTGTTTATTTATTCATTGTTCATATATGGGGAACACGGAGAGCGCAAAAGTTTTGTTTTTTCCCTGGTACAGAAATATCTAGTTATGGCTTTACCTATTAATAATTAATCCTAGTGCACAAATACCAAAACCAAAGGAAATCTGTGTGTTGGTGCATGGATGGATAAACTTTTAACAAAAAATATATTTAATCATATTTTTGTTCCCAAATATTAGCATTTCAGTTATTATTTTCCAGTTTCGGGCATCGCTAAAAGGCTACAACTTCGCTAAGCCCTCAAACCGAATGATAAAGAGCTACGATACACTTTCTGTTATAACATCCAGAAGTAGCCTGACCAATGAAACACTTCCAACAACTGTCATATTGGGATGAGATTCTTTCATATACCTTTATGCACTTTCAGACTCTTATACACTTGTTTTTCATCATACCTGCGGCATGAAAGGCAATCTCATCATCGTGGCTTAACAATCCTAGAGCCATTACTAAACATCAAAGATCAAAGGTTAGCGTTTTTTTCGTGCAATTTCAAAACAAAAGCTATGCGGTCCATTTTTCATTTCAGGAAAAACTGACATAGGGTTAATGTATCTTGAAGTCAGAACAATGTCCATTCCACAGAATGAAGTGAACTTCCGTTACACATTTTGTTTCCAGCACAATGAAACCTTTCCATCTTATCATTAAGGGGTGTAACATTTCTTTTATCAACTGCTGAATGGACAATAGACTGGGCGAGCAACTTTACAGAACAGCCCTAATCACCTTACTCCATTAAGCTGTGGTTGGGAGTGGGGGGTAGAGGGTAGATTCTTGTTGTTGCAATATTAGTGTTATGAAGCCCACGGCTGTGATCGAGGGCGGATTTTACCTTGGAGCCAGCATGGGCTTGTCCCACCAACAAAGCCATAACTAGGTTTCCTACACTCGGAGAAAAATAAAAATTTTGTGCCCCCTCGCGGTAGTGCAGTTGATATAATCGCCGTCCTCCCACACGGGTGGAAAAGATCTCAGTTCAACTTCCTTCATTCGACTTCCTTGGAATTTTGACCTGAATTGGTCTCAGGCGAGGGTAGCATGGGTTTATCTGCCCAAAACTCAAATGTTTCATCCAGCAAACAGGCAAATCGACCACAGAATGCACGCAATTCGCAGACAATATATGAGGCCTCATAGTCTTAGTTGCTATGGCGATTAACACACACTACATTGTCCCCTAGTCCCTATAAATAAACATTGTAAATTCAATAATGAATAAATAGTTAATTAGTTCATAAATAGTTTATTTTTTGTAAATTTCAAAGCTAAGAAATTAATAACATGTACTGTATATAGTTTTTAAATCCAATGTGTTTGATGCGCGCGGGATAAGTGCTCCACTTGCACCACCCTAGTTACGACTTTGCTCACATGAATATTGTAAACTACACTAAAATTATGCTTTATAATTTGTCTTAATGGTGACATTCACAAATAACATTTTATTACCATGTAAACTCGTTGCCAAGTTCAGTACCTTCGTAATGGCATGTCTGACCTGTATTTCTCTCTCTCTCTCTCTCTCGTTTTCTAGCACACAAACAGGATGATTCTGATTATTACTGAGAACTGTGTTTCCTTTATATTTTCTCTGCATAATAAATAATATATACGAACCCAGATTTGTGATGTTGTACAAGCAGGTGCTCCAATTAAAAAAAAAAAAAAATACCAACCAGAAAGTGAAAGTCGGCACTGGGCAGCACAAAATAAGTAAATGAATAATGTAATTAATTGCAAATATGCTTGAATTTGCTAGGAATTGGCAGGAACATCTTAACATTTTGGAAGTTTAACAACAGGAACGAATTGAGCTTAAGTTGTAAATAATAAATTTATCACCAAAAACGGCGTTTCGGTTTATGAGTTCCATTTTTCAGGCGCGTTAGCATTATATGCATAATGCGCCTATTGTCCTCATCGTGTCGGTCCGTCCACTCACCCGCATATAACAACTCGACTCTTAGTGAACGAATTTTCATGAAATTTATATTTCGGCCTTTTAGAAGGATTTGTCCAGCTATTCCAAATTGACTCGTTTAGAATGATCTGTTAAGCTTCCCAAATTTCCGTAAAATCGGACCAACAGAAATCCAGCAATTATTTATTAATTTTTTTTTATATATATATAGCAAAGGGTATACAGTATTGTAGCTGAAAAACTGGATATTACGTTTCTCGATATGCACTGGTTGGAGGAATGAATGAACAATGTGGCGGATGCGCAGAAAAGAAATTTTCTCGGTTCATGCACAAAAGTCGCTGATTTAGTTATTTTTGCTATAAATCATGAATTGTTACTATTTATTAAATGCGCCTGAAATGTAACGCAGTGCGTACTAAGGTTTATTATTATTTATTTAAGATCTCCACCAATTAAAACGAATTAATCAATCAATCAATAGGAACTAATCAGTTCCTATGCTTAAAATGCGAACATGAGTTGCGTGAAGTATAATCCTTAGTTATTATTATTTTCTTTTTAATTTACAAAAATATCTATAATTTAAGTTTAATTTATTTACTAGTAAATAATGTTTTGGGGGCTGGCATAAAAGTATCCATCAAACTTACCATAATGCATTAGGGTTTTATGCCTCAAGTTTACTTAACCCCAATCCTAATAAAAAGTAAAACAAAAATGTAAGCGATTACACTATTTGTTTTTTATGCTTAGAGTAATTTTATGGTTAGAACGAGTTACTCCAACCAGTGAAATGCCACCATCATGTTCTCGTGGCAAATTTCCAGGAAGAACCGAGGTCATGCTGTAAAAATGACATCACAGATAACACGTGACGTGTTAACAGCTGTTAATCAGAACATCCACACAGAGAGTTTGCTAGGAGAGTAAAAAAACCATAATGGATGCATTATTTGGCTCTGAGAAGCAGAAACATACACTTGTTTTTCTTTTACAAAACATTACTTAATTTAAAATGTTGTCGTAGAGATTGGTATCCTTCATGACGTCCAAGTGATGACGTCAATAGAATTACAGAAACAATTCCAACTGTAATAAAACTGAAAACGTTTTAAACAGCGTGGGTGAAAATTAACCAGAATACAGAACAAAAACATGTTTATAACTGGTGTTATTGAAACGAAAGGATGGGCTGGATCCACAGAAATCATAGTATTACAGTGACGTCAAAAGAACACAAAAGCAACAGGGATGTAATACGATAATCTAAGTGTTTAAGAACATCTGAAATTTATTCTTAAAAGAGGAAGAAGCGTTATATGTTTGTAGCTATATAAGGATAAAGAAGGAAGAAGAAGAAGAAGGATAATTTACTTCTCATACTCCGGTTTTTAAACCCTTTTGATCATAAGTGGACATCCAAGTAAATAAACAGAAAATTCATTTTTTTATTACTGTTTTTCAGTAAAAATTAGAAAGAAAGCAGGGAAATCTGTTCGATTAAGTGTGATTCATAACTGATATTCAATACGAGGGTGGAATTAGTATACCGAAACAATTCCGCCCTTGAATTTCCCTGCACTGTGTTCTATATTAAGCCAGGTTTGTCCCTTTACGGCAAAGGTGAGCGACTTGTTTGACATGAGAACTAAATTTATGAGAAAAAAAATTTAACCACATTGCAAATGATAGGGGTGGACAAAATAATTGAAACACCTGTGATAAGAGTTACAGAAATGCACTAATATGGTTTGAGTCACTCTGCTTAGAAAACAACTTGTATTCTACGTGGAATAGAGTCAAATAAATCTTGAACTGTCTTAAGAGGAGTAGTGGACCATTTTTTCATGGAGGAACGTTTTAAGCTCCTTGAGTGATGAAGGTGGAGAAAATCTGTTTCTCACTCTACTCTCCAAATATGCCCACAGTGGCTCAATAACGTTGAGTCTGGTGATTGTGTAGTCCATGGGAAATGCTTAACGTCAATTTCATGCTCCTCAAACCAAGATTGGACACATCTAGCAGTGTCGAGTATTATCATCTTGAAAGATGGAACTATTTGTGGAAAACAATTTTTGCAACACAAGATGAACCAAGTTACTCAGAATATCAAGGTAATCAGTGGCAGTAATTCGCCCATTCGAGGTGATGATAGGACCTAAAGAATACCAAGATATTGCTGCCGAAACCATCGTTGATTCTCCTACAAACTGGCGGTTTGCACAAGACAGTCAAGATGATGCGCTTTCTTCGTAGACTGTCCCTGACGTTGGAAAAAAGTATAAATGAAGGAGTCATCTGAAAATATGACATGTGTCCAATCATCAGGTGCCCAATTTAATTTTTTTTGTGCTCCTTACACCACTGCATGCTTTTTCTAGTATTACCATCAGTAATGAGTGGCTTGGCAATAGCGGCTCTGCCAAAAATCTCAGCTTTAAAGTTCTTGCCGAACTGCTTTTCTAGAAATTAGATTGCTGAGATTAAATTCTCATTAAGTTCTCACATTAAGTTCTGCAGTTATTTTTGAGACAGTAGTTTTATGTCTTCAGGCTAAAATCCTTTTCGGTGTCCGGCGGTCTCTTTCAGTAATTTTCTGCCACAATTCGTCCTATCAGATTTTGCTTTTCCATATTTGGTGAATGCAGACATAACTTTTGATGCATTTCTGGATCGGCCAATAGCTCTGCTGCTGATTGCAAGCAAACTGCTAGAAAGAGTACTCTACACAAGGATAAACCAGCATTACCAGACAGCGAAAAACTCAGAGACATCGCAATACGGATTCAAGCAGTTCGTCTACTGTGGAGGCCTTGCATACCTATCGGATTCAACAACAGACTGTAATAATAAATATCTACTAGTCACCTCCGTTGACTTCTCCGGAGCGTTCGACACCATTTGGTGGCAGAGCGTCCTGGCAAGACTAAGGCAGACACACGTGCCGATTAACCTATATTCCATAATTAGGTCATACCTCTCAGAGAGACGCATCATCGTGGAAGCACCTTATGGTAGAGTGAATCGTGGTATCCGCAGGGGCTGCCCCCAGGGTTATATTCTGGGGCCGCTCCTGTGGTTCTGGGTGGGTTCTTGGCTTTGGACCTCGGCGATGTGCGCTCTCAGGCCTTTGCCGATGATTTGGTCCTCACCATTGCTGCAGATAGCAGGGCCCAACTAGAGGAAAAGGCCAACCAGGCAATGTTGATATTGTAAAACTGGACTAGAACCCCACTGCCTGACGATATCACCAACAAATACATCATCCATCCTGCTAAAAGGCAAGATTGATATACGTAGGCCGCCACAAATAAAAGTGGGACCTACTACAATAAAACTAGTCATCCAGTTAAAATATTTAGGGGTTATACTGAATATAGGGGTTAACCTTTCCTTTTAACACCATCTAACTTATATCAGAGCCAAAATTAAAAGATACTCTGGATCGGTGGCTAGGATCGCCAGGCGGGACTGGGGGTTAAACCAATGCACCCTGTAATTGTTTTATAAAACAACCTTTCTATCGATCATCACTTACCCTTCAGCGATATGGTTTCCCAAAACAGCGACTGTAGTAAACCGACGCATCCTTGATTCAACACAAAGAACCATCCTACTAACAGTTACACGTGCTTGTAGAACAACCAGTACCCACGCACTGCAGGTGCGTGGGTACTGGTTGTTCTACAAGCTGGGGCTCCCCCCTTGACTGGGGTTGGCTGGGGCTCCCCCCTTGACTTAGAGATCACGCGCAGGGGAATAAACTACCACATAGAGAAAGGAATACCTTGTACATACCATGGCTATACTGTGGACGTTAATGCACCACGCAAAAATGAAAAAATAAGACTGCAAAAACACCTGATGCAAGTTTGGTAGGAGCGCTGGGCCGACTCAAATAAAGGAAATATCACCAGGAAATTCATTCCGAACAGCGACAGGATGTACCCCAGTCCCCCAACTTGGTTTCAACCTGGCATATACACCACCTATTTACTGACTGGACACGGGGCCTTTAAAGCCAAGTTGACAGCGCTGGGAATTGAGGAGGATCCGAGCTGCGCCTGTGGAGAGCTTGAGTGTTGGAAGCACATTATGTACAATTGCACACATTATGAGGACCTCGGGTGCAGACACATTATGGTCACCGCGGTACACTACTTTCCCAAGAACCTGGAATCACATCTACTGGACTCACTAGAGGAATGTAGTGCGCTAAAGGAATATGCACAGAAACTATTTGCTTGGCATAAAACACTGATAGCCATCAACAGAAGAAACAGATAAAAAAAAATGAGACACAGAACACGCGTGGAGAGGACTCAGGGAGAACCTCCATCAGGAACCTGCTCACTACTAATAATATCTAATACCTAGCGAACACAAGAATAACACAATGGAGAGAGATGCGGATTTTCCCATGATGAAGAGAACCACAGCCATTGACAATGGACATGACCAGTGTTCATAGCTGAGGAGGACAAACCTGGATACTAAGGACTACCGATGACAGAGAAGACCGATGAAGATCTCATACTGCATAGAAACTTCAAATTGCCGCCTTGACGGAGCCATATTGGCTCAAGGCTCTGCACTCTATTGTGCTGTGCAACCCCTTTTTCTTCCACACCCGGCAGGGGAGAGGTGACGGCTCGCTGTCTCCTCTCTCCCCTGCCACACCAATCCTTCCCTCTGGTGGGCATGGGCATGCCTCACTGAATAACAGGGGGTAATCTACCCTATCGACCCTCGCCTTCCTATTTCATCCCCAGCCTTCACTCTTCCCTCCCAGCACTTTCTCTTGCACAGCGCACGTCCAAATTTAAAATACACCAAAAAAATTTCGCCCAACCTTTTAGGCGCTTCAGAAACAGGCCTTCAGCGTCAAACCCCACATTAGCGCTTTAACGTGACTGAACTAAAATAAACCGTGCTCGTTCCAATTTTATTTTAGGTATTAAGCCACTAAAATCTCAGGAAAGTAAGTGGCAGGACCTGCCAGAGTACAATTGTCTCACTGGTAACACCCGGCTAGCGTCCACGTGGCAAGGTGTGGGCAACGTCGGGTCCCATTGTGGCCTGGCGGCCAATAAAATGGATAAACAATGGGCACAACATCTAACATTACACACGACTCACACACTTCTAAATCTCTGGCTTTGACAGGACACTGTCACCGATACATAGAACATTCGCGGAGATGGGAGAAATCACAAGAGCCGTTAGACTCTCAACATACCTCGTACATTATTCTGGATACATTAAACAAATCAGCAGTTTTAGTCGACAACGTTCCTATTAAACATGCACCAATAACTTGACCTCTATGGATTCCAGACAAGTCTGTCATTTTCTTCTTTACCCTTTTATAGCACCTCTAAATAAACATCAGCTTTTATTGTCTTCGTCACAGTACTACGCTGCAAGAAACAAAAAAAAAAAAAAAAAAAAAAAATCTCTGCGTGTTCATAAATACGTCATGCAGCCATTACAAAAACTACTACTTTCATATCAGGTGTTTCCATTATTTTGTCCACCCTGTATATTATCTGTCACTAATGACATTGGAAATGAATCAACTGCCAAACTAGGCAAGTGCGATTGCCATAATTATGAAAATGTTGAAAGAGCTAACATTTCGTTACCGTTTATACGGAACCTACACCAAAGAACCTACAACCGAATACTATACCGCAATAGCCATTTTTTGTGAGAGATGAAATTGTTTGATTTATATTTTCATAATAAAAGTATTAGTTGCATTACCAGTAATGCAACATAAGAGTGTTTACTAATATTGTATAGTAATATAATAATTATTCGCCGACTATAATATATTTTTTTCTTATTCCTGAAATTAGGTGGCCGGCCTTATGTGACCGTGGCCGCGTTCTGCTCTACAAGTGAAGGAAGCCGAGGAATCAAAGAGGGGGGCCTTAAACTTAAAGTATGAAGTTCTCTGAGCAATGCAGACAGGCTGCCAGGACAGCTCATGGGGTTTTGTCAATGATGATATACAGGAAGTTTTTGTTAGCAGGGTTAAGGAGGTGATTATGCTATTGTCAGGCCACATCTTGAATACTGCATACAGGTCTGGAGGCCTCATTTTTGGAAGGATGTGGAACTGCTGGAATGGATACAGAAAGGCAACGAGATTGGTGAGGATAACAAAGGGTTGGTCTTACCAAGAAAGGCTTCAGTTCTGCAAATTGCAGCGTACACGAGGCACCTGCAAAGTGATCTGATTGATGGCCATAAGGCTTTGAATGGATTGAGCAAGCTCAATGCTGATGGGATTCTTCCTCTTGTTCAGACTGTGCACATGAGGAGACATAAATTCAAATTGAGGAAGAATGGTTGCAGAAAAGATGTGCGAAAGTTTGCCTTTAGTCAGCGAGTGGTTTATTGCTAGAACAAACTTCTATCTGTTGTTGTGAAAGTTGAGTTTAAATAAATTCAAGGAAGAAGCAGACAAACTATTGTACTATGCGGTCCTAGCCAACTTTTGGAATATAACGTACTCAGTGAGGGTACTTTGTATTCCAACCTATTTACAATGCTGTACCACTGAATAATGTTGATGTGCCTTAGGGAAAAACAATTCTCTGTTTTGGGTATGTTTCTTGCCGAGCTTAGCAGTGTTAAAATGTAAAAAAAAATCAAAAAAAAAAAAAAAAACCCACAAAATTCTCTTGTACAAGTATTCTGTTAAATTAAGGACGATATTAAGAAAGTAGAATCAGTTTCTTAATGAAAGTTTCTTTTTAAGAAAGTGATTCCACTTTCTTAAAAAGAAAGTGGAATCACTACAGAAGACTAACCCAAGGACTTAAAAATAAAGAAAGCTGCTTATAACCGAAATCGGTCAACACTTTTGTTTGGTGAAGAAAAGCTTAGGAGGGATGAATGCACCAAAATTAGCACGGTTCGTGAACTCTCTGACGTCACTTCCTACACACTGCAGTTTGAAATATAAACACTACTTAGGGGCCAATACGCCGTAAGGGTACTTTATATTTCAGAATTGCCTAGGTTAGCAGGTTACGACCTTTCTCGCGCACTGTGAAAGTGACGTTTTCTTTTTCCTTCTGGAAATTTTCTCTTAGCAGATCAGGAAAAGGAAATACAAAGTTCAAGATCTTTTACAACTACGAATTATCTAAGGAAATAGTATCAAGGTCTAGAGAAGAAATGAAAAACTGCGGCAAGATGGATTCTCTTTTTGTCCAGGGAAGAAGCAACAGACAAGCATTACTGCAACTTCACACCATCTTAACTCCATTTTCATTAAAATTCATCGTGCCTCTTCTTCAAACTGACTAGCATCACAGATGGTTTCAAGCACAGAAGAAGAAGAAACAGTAGACTCCTGTGGTCTTCCAACAAGCTTAAGCTCACATGGAGGTGTACAGTCAGAAAAAGAAAATTTTCAATAATTGAAATATAGTTTGCATTTACAATCATACCATTGTAACTTGTTATCAAATACTCTTCGTTCACTTATTTTTAAGTAGAACTAATTCATAGCGAAATAGATAGTTGAAAATATATGTATTTAAAATTGCTATAGGAATTGTTAATTTAATAAACTTTACTCTTCGAAAGTTTTATGTATCGTGAATCATGATATTAATAAATTTCCTTATTGAAATACTGTATATTAAAACTAATATTTTAAATGAAACCATTGCATTAAAATATTCTATATTTGTCTACACTTTTAATAAAAAAAGAGTGCAGACAAGTATTGTTGTAGGAGCATTAGCGACTAACGCCGTATTGCTCCGTGTATATTGTCTGTAAATTGAGTGTGTTCTGAGGGCGATTTTCCGTTTATTGGATGAAAAACCAGAGTTTTCTGGAGAAAAAAACCATGCTACCCTCTGCTGAGACCGACTAGCTCAGCCACGTTGTGGAAAAGGCCCATAAAAATTCCTCCTGTCATCGGCGGGACTCGAACTCAATCCTACCCACTGTGCTACCCACGAGAGCCAACAAATGTTGTAATTAAGTATTTATTATTTTTGTTTTATTAACCGGTTTTTCAGTTTGATATTTGTAAAGAGACAGACTCAATGGTTGTGTCAGTGCATGTGAACATAACAAATTATCAACCGAATAGTTACTATAACTGGATGCGCTTTAGCAGTCCAATAGGAGAACCTTAGAAGTCGAGGAAGTAAATGAAGATTATTATCTTCATTTACTGAAATGTTGTTTTTACTATTTGGAAGTCTGCACCATTTTCATAGACCATTCTTCCTATAGTACTTTCTTTATTGTTTGTCTCAGTCATCAAGTTTCTCGCTTCCAAACACAATTCATCCATGGTGAAGCTTTAACAATTTTCCATAAAAAGATATAATCGTGGACGACGAACATGTGGGCAGAAGAGTTCACTAAATAGAGAAAATACACGAACATCACCGTGATTTACTGGCCACATGTGCTGGAACCACGTTAATTTAAACAGTGTACAGTACTTCTATACCCTGGCGCTTGACCACTCGGCTATGGTGGGCTTAGTTCTGCCTTGCTTATTCCATCTATATGGTATTGGTCCTGAGAACGACCTTCCATGCCTGTTCCCTGAAAATTACGACCTACAGTAATTTTAGTGAACAAACCCTACTTGTTTTTCGACCTTCAACCCGTCTTATGGTACTTTCTTTGAGCAAAATTTTAATCCAGTTTTATTATAAGAGACAAGGCAGAAATATGCAGATTATAAGATGGGTGTAGATAGTTTGCTAGATAAAATATACTAGTCCTCAAAACCTAAGGTACAAACATAAAAACGAAAATACATATTTAAATATAAATCAAAATAGAACTACCTAATTTGCCATTTATAAAACCAAACAAACAATCTCTGTCAATTTATGAAACAAAACAAATTAGTGCACCCGTTACAACATGAAAATCGAATAATCAGATATAAACAACCTGTTTACAGAAGCTTTGTATTTTGCTTTCATCATTTGCAAATTGATTTCAAGATAGCTATCACTGGGAGAATATTATGGATGTTATCTCCCAAATTTTCAACGATTCTTTGAGGTTGAGGCAGGATAAAGACTAACCCACGTGGCCAATTTGCATCATATGACTTGCAACCTTGTAAGCAAACTGTGAAACCAGTTGCAAAATACGCGAACTACCTCTTTAACCTCTCCATCTGTCTAACAAGAAAATTCCTTCAGAGCTACCTGGACCTAAATGATGGCTTGCATCAAGAAATACCGTCTGTCTTCCGCGACAGTATATTCGTTTCATCACTTTTCACACGTGTGGAGAGGTCTAGGATCAGGTACCTTCAACGACTGGATTAATTTCTAGTCCTCCACAGTCGAGGCTGTAGTTAGCCGATCCAGACGGAAGTTTGCAAGTGAATTATTACAAGTTTTTCAGCCAGTACCACATGCAAATAAGAACACACACTTCTACAGCAAAAACAGAATCTGATTCTTCCAATATCACCAAATAAAAGTGCGTCAAGAATCCGTTGGAAGAGTTATCTCGACATTATTTAAGAGCACTGTGGACCAGCGCTCTGAGTCCAGTCGACATGCTGCCAGCACCATTTCAAATGGGTTGTTTTGTGTATAGATTTCTAGGAAACTCACATAGATGGCCTTAGAGCATAAAGATCTATATCATGATGTCTTCTGTAGACAATATTTTAATTAATTAATGTTATTATTTTAATGGACCCCAGGCCGGATTCAACGGATTTAAGGCCTGCTGTGAGTCATCGTGGATAAGTAAATACATGGGCTGTGTTAAAGTAACTAAGAGTAAGAATAGGTGCATGTATACTTGCATTTACACCAATGCTAAGAGCATAGTAAATAAATTTTATGAACTGGAAGTGCTAGTCACCAAATGCACATGTTGTGGAGGTATCAGAGACGTGGTGTCACTCATATATAAGGTGTGCAGAATTTGAATATGGAGAGCACAATGTATACAGAAATGACATTCAGGACAGGAAGTGGGGGTTATACTCTTAGTTAGGAAACACATAAAATCTACGGCAGTGCATCCAGTTGACAAAGGAGACTAGTGCAATATAGAGTCAGTCTAGTGTGACATGAGCACTAAAATGAGAGTAGAAGTATGTTATATGACGAATGACTGTGATGAGTGCAATGAACAACTGTATAGAGAAATAGAATCCGCGAATAAATCAGAATGTCTTCTAATGGAGGATTTTAACTTTCCTGATATTGACTGGAACTTGTGGGTTGGTCACTAACACACGAGAAAAACTTTTGTAGATTTATTGGATGACTGTTTTCTACAGGAGCATGCTAAAGAGGCAAGAAGGGAGAGAGATAGCAGTGATTCTTCATGTATTAAGAGTCTGCAGATAAAAGAACCACTAGGTGGCAGTGACCACAGTGCATGGATGTGGGATTTACTTGATGTACGGAGCATCAAGGGTGAGGGAAGGGTTTTTGCTTTCGTAAAAGAGACTACAGTGGTCTCAGACAGTTTTAAAATTGTATACAGTGGGACCAACGACATATTCAATTATTTATTTATTATTTTTTTTTTTTTGGCTGGTGCAGTAGAAACCATAGGCTTTCTTGCACCATGCGGCCATTACTAATATTAATATTACCATCAACAACTTCTAAATGGGAAGCATTCAGAGAAATTATCATACTAAGAAATACTGTTCGAGGCTTAGACCTAACTGGATGTCAGATGAATTAATGACACTAGTAACAGAGAAAAAAAATGCATGGGATGCATATAAATTATTAGGTGATACAGAAGCCGATGGTAAATATACACTAGTTTGTAATCAAGTCACAAAATTAGTTAGGCAAGCTCGGACAGATTATGAGAAATCTTTGGAAAAGGATGCAAAGAAAAACAGCAAAGACTTCTTTACTTACGTAAACACTAAAGGAAGGGGATGAATCACTGGTCCACTTGATATCGATGGTTCTACTAATGAGGATCCTGTTCAGGTTGCTCACACACTGAATAAGAATGTTGCATCTGCAATAAAGCACGAGGAATTCTTTAGGGAAGTGGATGCCAGAAGTTTATCAAATTCCAACAGGGAGCTAAATGATTTTGAAACCACTGAGAGGAAAGTGGAAGAGAAATTGTTGAAGTTAAACATAAGAAAGGCACCTGGGGGGGGGGTGGATGGGATCCATTCAATTATATTAAAGGAAGTAAGTAAAACCTTAGCCATAATTGTGAGAGCATCCTTGAATTCAGGGGAAGTCCCCGTAGACTGGAGATGTGCGAATGCATTCCCAATTTACAAGGGGGATCAAAGGGTGACACGAGTGATTACAGATGTGTTAGTTTAACTTCTGTTCCAAGGAAAATAATGGAGTCACTGGTTAAAGAAGTAATGGAGGATCATCTAGACAAGATTGCAGTAATAGTTCAGACAGAGCATGGATTTGTTAATGGGAAATCTTGTCTAATCAATTTGATTGAATACTACGATGTGGCCAAAAAGGAACTGGACACAAAAAAAATAATTTTGATTATTTTTTTTTGTGCAGCAGTATCGAAAACTTTCATGAAAGTTTTCGATACTGCTGCACATAAAAGAATGTTATACAAATTGGAGCAATATGGCATTAAAAGTTTCTGCTATGGATAAAGGAACGTTGAGTAGGAGAAGATAGAAAGTGATTATCAATGAACCAGTGCCTTCATGGACTAACGTTATTAGTGGAGTGCCTCAGGGTTTGGTGCTGGGCCCATTGTTGTTTTATGTATTTATTAATGATATTGATGAAGGTGTATCAGACTTAATGTCTAATTTTGCAGATGGTATAAAGGTTGGCAGGGCGGGTAATGACGGTATGCTATTGCAACAAGGTTTAGGAAAATTAGGCAGATGGGCTGAGAAATGGCAATTTAAGTTTAACATTGACAGATGCAAAGTACTGCAGAGGGACTGCAATAATCCCGAGAAACATACCAACTGTGTGGTACCACACTCGGGGTAGTGGAAAATGAAAAAGACCTGGTGATAGTTGTGCAGTCAAATATGAAGTTCTCTGAGCAGTGCAAACAGGCTGCCAGGACAGTTCATTGGCTTTTCTCAATGTTATAGAAGAATTTTGCTAGCAGCGATAAAGAGATGATTATTCCATTGTATAAGGCAATTGTTAGACCACATGTTTGTTATTTGGTTTTTAGGAGCATTAGCAACTAAGGCCATATTGCTCGGGGATATGCAGTGGTCATTCCCTGACCTTTCCGCATCCTCCGTATTTGGTGGTGACGGGCTCGAACCCCGGTCTAATCAAGAAGCGTGTGCTACGCACTGCTACTCCTTCCCACCTGGCTACGGAGGCGCCGTTAGACCACATCTTGAATACTGCATCTAGGTCTGGAGGCCTCATTTTAGGAAGGATGGAACGAGTACAGAGAAGGGCAATGAAACTGATGAGTGGAACACAGTGGTACTCTTTCCAAGAAAAGGTTCAGTTCTACAAATTGCACATGGAGACTAGGCACCTGCGAGGTGATGTGATTGAGGTGTTTAAGGATTTTGAATGGATTGTACTCAATGCTGATGAGATTCTTCCTCTTGCTCAAACTGCACACACGAGGGGGAGATAAAATTTAAATAGAGAAAGAATGGTTGCAGAATAGATCTGCGAAAGTTTACCTTTAGCCACAAAAATCGCGCCGGTGGTTGATTGCTGGTAGAAACTTTTATCTGCTGTTGCGGAAGTGGAGAGTTTTAATAAATTCAAGAAAGAACTAGACAAAGTACTGAAAGGTCTAAATGAAATGGGAAGTTTTTTTTTTTTTTTTTTTGGCGGCTACTGCATAATCTTGTTTTCTTGCATCATTTTCCACTACTAATACTAACTCTAATTTCAGTGAAATTTATCCAGTCTTTGTTCATTCTTAAGACTCATTGAAACGAATGAGTCACTAACGTTTTGTCATGAACTGCTGAAAAGTGCTTGACAATATATCGAAAACCCAAGGCCATACTCACCAGACGTGAGCTCCTGGGGTTAATTCACTGATTACAGCATGGTATATAAACGGTTTTGCATTTTCCATAAAACTAACATCTTCTACAGAATACATCGAATTTTGTCGTATACGGAACTAATGATCTTTACCTTTGGATTTAAAAAAAAAAAAATCAAATTGTGCAGAACAGAGAACGCCAAAAAGAAATACCTTTTTTCAGATAGAAATCGAAATGCGACGTCAGTAGACTTTATTGAAGGCCTGAAGAGCCCTCGCAAGTAGCACAGCGGTTATAATTATTGCCCTCCCACAAAAAGGCCCGAGTTCAATCTCATCAATATACTTGTCTCCCCGCCGTCAGAATATTCCGGATTTTCGACTAGTAAACAACAAATCGATCTCAGAATACAGTAGCCACAGAGATAATATGCTGACGCCTCATAAGTTTGAAGCTTGACACAACTAACTACTTAACAAGATTTTAGGGTCTTTGTCTGAAGGTAATATTTACACAAAACAATACAGCAATGAAAAGGGAAAACTGGGATTTCAATTTTATGGCTGGATATTGTAATTTGCCCACTTGTGGGCAGTAAGCTGAAATATTAAAGAGAGAGGCACCACCAGTGCCCGAGTGCAATGAACCCTGAACTGAACGGATTGCAAAACGGAAACTAAACTTCGATAGGTTCACCCGACAGGCGCAATAAATATACACAGTCAGCGGCCCAAATAAAGATTGATGATGAAGTCTACACTCGGGGCTCTATAAATAGCTATAAGGCAATATTGCCTGTTTTAATGTAAGGATATTGCCTTAAGGTATTAATGTGTGAGATAGCAAAGAACGATTCTTTCTTTGTTTTTTAATATTATTTCAGTGTAAGAGCGTTTCGATAGTTTTATGCACCTAAGTCTTATTCATCACAATATTTTAAACTTCCTTCTAAAATTACAGCTTTCATTGCATCAAGATCGTCTAAACGCTGTTTTTTTTTTTTTTTTTTAATTCTTATTTTTTCTGGAAACAAATAAAAACGAGAAGAAATCAGATCCCTAGAGTATCTAAAATGTTTAAGGTATCAGAATAAAGAATTAAACGATCGCCCATTTATCAAAGCATTATATTAAAACAAAAGACTAGAAAGTTATTGTAATCATATGTGATTTGTTTTTAAAATCTACTTTTATCATTTCCATACAATGTATGGAAATGATAAAAGTGATGTCATTCTCACATGATGAAAGTATTAACTGTACTGTATTTATAATGCTACATCACGAAAGGTTATATTTACAATATATATATATACAGGGTGTCCCAAAAAAAATGTATTCACACTTTGGTTGTTAATAATTGCTATGTTTAGTTTCTTAAATTTAATTTAATAATTTTATAATTCAGAGTAAATGTTACAATAAAGATTAGATATAAAAGCATATAAATATAAAACATTACATGTTTTAATGATGCATTACCTCAAGTATTCAAAATGTCCTCCATTCTCATCAGTTTTCGTTTTCGTTTTCAGGTGAAAATTGGCCTTAAAAATGAATAATGACAGACTTATGTTTCAACAAAGAAAATTTGTACTGAAGTGGTACTAGAAATGTGAAAACGTAAATGAAGTCCAAAGACAGTGTAGAAATAAGTTTCAAACAGAACCTCCAACGCGAATTACAATTTCGCATATCCGTGATAATTTCGGAACTATGCAAAATGTACACAAGCAACGATCTGGAAGACCTCGAACATCAACGAGCCCCATGAAATCAGAAGAAGTGCTACAACGGTTCCTACAATCACCAAGAAAATCTATCCGACAAGCTGCTTGTGAAACAGAAATGGCAAAATCAAGTGTTCATCGCATTTTAAAGCGTGCAAAATTCAAAAGCTACATCCAAAGATTAGTGCACGAAAATGATCCTGACTGTAGGGTTCAATTTTGTGTGATTTCAGTCAAAATTAACAGAGGATCCACTGTTTGTCAATAACATCGTTTGAAGTGATGAAAACTAACATTCAAGTTGAAGGGTACAGTTGACCTTCACAATTGTACTTACTGGGGAAAGGCATGTAAATTTACCGGGTCTTATAGTGTGGTGTGGATTATCATCCAAGGGTTTGATTGGACCATTCTTTTTTGATGAAACAGTTACTGGTCCCTTGTACCTCAACGTGCTTCAGAGATCAATTGTGCCACAAATTTTTCAGCTATTTGAGGATGAGGAGGATTTTTATTTCCAACAAGATGGGGCACCTCCCCATTTTCATCGTGATGACAGTACTTATCTTGATGAAACTTTTCCAAACAGATGGATTGGACGAAGAGGCAGTGTTGAGTACCATGCGCGTTCACCTGATCTAACACCACTCTATTACTTATGGGAGTACAAAGACAAAGTTTATGCCACGAAATCCACAACACTTATACAGTCATGGGAAAAAATCGAAGAGAATTTCGCACAATTACAAGCGATGCATTAATTGATATTTGTAGATCAGTTTCTCACCGATGTCAGCAATGCTTTGTTGAGAAGGGAGGGAGGACATTTTGAACACTTGACATAATGCATCATTTAAACATAAAACTGTAAGAATATCAGTGATATATCACCATATTTTTCTGTGGTAGTAAAAAACTACAGAAGTAGTGTAAATGGTATCGATTAAATTGTATTTCATATTGAGACTACCTTCACGGCGAGTTACCATGTATTGCACTACCTCGAATAAATAACACTAGTCCTCTCCACTGGTGAAGCGTTACTGGTAACTCGTTGTGAAGGTAATCACAATATGACATACAATTAAATCGATGCCATTTACAATACTTCTGTGGCTTTTTACCACTACGTTGTTGGTTTGATTTGTTGGTGCAAGGGCTACTAAGGCCATAATGCACTTACTACTACGGAAAAACATGGTGATATATCACTATATTGTTATACATGTTGGACAGAACTTGTGTAGCCGAGACCCGCTAATATTCGTAAAATCGGACAAATGCTAATTTATTGTGATTTTCTCTTGTACAGGATCTGTGTCCTCATTTTGAATTTAAAATCAATGGTGTGAATTTTAACCAAGTAAAAATAGAATAATAATTAGAATTTTAATATTAAATTTTAGAAATATTATATTTCAAGTCAGAAATTCTCTTACCTGAGATCTTTTTTCAGGAATAACTGCATCCAAGTAAGATGTAATTAGAATAGTATTTAAAGACCTGCATAGAGATAAATAAACCTTGCAAGAGAACGAAGGAATAAAAGTAAGCTTTGACCCCAAATGCATGCATGGCGAATAATTGGAAGTATAAAGAGAGAGAGAGAGATGAATTCCCGAAGCTTGATGGGGGCTTTTCCTTTATACCATCTTCAAAGGGGAAGGGAACACGTGTCGAATGCCGTATTTATAGCCCGGGCACGTTCCATTGCCATATTCCAAAAGCGTGGTGGGGAGGGAGTGTTTTGGAAGAGAAGGATAGAAGAAAAATTCCCGCCCCCTTATATTTCAGTAATATTTTGGGAATTTGAAAATTTAGAGATTTAGAACAGCTTAAAGGTTTTTTGGAGAAAGAATATGAAAGTTTCCACTAGGAAATCCGGGTGCGTGACTACCCGTCCCATTAGTAGAGGTCCTGGATCACGGACCAAATCTGAACACCATCCGTTTGGGATGGTGTTGAGATTTGGTCTGTGATCATTTTAACTGTGGATACTAGTCGCTGTATTTCAATAATATCAGGTAGTCGCTGCATCCCCATTGAAGTAGCTAAGGTTGTAGTTCTGTCCTGTGGTGGGAGACAAGCTTTCCAGATGGCCCATTTAGGAAGCCACAATTCTTCGGCAAAGATTGGCATTTTCATTGTGGTAGCTGCCGATGCCCACACTTCAGCGGCTCAAAGCATCGGATCCTGGCATGGAAAGAAATTAATCCAAAAGTATCGAATTCGTAGTTCGTTTTCTTACTGTACGCTGTATTTCATTGTATTTCAATTATTGATTTCTGTTTTTGCATTACAAACAAAGCTGTCGGTTGTTGACGTATTCTATATTTTTCCAACCACCATTTGTCAAAACCAGGTTTTCTGATGATCAGATTCTTATCACTTTTTGACATTTTTACTTTTTCGTTTCATTTTCTTATGTGCTATTCGACGCTCCGTTTTAAATGAGGTATAGTTCCTCTAAAAAAATACTAATAATACGGTGTTTTACAAGTATTTTTATTGGAATAGTATGAAAATTACAATGCAACTAAAAAAATTATTTCCGTGTTTGCATAGTCCTCGTAGGTAGCACAACTGGTAGGATCGACATCCTCCCCATATCGGGTGGAAAAGACTGAGTTCGAGTTCCACCGATGACTTGGGGAATTTTTATGGACCTTTTTCACAACGTGGCTGAGTTAGTCGGTCTCAGAGGAGGATAACATGGCTTTTTCTCCCGGAAACTCTGGTTTTTCGCCCAGCAAACAGAAAATCGACCACAGAACACACGTATATATGGAGCAATATAGCCTTAGTCACTGATGCTCCTAAAAAAAAGATGCCCCCCCTGTTTGCATACAGGGGCTTAAAAGTCCTGACACGGCCCTTTGAAAATATCTTAAAATCAATATGTATTATATAAAGCGGAGGTTTGCTTTAATTAGGAATATTTGATTAAGTTTGAATGTTTACTTCTAACAACAATAAAATATTGCGTATAGTATTATCCGAATAATAGTTATCCAAAAATGTTTTTTCTCTTTATTTTTTCCCTTAAAGAAACTGACGCATTTAATATTTACAGTAACTGTAAAAAATAAAACTCTCACGTGAATATAATAAAATGGAATCGTAATTCCATTTAAATAAAACTTTCTGAATGAAGGGAAAAAAAATCATCCATGTCACTTATTGTTGTATAATACCAACTAGGCTGAAATGAAAACTTCACTGTTCAAAAAAAAAAAAAAAAAAAAAAAGCTACAACTATTACCGCAAATAAAAGTTGATGTGATTGTAAATTTGTAAATATTTTATTTTTTTATAACAAAGTTTTTATACGTTACATCAGTATAGTCGGTGCTATGCAGAAACAGTTTTCCCATTAATTAAATAGTAATCCGAATCAGACAAAAATTGAAATTGAAGATGGTAATTAATAAATACAAATTAAATTACTGCAATTTCCTCTTTCTTTCGTTTTTTTCCTGCTTCCCTTTGATATGCAGATAGTGCATTTAGAATCGATTATTCGAAAAATCCTCAGATACCCTTGGTCCCAAATCTTTCGGATAACTGAGATTCTAATTATACTGAAGGTTAAAATAAATAACTTTCGAAACCCTTAAAAGTAAAACTTAAAATTGAAGACTATAACGAAACGTGCTTTGAATGCAAATATACCTCACTGAAGAGTACTTGTAAATAAGTGGGTACTTAGAGCCGATTGGTATTTTCCGTGTCCTCCACCTTTCCGAATTCAACATGACACGTAACAGAGAAACACATCAACAGCCACGGGGCATTTTATTTTAGCTTTTCAACGTGTTTATCTAACCGTAATACTAATAAAGTTTGACAAGCAACTAATGTCCATAACGACCAAAATAAGGTTTTATGGAGATAAGTCTCTAATCAAATTTTTTACCAACTTTATGACTGAGCAAGTGTAATTTTACACCCCACGGGAATTATAAGAATTCGTTATCGATTAAAATATAAAGTACAATTTAACATGCTTCTGATATGCAGACTCGAAACATTCCATCTCTCTCTCTCTCACACCATCAATATATATATATATATTATAAGACACGTGACCTTTACAACCTTGAAAGAACATTTTACTTGTTGCTATGCTCCTGGCAACTAAAAGTTACTGTTTCAAGGTCCACATAAAGACAAGCAACAGACGAAGGAAGTATTTCCTGATTGAGTTTCATTTCACGAAGCCAATGCCAATGAAACATAACGGCATTTACCGAATGCTGCTGTCGCCATCGACATAGCTTGTACAATGAAACGCAGATACGGTAATCCATTCAACTGTGACACGCTTTTCAGTCACAGTCATTTTTCCACGAACAGATTAATAAAGACCGGAAACATGCATTTCAGGGCTAGAATAAAATGGAGATTTTTTTTTCGCTGAAATCTTTGAACCTGCATGTTGTTTGATTCATTTTTATTTGACGTCATCACTGCACGGACATAAGAAGATTTTTACGTCATCATAACTTATTATTCCATTGCACAATACCGTACAGTGCAAATAGTTCTGGTAGGAGACACATTATTCACTTTGTTAAATAAAGCTACACATTTTATGGATATTTTGTACTGATGTGAGATTATCCAATTCCCCACCAAAAGATAGGTTTATAGAGTAGTATATCAGTGTGTTGCTCCAACACATACACACAAGCAAGGGAGGGCTTCTACTATCATAGGATGAATAGTGTGAGTAGTGGCAAATGATGTAAGCTTATACAGCATCAGCAAAAAAAAAAAAAAAAAAACTTACCCACATCATTTCCATTCCCCCTAATAGTTTCTCTAATCCTTCCTTAAATTTATTCAAAACACCAGATGGAAGTTTGTACTAACGATCAATTACTTTCCAGTTGAAAGAAAATTTCTGCACTTCTATTCTACAACCATCCTTTTTAAATGTGAGTGTTGTCTGAAATAGAGTAAGGATACCATCAGCGTTTAGTTATCTCAATCCACTAACCGCTTAAAGTACTTCAATTAGATCTCTTCGCATGTACCTAATCTCCAGATGGGGCAGTATGCGAAACTAGTCTTTCTCGGGTAAGAGAAGCCTTTTGCATATCTGACTACCTTGTTGCTATTTTCTGCACCCGTTCCAACAGATCCACACACACACGCTTCCTAAAATGAGGCCTTCAGACGGACAGTCTCTAGGATATCTCTCTATTGAGGCTGTCCTAGCAGACTCTCTACAATGCTCAGAAAACTTCATATCAGACTGTGCAATAACCCCTCTTCCCGGTTATTTTCTTTCTCTACTACTTTGAGGTAGTACCCATTAACTGGTATCTTATTCTGGGATTGCTGCTACCCATAAGCAATACCTTGCATTTATCAATATTTTATCTCAATTATTACTTCTCAGTCCATCTGCCTAATTTCTTTAGGTCTTGTTGCAATAGCATACCCTGATTCCTGTCATTATCACCCTGTCAAACTTTGTATTATCAGCAAACTTACCATTATATTTGCTGTGCCTTTAGCAATATCGTTGAGAAATATTAAAAACAGTAAGGGGCCCAGCACTGAATTCCGAAGGACTCATACTAATAACATTAGTCCAAGAAGAGCGGTGCCTATTTATAACCACTGTCTTCTGCCACTCGACCATTCTTTTATCCACAGCAGTGGACAGAAGAATGGTCGAGCCCCCAGCGTATCAAACAATGTCAAAAATATATCAAACAGTATCAAAAGCTTTACTGAAATCTACGTTTACGATGCAAAATCATATATTTAAATATGATTCCAATTCCTTTTTCACCTAAGTCAGGGCAGGTAATCAGATTAATTAGACAAGATTTCCCCTTAACAAATTTGATTTGCACTGTGCTGTATAATTGCATTCATCTCATGACGATCCTTTAACCATGGCGCCTCCGTAGCCAGGTGGGAAGGAGCAGCAGTGCGTAACACATGTTTCTTGATTAGACCGGGGTTCGAGCCCGCCACCACCAAATACGGAGGATGCGGAAAGGTCTGGAAATGACCACCGCATATCCCGGAGCAATATGGCCTTAGTTGCTAATGCTCCTAAAAACCAAATAACAACAATAACATCCTTTAACCATTGACTCCAATATTTTTCCTGGAACAGAAGTTGAGCGTACAGGTTTGTAATTACTCACTTCGCTCTTAAATCTCCCTTTGTCAACACGGGAGACATCTGCGTATCTCCAATGTGTAAAGACCTCTCTTGACATCAAGGATACTCTCATAATTATGGCTAAAGGTTTGCTTACCTCTTTTGCTGCTTCCTTTAATACGATCTGTATAGGTTCCAATTTTCTCTTCCTCTTTACTCTCTGTTATTACGAAGTCATTTAGCTCCCAGTTGTAACTTGTTACATTTCTGGTACGGCATTTTTAAAAAATTGTTCATGCTCGAATGTAGATGCAAATTATTTATTTAGTCTTCTGTCAGCAACCTAATTGGACCATCAATAATTATGCTGAAATTCATGTCTTTCTCCTCTAGAAGAAATAACCTTTGAGTGTTATCAGAATTTGAATTTTCGGTTTAACAAACAAGGAAGGCGCTTCTAGTTTTATCTTGTGCAAACCGTGCAATGAAGGTTGCAATGTGAAAACCCATTCGCACAAGCAGTTCTGTAGTTCTCTTCATTCGATTTTGACGTGATAAATTATATTAAGCTTAATTTTTTGAGAATTGGCGAGTTTAAAGGATTATTTGAAACACTTCCTAAGAGCACTGTTGCCACCTTTACTAAAGCATTACCCTTCACCTTGACTTGGCTTCCCTTCACCTTGACTTGTACATCTTTTTATGTAAATCCCCATAAATATGCTATGGTTCCCTGTAGTTCCTTTACGTACACATGTAAAGGAATCTAGTGGTGGTTTTAACGGTGGTTCTCACTAACAACCACTGCTAAATACATGTTAATCAATTCATATTAAATTTGCACAATAAATTCTCTCTGTCATTCAATCAATCTCCTGTAATCTTATTACATCCTTTACAATTTCAAATACATGACACTTTTGAGGACTGTTAATTATATATATACGCTGAGTAATACTGTGTTGGGTATTAGGTATGTGGTCATAATTCAGTCATCATTCAGTTATATTAATTTACATATTAACCATTTTCACGGATAACCGCCGCTGTTCGCCTAGGCATTGACTCCACTAGATATCTGTAGGACGTTAGCAAGGATTTGCAGCATGCAAGGCTTTCCATAGTGTGAGAACAGATGACGGTTGCGTGTCCACACGCCTCACTTCCTGTTCTAAAACATCCCATAGATGTTTCATAACAGGAAGTGCTGTAGGATTGAGATCAGGTGAATTTGGAGGCCAATCAAGATGGGTGATATCTTCACTGTGTTCATCGAACCACTCGTGCACAGTGCGGGTCCGAAGACAAGATGCATTATCGTCTTGGAAGATTCAGTTTCTGTCTGGAAAAAAATGCAATATGGCAGGGTGCACATGGTCTCCTAAGATATGCTTCTGCTAGCCAAGCGACCAGAACAGAACACACACATAATACACACAAACCTACACCAATCATATTTCTGGCCCTTTACAGTTGATTCGGTTCTTCACAGAAACACGAGGCGGAGTTGAACAGACGTTCTAGGAGCTGCCCTTTACTTATACACATTTCCTAACAGCTGCCGGTAGACTTCATCCGTGAAAGGTTAGTCCAAATGCACCAGGGGTCCTAGTTCTTGCCAGAAAAACATGCCCCATATTAAGCAACCGCAACCTCCTGCCTGGATAGTGGACACAATGATTGTTGGGTCCGTGGACCCAGTTGCTTGCGCAACGTACAAAGGCGTCCGGCGTGTTGCACTAGGTCAGGGTTGTCCAACACACAGCCCACGGCCGGTGTCGTACGCGGAGGTTATCATCCGCGTACGACATGTGAGTATCATCCGGCCCTGCCAACCATTTATAAAAGTATGGTAGGATAGATTTATTAGAGTACAAAAACTTTTATGCGTTGATGTAACCGGTAGAACTCATTAAAGACATTCTACGTTGATCGTACTGCACGTTCAGCGCCTTGCAGTCGTGTGGAAAAAACGTGTGCCAAAAAAGTACTTTAGTTCAGTAATGCAATCCATTTCAGTCCGCAAGCCCTATATCTAGGTGCAGTTGTCTCAGTGACTAGCTATTTACCTACAATGCTGCCCTGAGTGGCCACTAGATTCGCCAATAAGTAGTGTCGAAGACAACTCCACCAGTTTGAGCGGTCGAAGAAATATTTTTGCAAATTCGCTGTAGGATTATTGGTAAGTATGTAGCTAATCTTAACATTAAATGCATCAATCATAAACCTCTACAAATGTAGAGGTAAATTTATTGCTTATCATGTATTATTTCTTTGCCTCCAAGAAACGCTAGGTGTAATTTAAGCTAGAAATTTTAATGAAGTTGCCAAAAATATTTAATATGAATTTCGGTTTTTCTTGCTATTTCTACAATAACCATAATCCCATAATCATGATATTAGTTAGTGCATTTGCATCATTACTACATATATGAATTTTAAAAAGCAAGTACGATGTAAACTATTAATATATTATTGTATGATTTTATATGTAATTCTTACATGCATTCGCCCCAAAGAAGAGAAAAGTTGACAAAGAATGTCGTACCTTCCAAGCATCATGGACCACTGACTTTATAATTGAACACAATGACTGTTTGCTTAAAAAATAATAATACAATGTCAAGCGACATTATTCTAAAAGACACTCCAGGAAATTTGGGAGTCTTCTGGGACAAAAAAGATACCTCGCTGAAAAAGAATATTATTGAACGAAAATCTTTTTTTAAAATCGCAAAACAGAATTCTGAGGAGATAAAGATCAGTTTTTTGATAATCGAAATATCAGTTAAGAGAGGAAAACCTCTGTCAGATGGAGAATTCTTCACAAGTTGCCTCGGCATTTTTACATCTGTTGCATGTGATGTGCAGATTAAAGGTCGTTAGTCCAACAAATTAGCCTTTCCCATCAAACAATCTTTAGAAGAGTAGATGAGCTAGCATATAACATTAAAGGTACTTTGTTAGAAAGATGCCTGAGGGTCAGGACAGTCAGGACATTTTTTGATGAAATAAAAAGTCTGTTGATGAAATTTAAACTCTGCGATCTAAAACCTGATGACGTTCCTGCGAAATAGTGAAGGCAAATGGGTTTGTAAATTTAATTAAAAATCAGTGTCGCATGAAATTAACACCTATCATTGCATGATTCACCAGGAGCAAATCTGTGCAAGGAGTCTTAATTTAAAAAAAAGTTATTGGGATGGAAGTTGTTATTTCCACAATTAACTTTATTAAATCACAAGGGCTTAATCGACAGTTCCAGGTTTTTCTTGAAAATGTTGAGGCAGAATTCAGCGACATAATTTTTTTTCAGTAACGTTCGTTGGCTTAATAGGGCGAAGACATTGGCGTGTTTCTACTCCCTGATGAAAGAAATACAGGTGGTTATGAGAAACAAGGGAAAGAATGCGAACATCATGGATGATGAGGAATGGCTGAATAATCTTGCCTTCTTAGTAGATACTACCTTGCTGAATTGAACACAAAGCTAGAAGGAAATGATCAATTAGTAAATCTATTATATGACCGTGTTACAGCCTTTACCGACAAATTGAAGCTTTTTTGTAAACAGTTACTTCTTAAACGAACTACTTCACCCTTTTCTGAGAAAACATCAGTGAATCTTTTTATTTTTTCAAAATGCAGAGTAGCGTAATTTCTTGCTTCGTTCACTGTCCGATTATCTTTTTTATCCCCGTCAGGTTGACTGGGTGGCATATTCGCTTTATTTCGATATGTCGGATAAAAGTCGGAAATAAAGCGAAAAGTGTTGATATTTTGTAGTCATGCCAACGTAAACTTGCATTAACCTATGATTTATTGGATTTCAGACTTTTACAGTAACATATATTTAATACTGATTGGCACAGTAAAGGTATGAAGCGTGAGATTCAATTTTCATAGTACAGTATTAATTTTTGCATAATGTCAACATGCCGACATTATCCAAACCCAATGCTAATTAAGTTTTAAGACATGTGATGGATGACCATCACGATTGGTGTTCATACATCGCGTGTCTCATGAGAGATTTGACGTTACATGCACGTTTCTCTTTAAAACACGTTCAACTCTTGCCAGTTCTCAGGATGGTAAACTAACAACGGACGTGCTGCTTCATAACATGACTTGCTTTTTTAGAGTTTTTTTATTTTTTTTTATTAAGTTTGCCCTTTGTTATGGTTTTGCGTAAATTTTCGTGTTGTATTTCAAAAGGTTCGTGTCAGAATGTTGGCTATGTACAGTAAAGATTGTAGAAGATGGTAAAGAAGGTTTCTTTTCCAGGAGAAAGAGAAAGGGCAGAGGAAAAATTCGATCCCAGATTTCTACAAGAAAGATTATGGTAGCTGTTTTTTTCGACCGCCGTGTTAACGTTGGGGTCAGATTTTAAAGAATCTGATTCCATCGTTAACTTGGAATAGAATGTTCAAATTTTGCACTGTTGGACAGCTAACGCCTCAGCATCAAATGCAAGCGACTGGAACAAAAGAAACACCAATTGCGAACGAATCATTTAAGCCTTGTTTCAAAAGATACTCTGGGAGGCACGAAAACACTGTATACGTTCCACTTTGTTCCTGTGTGAATATCATATTAGTCCACTGCAAAAAAAGACAAACTTTAAATGGTCATCATTTCAATTTGAATGCTAAAGTCAAAGCCAATGAAGAATAGTTTCGTTAACAACCATTTTTTTTTTCTATTTTCTTTTTATGAGGAAATACATAAGTGCATTAATTGTATATGAGATTATTGAAGCAATGGATCCATGTCCAAATAGTAAAGCTGACTTTTTTTTTTATTTTACAAAAATTATTTCTTTTACGCCATCAACTCGTTTTAACAGGACAAACCTCGTATATATATATTTGTATATATATATATATATATATATATATCACATTAAATCGTGAATAGTATACTCACGTAACCCAAATAACCCTTTAAAATCTCCAGTCCTCAAAAATTTAAGCTAAATATAATTTATCACGTCAAAATTCGAATGCGGAAACTACAGAACTGTATTGCGCCCTTCATTGCATGGTTTGCACAAGATAAAACTAGAAGCGCCTTCCTTGTTCGTTAAACCGAAAAATTCAAATTCTGATAACACCCAAAGCGTAATTTCTTCTAGACGGGAAACGTTTCATACTTTCACAATGGGTACGAAAAAAAAAAAAAATTCAGATGTGTTTCGCAATGGTAAGATAACCACTACATCAATGCATACAGCAGCGCTGGGTAGGTGTAAAACAACTACAACCAAAAAAGCTCTTACAACGATTTCTTGAGAACATGTCAGCGAATTTATTACCGTTCGTCAATATTAGAAGGAAAACTAATAACTGATAAGGAAATAATAAATGGCTAATTTTATTTTGTTTTTCTGTTTATTCCCTAAAGTTTACGACTAGAAAATAATTCTTATTCTCATTTATTACTTTCATAACATAAATGAGAATAAATATTTAAAATAGATATCATATAAATGTATATAATTAATATAAATAATTATATAATTATAGTATTATATTATTTTATAAATAATTAAACGCCGTTTTTATTAATTTTGTTATATATTGCGAGCAAATTAAAATAAATTTGAATGGGCACAACATAAATAATAAACACTTATCTCTTCTAAGATGCAGATCTGTAATTTTTCGCATCACTAAATACAAAAAAAAAAAAAAAATTGCAAGAATTCCACAATAAAGAACTTCTGCAGTTATTTTTCCCAATTCTAAATCACCGAGGCCCAAATCAACCAGAAGCTTAATGATTTTGGCTTAGCATTTAAAAAATGTTTAATCTCTTTCTTAACTTGGACAAAAATGTGATGATAATATTTTCTCTTAAATTAACCCTAACCGTCTTAAGTAATCCTAATAACTGAAATAATTCCTGCTTACGAGCCACAAAGACTTGGATGAAATATCTGGTACCAGACTGAGCTTTTTCCAATATATACAACTGCTTCTGAAGAAAATCTATAATCTGGGATGGTTATGCAAACAGCATCTCCTATACGTTAAAGAGCCAAAACTACAGTCAAGTATCTTAAAACGGCTGTATAACCATCGATACTATACGCTGCAGAAGTATGGACTTCGGCTACTCCAACCGAAATGAAATCAATGTTTACTGCCGTATACTGGATGCTGAAATGGGCATAGAAGAACACCATCTGCTAAACATAAATATCTCTATGGTACTTGCCAGTCTACTGAAAATTAGTAGATTAGGTATCCTGATAAGATGGAGATGTCTCATCACTATGTTCAGCAAACAGAAAATAATGACAAGAATTATATCGTCGTCATCGTCCTTCTGGGATGTGTGCATTGGCATATGCCACCTCTGTGATAGATTTATCCCAGCAAAGGTTTATTCCAGCAAAAGCTCTTCCTTCGATCCAACTACTTCAGCTACTCCTCAAGCTTGATATTGATCTCGAGAATATGGTAACTGACACTCGCTACAGATTTGTTGCTGGATCCTCACAGATCAAATCTGTGATCTGTGAGGAGTGATACCATTTAGTGTACCATTGCTGTTGTCCATCTCCAATAATATCAATCGAAAAGGCTAAAAACTTTATCCATGCTAATATTCTGAAGATGCTGCCACCTGTAGTTTTTTTTTTTTTTTTTTGACTGACGCGCGATGCTTTATATGTTGATGATGGTATAACTATGCATCCAACAGTATTGCCTTCGTGGTTATCACAGTGGATATTATCACCGTCCTCCTCACACCGGGTGGAAAATGTCTGGGTTCCAATACCGTAAATGACATAAATAAATAAATAAATTTTCTGTTTATACTCCGGGACGACCAAACGGTCAGAGGAGTTTACAAGATACACAGAATACAAGAAACAGGACCGTATTCAGCAGTCACGGGCTTGAACCCCGGTCATTCAAGGCACGTGTACTTATGCACCCGCGCGCCTGAACACTAGGCTACGGCGGCATGAGGAATTTTTATGAGCTTTTGCTCGCATGGTTGAGTTAGTTGGCGTCAGGAAAGAGTAATATGGTTTTTTTACTTTCTGAAACTCTGATGTTTCGTATATTCTAGCAAATCGACCACAGAATACACGAAATTTACAGACACAATACATTTGTTCCTCATAGCCTTATCTGCTTTGGCGATTACGTTGTTATAACGTTGTTATAACAACGTTATACTAACTCAAAGCATCAGAATAGCTACCATGTGCAGCAACAAGGAAACAACTATCGATAACATCCAGATACTATACAATAAACTAATTAACAACCATTTTCCTAAATCATATCTTCGCTACCACTTCTGTAAAGCCCTTAACATCTTAAAGCATAAAAAACTATGGGACATTAAATTAAAAAGCATAATCTTTAATTAATAACTAAACCCATACACACCAAGTATGTATATAGTGTATATACAATACTCTAGGCCTGTGTGGTGTCTTACAGTCTAGAAAACTTGTACCCACCAATTGGCCTAACAGTATTTTTAACATGTATATATTATAATCATATTTAATTTTACCTTATTTCATATCATTCCTATCTATACAGACACCATAATTTTTTTTCCACACCTAACGCTAGGAGCCGCTAGCGTTCCCCCACATAAATATACCGGCACCCAGCCATATTGTTCTTTTTGTCAGTCTTACAAAGTAACAGTAAGTCCCTTTCTTCCGGCCTGATATTCCCTATTATAGTTTATCCAGTTTTTTCAATTCTTTTCACTTGCTATATTATATAGCAATCAATATAGGTGGTAGCCTTAACTGTCCACCATCCTCAGTAGAATGAATTCTTATCAAGCAGCTGACAGATATTTGATGATTTAATCCAGCACTTTTCTCAACAGTGGAGTACCAGCGCCCAACTTAACTGAGAGTGAGAGTTTGTAAAATATGAGCAGCCATCGTACGGGTAGCGCAATGCAGTACCGTCGTTTTGTAGATAGTTGTGCACATAAAACAAACAGCTACAAAAAACACGATTCTATTGCACTACGTATACGACAGTTGTAAATATTTCCCAAGATCAAACTTGACCCAAAATTAATATTTAAGAAAATACGGTATAAGCGATGAAAAGATCGTTAATTCTTTTAACTGCTTATACAGTTTCAAGATATTGGCTTGCTGAAATTAAAACAAAATAAAAAAGAAATCTGACTTTTATTGCGAACGGAAATCAAACGTATCAAATTCATAATATTATTGTTTTCTTATCTAATCGCTTTGAGTACCTCTAGCTTATCACTGGCGGTACATATCGCCAAGCGTATAAGCAAAGTGGGTTAACATACATCGTTTAACACAAATTGTACCTCGGTCCTGAAGTGGTCTTCAAGCCACATAAAATTGTGTGTGTAAATAAATGAATGAAAGTCGTGTGAAAGACGGTCTAACGGTTGTCTCCGTATTTTAGATATGATAATTATCCATATGGATTTCGAAAAGTCATCAAAAAGTAGTATATAAAATAGTTGGGTTATTTGAATGTTTTTTGTTTTTGTTTTTTTTAAGTGTATTATTTTTTTTTATTTTTTTTCTCGATTGTTTTTAACTCAATATTTAAGTAGAGCCCTTCCTCTAATTTAGCATTCTTTCTTTCAAAAAAGAATGGCAAATTAGGGGGAGGGCACGGCTGGACTAAGGTTTTTCGGCGCCAACTTACTAAGGATATATATATTGTAAGCTCTGGCTTACTTAGTTTTTTTTTTTTTTTTTTTTGTCTTATAATGTTGAATATGTATGATTAATGCCTAACAATATTATTATATTAAAATTTTCTTTGATATTAACGTGTGTGTGTCTGGATTAAAATTGCTTTCACTCTACTCATGAACTAATGAGACTCGTGGCAGAGAAGAAAAATGCATGGGATGCATATAAATTATCAAGCGACTCAGAAGCCTATGGCAGATATAAGTTAATCTGTAATAAGGTCACAAAGGAGGTTAGGCAAGCGAAGGCAGATTACGAGAAATCTTTGGCAAAGGATGCTAAGAAAAACAGCAAGGATTTCTTTACTTATATGAACTCTAAAAAGAAAGGGATGAATCTGATTGGTCCACTTGATATCGATGGTTCGACTGTTGATGATCCTGCTTAGATAGCAAACAAACTGAATGAGTATTTTGCATCTACATTCACACATGAGGAGTTATTAAGGTTTGAAAATGACAGAAGGTTATCAAATTGTAACAGGGTGCTTAATGATTTTGTAATAACTGAGAGCAAAGTGGAGGAGAAATTGTTGAAGTTAAAGATAAGAAAGGCACCTGGAGTGGATGGGATCTATCCAGTTATATTAAAGGAGACGGCAAAGGAAGTAAGCAAATCCTTAGCCATAATTATGAGAGCATCCTTGGACTCAGGGGAGGTCACCACGGACTGGAGATGTGCAAATGCATCCCCAATTCACAAAGGGGGATCGAAGGGTGACACGAGTAATTACAGACCAATTAGTTTAACTTCTGTTCCGGGTAAAATAATAGAGTCACTGGTTAAAGATGCAGTGCAGAATCATCTAGACAAGACTGCAGCAATAATTCAGACACAGCATCGGTTTGTTAAAAAGAGTTATTTGATTTTTCTTACGATCACCTTGTTAAGAAAGATTCTACAACCCTAAAGATGGTGAGGGCGGGGAAGGAAAGAGTCATGTAATATTTCGTGTAATATAGTGCAATTCATATATTCCCCCTTCTATTTAGCTCGTTCATTTAATAAGAATACTGTAATGATAGTGTAACCATGTCAAGTTGATTAGTATTTCATCACTTCTCTGTTGTTTCCTTATCTATAATATGCCATAAAATTACTATTGTAGTCAGGAGTCAAAAATATCTGTTGAGTCATGAATAGGAAAATGCAAGCCATTATTTTCTTGGTTAAGGGTGACTTGTTTATTCAAAAGTAATCTAGCATAAAAATCAGTCGGAAGATCCGCAGATCATGAAGTGTTGGGTGGTGTTTATTCTTCACTTTAAGCACAGCGGCTTCATATTTCTCGATAGAGTTCTTGGTTCTTGTGCAATGCGCTGTTGCTACGAGAATTACGAAGAAACTCGAGAGGCATAGCTCCTGCAGTCATGCTGGTTTCGAAATAGGTAACACCATATAGAAACAGTGCTATATTCATAACAATAAACTCTCTCGTCCCTGGAACTAACGTGTTGAAATGTAGGTATATGTCTATAAAAACAAGACCAACAAAAAAAAAAAAAAAAAAAAAGAGAGAAAAACCGAGTCCATTTACAAATAACATAATGCAAGAAAAGGAAGGAAAGTCGGATAAATTGTTAAAATGATTTGGGGAGATTATCACATGAACATTATTTAAGATAATTTGGACAACATTTTAGGTTAACTTAATTATGTGTTATTTTTGTTGGATTATTCTTGGATTGCATAAATTTCCGGGGAAGTTGGAAGATAGATTTTTTTTTTCTTTACGTGAGATTGTGCGCATGCGAATTGCGAACTCGTGACCGGCACGTTATTTTCGAAGCTTTCATGTCTTTAATGTCTATCACAGTTTTTGCTAATTTGCATTATTCGCTAATCGGCCTGCTGCTCAAAAACTTACAGAATATTTAAGGCCATTTAACAGAGTAAAATTAATCGGGGAACAGCTCTGTGATGGAGGAAACAAATCTAAATTACAAGATGTTACTGGAAAAATGGTGGAAATTTAAAAAGTGTTGTCTGCAGCACTAGGATACAAAAAATACAAAGAGAGAACGTAACCGCCTGCATTCTAGAGTTTTTTTTTAAATAAATTATTCATCTTTACCACTTCACTGTCACTCACAAAAATCAGCATGATTGGAACCTGCATCATTCAAAGAATGGCTTTTTTCTTGAATAAAGTTACCTGAAATGGCTCTTCGTGTTGTCAACCTCGATCCAAAGTAAGCAAAGAAATTCCAACTTCGACATTTACCAAATCATGGAGAAAACTCTGGCCAGAGGTTAGACAATACAAATGAAAGTCCCGCTACAAGAAAATAGCGAAGAATACAATTTAACTGATTTCAGGAAAACTGAAGTTTCCAAAGATTTACAAGAGGATCAGGGCCGCGTTAACGCTACGGCCAAACCAGTCATGGCAGAGGCCTCACGCGAAGAGGGGCCATGTTGAATCAGATCATCTTATTATGGCTGTTTTCTTTAAATATTTTAACTTAAAATAATACGTCTTATAAAACCGAATGATGCAAATATAAGAGATTATAAGTGCATTAATCCCAGTAGTATCAACAATTGTTTCATGTTATTCAGTCAACTTGAGGACCATCGTTTTTAAAATTGGAGGAAGGGAGAATAAAGCGCAATTTCAAAAATGCTTAAATAACATAAAATTTTCGTGTAACTTCTAAATAAAATATCACTGTTAAAAAAAACGGTGTACTATTTGGCGTCCCGTTTCATTTTTGTTGGGTAAACGGGACATCTGGTGATTGTCCTATTTTACAGGTCATTTATTAAATTTAGAAAACAGTAACAGGAAGCAAGACAGAGACTATAACCCACCAATATCGAACGATATTTTCATTACTAGAATATATTTTACATTAATATACAATGTTCACTATATCAGTCTTTAAAAATAGTTGCATATTCTTATTTGTTATGAAACCTCTCATTTCAAATGTTTAATTAATGATACTAGTAAATAACTTAGATAATAGGAGTGTGCGTATTTTATTCAGAGCCCATTCTGGGGGGAAGGGCAGCCTTAAATGATGGCTATTTATGCTTCATCAGAATCTAAAATTTTACGTTTTCATAACAATACGTTATGCTAACCGAAGATCAAGTATGTTGGTGTTACATCAAGGAACTGGTGAAAGTTATTATTCGAGAGAAGGAACAGCTGTAGGCAAGGGTCAGCGTATAAGTACAGTACAGCGTTATACCCACCACGTGTTCGAAGGCACGTTATTTCAACAAATACAATAACAGTCGTGTAGTCGCTATCTGTAAAGTCTTCCGATTCTATGGCTGTTATGGAATATAAACAGAAAAATTATTTAAATTCTGTTTGTATGCACAGTTCGTAGTTGTAGAATTTTCTCATCAGCTAACGTTCGATGGAAGGACTCAGATACACAGATACACAGACGGAGAAGAGCAAACAAAACAAAAAATCCTTCAGGAACTCCGGCATTAGTCGAGAAGTCTGAAGATTAATAGCCATCACAGCCATTACAAGCATTGAATAACCGTAGAGAAAACTTGCTTGGAAAGCTTTTTTTTTTTTTTTTTTTCTTTTTTTGTCAAACTTGATTAAATTCCTCCGAAATGTCATGAGTGTTTTTTTTACTTTGTGCTTTTCCCATGTAATTTGTTCAAAGATGAATGAGTCAAGACAAAAGATAACATGTGGACTGAGGGGTGACGGAACCCATGTTTGCAATCAGCCGAGAAGCTTATTCAAGGTAAAGTAAAAGTTGGCTGCCAATGAAAGTACATGTTTAAAACACGTTTTGATAGTGTTGGTTTTATGATATTAATTTATCTCTCTCTCTCTCTCTCTCTCTCTCTCTCTCTCTCTCTCTCTCTCTCTCTCTCTCTCAGTCAATAATTATGGTAATTAGGTATTAATTTTTTAATTAGAAAATCATTTTATATACTTCTATCCCTTGTGAAATTTGTTACAACAAAGCTATATGACACGCAAATCATCCTCAACCCTAAGTTTTAGGCTTGGTGCATGCACAAGAGCGGCAATGGAATCGGCGGTGTCTCAGCGATGACCCTGGGCAGCAATGCTCACAGCGGCAAAACAACACCAAGCTTTGTTTTGTCAACTCAAGTGCTGTATTCGGGTCTCTCGGTCTTCTAGTCCAACTCTAGTCTCAGTCATCGTTAGTCATGGAAGAGATGTTTTACTGTAAAACACTCATTCTATTTGCGTAACTGGTGATTAAGTTATTTTTTAAGAAAAAGAAGAGATACTGGATTCGTCCTTTTGTTAGTACACGCCTTCTGAAAGGTGCATTTTAATCTATGTTTATAGAGTTAAGAAATGACGAAGCAAAATTTTACAACTATTTCCGAACGAGTATAAAGTCAATCGATGAACTAACAGCAAGACTCTGCGATATAATCAAGATAGAATATACAATGCAGTGTTGTTGTTGGGAGAAATGGGGTCGGCGTCTGGGATGGTTACCTGCGAGTTGGTTAGGGATTGGGATTATATGGGTTCTGAACTGGATGAGAACTTTACGATGGATAACCTCGTAAGGAAACACAGGATGATAATGATCAGGGGGACGATGATAATGTGGATGATAGATGATACTGAGAAAAATGAGGTGGATGAGGAGGTTGGCTTGCTGACAATATAATTCTTCTGACCACGTTTAATAACCACTACTTAATTCAAGTTTCTGGTCAACACCGAACGTTTTTATGATCGGAATTGGTGAATCTAAAAATGCCTTGTTCTCATCGAATTTGGTGTATTCAGGAAGAGGTGGACAAGGTCCAGGTACTGTCATAAATTGTACTATTGTCTTTTCTATTTCCTTCTGGGGCTTGGCAGGTCGTTCATTGCAGCCGCGGATTAGGGCTTCCTTCTACTTCAGCAGCAGCAGCAGCAGCAGCAGCAGCAGAAGCTGTTTCCTCGTGAATGACATTTGCAACGAGATCGAGGTTTGATTGAGTTTCACCAATTATTATTATTAGCCATATGGTGCAAGGAAGCCTGAGACTTATGCTGCACCAGCCAAAAAAAATTTCTGAACCACCCAGAGAGAGAGAGTAGAAGGGAATGACCAAGAAAGAGATGAATGATGATATCCAACTCAGGACCCTGGGTGTGCCAAGCCCATACTCACCAGATGTGAGCCCCTGGGGTAATTCACTGGGATTGCTGCAAGAAAGCCAGGTGACGGGGATAAATATACTGCTTCCCAGAACCAGCAGCTTGTTCTGATTTTGTCTTCTCCAAAATATTCTTCGAAATATTTCAAAAAATAGACATAGATAGGCTGATTATTTTTGTGGCATAGGTAAGTACCATGCCAAGACCGCCTTATTTAATATGTTGTTAAAGGATATAATTTTTTGGTAAAACTCCAGAACACGGTGCTCCTTTGAAAATCACGTGCCTAACCTGCCATGGTTAGCGTTAGTTAGGGTGTTTATCCCACCCTTGCCGCTGTTTTAAAATCGGGAACTCGTTTTCCTATTTTAAAACAGCTGGAAGAGGGAGAATAAACACCCCAAGACCATGGCAGGCTGAAGGTGCACCATGTTCTGGAGTATAGCGAATTTTTTTAATGATAAATCATAAGAAATTTTGAAATAAAAGAAAAGTATATGTGAAAAATATATAATTTAAAATGTAAAATTATAAGTACATTTATAAATATATATGTGAAATACAAAATGTTGCATATAAAATTGTGTATATATGTAAAATATAATAATGGATACTTACGTAAAAAGTCCTGTAACGTACTCTTACGTATGTCGCGGATTTGGTGTATTTATGGATTAACCGGGAAATCGATTATCCGGAAATATTTTTTTTTACCATCTATCCAGGATAATCGAGTCTACTGTATATATATATAAATAAATAAATAAATTTATATATATATATATAAATAAATAAACATATGTATATTTATAAATATATATATATATTTATATATATATATAAATAAATAAATATATATATATTTATAAATATAAATATATATATATATATATATATATATATTTATATATATATATAAATAAATATATATATTTATAAATATAAATATATATATATATATATATATATATATTTTTATAATTCTCGCTTCTTTTGATAAAGAAAAATAAAATACTTGCAAAAGCTTTCGAAACTGCTTTGCTATGAATACATAAATACGTTACATAAGGAAATTAAGCATGATATCGCGTGGTCATGTTAGATAAACATAGCGCGTGACCACGCTTTAACAGAAAAAAAAAATAAAAAATAATAAAAAATAAAAAAAATTCTGGATTGCCCTGAGAGAGAGTTATTTGATTTTTAGGAGCATTAGCAACTAAGGCCATATTGCTCTGAGGATATGCGGTGGTCATTCCCTGACCTTTCCGCTTCCTCCGTATTTGGTGGTCACGGGCTCGAACCCCGGTCTAATCAAGAAGCGTGTGCTGCTGCTCCTGCCCACTTGGCTACGGAGGCGCCAAGAGAGAGAGAGAGAGAGAGAGAGAGAGAGAGAGAGAGAGAAAAAAAAAAAAAAAAAAAGGGATTCACCAATGAACAGAATAATGATATCAAGCTCTTTTAGTTTTAGGTTTGTCATATTTGGGCCAAAGTTTTTGATTTTACTGTAAAATTAAACTTGAAATGCAGTAACGAAAATAATAATAGTAATAAGAGGAAAAATTTTCTGTTTATACTCCTGGATTATCACAAAGTTCACACGATATAAGGGGCTCACATTTGGTGAGTATGGGCTTGGCACACCCAGGGTTCTGAGCTGGATATCATCATTCTTCTCTTTTTTTGGTGACTCTTTTACTTCTGACTCTCTCTCACTCTCAGGGTAACTCGGGAATTTTTTTTTGGCTGGTGCAGCATAAGCCCCAGGCTTCCTTGCACCATATGGCTAATAATAATAAAGAACATAATAAAGAAGCTTATTTTACCACAGTAAAACAAGCTTCTGTTACGTATTACCACGTAACCGCATCTCTCTCTCTCTCTCTCTTCTCCCATTGGCTGAATAAATATTACTAAGAGGAAAATTATTTTAATGTATAAAGAGATAAAATCGAGAGTCTACTGTATATATATATATATATATATATACAGTAGACTCTCGATTATCCGGGATAGATGGTAAAAAAATATTTCCGGATAATCGATTTCCCGGTTAATCCAAAAATACACAAAGTCCCCGACATACGTAAGAGTACGTTACAGGACTTTTTACGTAAGTCGAGTTTTACGAACTCCGGAATGACTAATATAATATTGCTACTATATCCCTGATATGCCAAATTACAAAAACCACATAATATCCTCAGAAGAATGAAGAAGAATAGTTATATAATTTTAATTAGTTCAATTAAATTATCTGGGAACAGTGGTGAAGTAGCCGGAGTGGCACATAAGAAAAGAAAACATAAAAGGAAGAAAAAAACGCATGTTACTGTACTGTAAAAACTGATATGTGTTTCATAGTCTTGGTTATTATAGTTGACTTAATTGGTGCCGATCCTTTCACCGCTTCTCGTATTCTGTCTAACGTAACGTAAGTCCCAAGCTACGTAAGTCTTGGACTTACTGTATCGAAAAATATTCAGCAACCTATTTAAAAAGTATGGCGATAGATAAAAAACGAAAAAAACCTATCAGGCACTACTCGCGTGTTCAATACGATGCTTTCCTTTACTTTTTAAGATGTCCATTTTAAATCGAATAGCTTCCCTTTATTTTTTACAATGTCGCGTATGGTTTGGTCACCAAGATTATAATGGTTCATTAGAGATTTAACGGATACACCGTTTTCAAACTTTTGAATAGCTTCAAGTTTTTGTTTTATTGAAAGCACAACTCTTGCGTTTGCCCATGATTTTTGCGATTTCTGGAAAAAAAAAAAAAAAAACCGACAATCCTGACAAATGACAAAACAAAATTTGTCCTTTTGCGGTGCGACGAAACAACAATTGCCGCCACTTACAAAAACAAACTAAATGTTTACATTACGACGCGACTTACTAAACAAACTAAACTAAATATAATAGGTACACTAATCTCTAAAATAATTTAGAAAAAGACAATTAATAGAATACTAAACAACGGCGATTTCAGAAAAAAACAATTAATTGAAATTTAGCATCGCCCACTCGATAGCACCATGTCCAAATTATGGGAAATATCACTAAAAACGGAGACGAAAACCAACTATATCACTTGACCAACAAAATGAAAATAAATAAATAAAATAGACAGGACCATTAATCCCCATCTCAACGGAGAACCACTAGGCAAATAATGATCAGGGGTTAATCACTGCATTTTAAACGTTAAACAAATTCCTGCATCGTCGAACTGATACATCAATCGAACCGCAAATATAATATATTTGAATAATGATGGCCTTATGCAGTGAAAAATTATAATAGAACGGATCCTAGCACTCACATGGCGACACCATACCACTAACAAAATCATTGTTAAATTAGAATATATATACTGAAAAATTAGGCTATAGATGGTAGTATGAGCGCACAAAAAAAGAAAAAAAAGAGTCTACTGTTCCTATGTTAATCTTTAGTGACACTCGAATTTCCAGACAAGATCATATATCACTTGAAGAATTACCCTAACTTCTAATCTATCTTAGCAAAAGCACGTCAGATATACTTCATCTGCATTAAAAAAAAAAAAAAAAATCTGCTCATTCTGTACAAATTTCCAATTGCTCTACCATGGAATATTGTTTCGTACATAGTGGGTTCATACAACCGGCCTCCGTAGCCGAGTGGGCAGGAGTGGGAGTGCAGTAGCACATGCTCTTTGAGTAGACTGGGGTTCAAGCCCCTCACTGCTGAATACGGTCAATCTACCAACCCGCACTGGACCAGCGTGGTAGATTATGGTCCATTTCCCTCAGCATGAATTGTTGAGGAGGCTTCCATCCTGCAGTGGGTTGATAATGGCTACACTTTACTTTTTTACTTTACATAGTGGGTAATGTAAAATACTCTCTCAAGATTCTAGATTCGATTCAACAAAGGGAGGTGAAGTTAATTAATGACCTGTCTCTTACAAATTCTCTTCACTCTCTATCTCATGGACGTTCAGTTCCTTCTGTATATCTTGTTTTATAGACACAGTACTTCCATGGGCACTTGTCTTCTCAATTGGCATCTGTGATTGTCTCACTCTCTTCCAAACCAGTCCAAACACCAGTCAGCATCCATTCACTTTCCAACTTCAAACCCACAGAACCAACTTTTCTTCTTCCTCATTTATTCCCCCAACTTCTGTTGCCTGGAACAACCTTCCTTCACATGTATTTCCTGAAAATTACAATCTGCAGAAATTCAAGTCTAATATCAACAAGTATCTTCTATCTTCTCAGCCTTCGATCCATACACAGTATTAAGTACTGTAGGCAGTGCCGGAATGATTTTTCGGCGCCCTTTACTAAGGATATATATTTTTTGCATCATTGTTCTTCTGTTTTTGGCGCCCCTTAAAGAATGGCACTCCGGGCAAGGGTCCCGCAAGACCGTACCTTAATCCGGCACTGACTGTAGGTTTAATACCCTTCGTTTTAGAAGTTTATATAAAAAACAAAAAGTGTAAATTCTTCTGACCTCTTCTGAATTTTATTATTTATTTATATGCTTATAAATCAAATCATATAAGAAGTAACCTTGTAACAGGAGTCTCCTCTAGTCTCTTAGTCACAAGGTACCTGAGTGAGAACATCAGCATGGGTCAAACCAAATGGAAGGAGATGCCTGAGGGTAAATTTTCCATGAATCAAGAATGAAACAGACTGTATTATTCACCATGCTTAATTAAAGAAGCAGAAAGTGGGAACAACATTGGTCTTTTAGAACTTTCAGATCTATTTTAAAAATATAAATTTTTATTCTACATCCGAGACGGTAACATTGGATCAGATGAGTTCATAGGACGAGAGAACGTAAGAGAATATCTTTTCGCAAACTGTTCATTTTTTTCTACTTGAAAAGGAAAGCAAATGAGTTTCGCCATTTAGGACAAAAGCTTATCTGTATTAGTAATTCTCTAAGAAGCAACAGGCAACAGTGCGCTTCATCAATCTGAGGAGTATAAGGATCAGAATTAAGAGAAAGCGACTCACTTAGGCTCAGGGACCCATTACCCCAAACGAAATAACAGAATCAATATACTCCATAATTCATCTCAAGAAGTGCTTCATTTTTTCTCTCACCTGGGTCTACTCGTTCTTGACGTACTCTCCTGCTCACTGCACTTTTGTCATGCCACTAATTTATTAGTGTAGTGAACCATTACAAGGATTTTTATTTTTTTTCATGTTTTTCTGAGCCAGTTCAGTAATGACATTTTCAGAGTTGATAAATTTAGAAGTTACTAACGATTAACAGATAAGAGAAGGATATTTTCGGAATTAACACAAATGACTGAGTATACTTGGATTACTTTGGACTACAAGAAACAACAATGAAAATAGGGTAATATGACTTCGAAAAACAGGACAGAAGTAGCAATATGTTTATTGTACGTAGCTCCAGGAGATTAGAAGTTCGATTTTAGTTTGGAAGTCACTTCGTAAACATCGAAAAATCAGGTCAAACGCTCTAGGGAGGTCCGGAGTAACAAGTATTGGAGTATAGAGAAACTAAGGAATATGTAGCCATTTTGCTTGTAGTAAAAACATAAGGAAGCAGTACCCAGGACAAAGGTCACATTCAATTAAGCCAACAGAAATGGAGCAAAGGGAAAAAAAAAAAAATATATATATATATATATTCTTTTTAGAATTTCTTTTTTTTTGTTGGAAAAAATAATTTTTAAAAACAAAAAACAAGAATAAAACTGTATACTACAAATAAATTAAACTTCTCACCACACGATACAACTATTTAAGAATTGGTGACATAGTAGTAGTAGTAGTGGCATGTGATGCAAGAAAGCAAATGTATGAGCTTATGCAGCATCGGCCAAAAAAAAAATCACACCATTCCCTCCAAATGCCTGTCCAGTTCCTCCTTAAATTTATTCAACCTATCAACTTCCACAACGACAGATGGAAGTTTGTTCCAGCAATTAACCACCCGCTGGCTAAAGGCAAATTTCCGCACATCTATTCTACATCTGTCTTTTCTTAATTTGAATTTATGCCATCTTAGGTTCGTAATCTGAACAAGTGGAAGGATCCCATCAGAATTCAGCGTGCTCAACCCATTCAAGGCCTTATATACCTCAATCAGATCACTGCGCAGGTGCCTAGTCTCCAGCCACTGCAATTTGCAGAACTTAAGCCTCTCTTGGTAAGAGGATCCCTTCATTCCCCTCACCAATCCTGTTGCCCTTCTCTGTACACGCTCAAGTAAATCTACATCCTTCCTAAAATGAGGCCTCCAGACCTGTACGCAGTACTCAAGGCGTGGCCTGACCATTGCCTTATACAGAGGGATAATCACCTCTTTTTCCCTGCTAGCAAAATTCCTATATATCATTGACAAAACCCCATGACCTGCCCTGGCAGCCTGTCTGCATTGCTCAGAAAACTTCATTTCTGCCTGCACAATTACTCCCAGGTCTTTTTCATTTTCTACCACCTTAAGTGTAGTACCACACAGTTGGTACGTTTCTCTGGGGTTACTTCTACCCATATGCAGTACTTTGCATTTGTCAAGGTTAAACTTCAGTTGCCACTTCTTAGCCCATCTGCCAAAATTTTCTCGATCCTGTTGCAGTAGCACACTCCCATTACTGTCATTAACAACCCTGCCAACCTTTGTATCATCTGCAAACTTCGACATTAAGCCTGATATACCTTCATCAATATCATTAATAAATATACAAAACAACAGTGGACCCAACAGAGAACCCTGTGGGACTCCACTAATAACATTAGTCCAAGAAGAGCAGCACCCATTGATTACCACCCTCTGTCTTCTCCCACTTAACCATCCTTTTATCCATTGTAGCAACTTACCCTTAATACCATTCTGCTCCAATTTGTACAATAGTCTTCCATGCGCAACAGTGTCAACATTTCTGGATTTTACGTAGAATTCTCTAATGTGAGGCTCGCCCAAGGAAGAATGCCGTAAAGAAATGAAGAAATTATGTTACTTATAGTAAACTATAACCCTTGATACATAATAAAATTTATTTATTATGTATCAATAACAATTCACTTGGTATCTTTTATACTGCAGAAATATAAGCGACAACTTCAACAACGTGAAAAAAACCGCGTCTTTACATTTGAAAGTTTGCTCCTAAAATAAGTTTGTTATAAACACAGACCTCCACCTTACTTCAGGATAACTTAGATGGCCAAAGAACTAAAAGTAGCAAAGCCGATCCCCCATCCAAACATCAACGACTTCTTCATATACCTGCACATGACTTACGAGCAACGCCCAATCTCCAGCCAACATGGAACAGACTACGTTCTCCCCATTGTGCCGAGCTTGGAAGCATGCGGTGTTTGTATTAGCATTAGTAGTCGCAGTAGTAGTATTAGAGGCCTGTGATGCAAGAAAGCAAGCTTATGTAGCATCAGCTAAAAAAAAAAAAAAAAAACACATTTCACATATACATTCGTCTCTAAACGTTTCTCCAGTTCCTCCTTGAATTTACTTAAGCTATTAACTTCCATAACGGCAGATGGAAGTTTGTTCCAGCAATCAACTACCCAATGGCAAAAAGAAAATTTACGCACGTCTATTCTACAACTGTCTTCAATCAATTTGAATTTATGCCCCCCCTCAGGGTCGTAATCTAAGAAAGAGGAAGAATTGAACCTGCTCAACCCATTCAAGGCTTATACATCTCAATCAGATCACCTCGCAGGTGCCTATTCTCCAGACGCTGCAATTTGCAGAACTTAAGTCTTGGTGTGTGTGTGTGTGTGTGTGTGTGTGTGTGTGTGTGTGTGTGTGTGTGTGTGTGTGTGTGTGTGTTGTTGCCAGCACGGGGGTTCTTTTGAATAGCTCCAAACTCGCTTTGGACATTCAGTGCGTTACTGTTGAGGTTGGCCATGGTACATTACGTAGTTGTGGCCTACCTCCCCGTGGTGTAGACGGACACTGGGCAGGCTTTCCAGGTGCCTAGTAACAAAACGCCTACCTAGTAACAAAACGACCAGAAACAACTAAACCACACACTGCACAAACTAATATTGCACACATTTCAGAGCTCTGTAATCATCACAGTATACAAAGGCGGAGTTGAACTTTCGCTCAGATGCCGTCCTATGTAAGATACTATACATGTCTACATGCCCTTTTCTGTGTCTGCACGGTAGCACAGTGGTATCTTCACCGTCCTCCCCACACCGGGTGGAAAAGGCCCGAGTTCGAATCCCATCGATGACACGAGGAACTTTAATGGGCTTTTTTCACTTCGCGGCTGAGTTAGTCGGTTTCAGGCGTAGATAGCAAGGTTCCCCCCCCCCCCATCAAAACAGGCAAATCGACAAGAGTTATTGTTATTTATGATTTTTAGGAGCATTAGCAACTAAGGCCATATTGCTCCGGGATATGCGGTGGTCATTTCGTGACCTTTCCGCATCCTTCGTATTTGGTGGTGACGGGCTCGAACCCCGGTCTAATCAAGAAGCGTGTGCTACGCACTGCTGCTCCTTCCCACCTGGCTACGGAGGCGCCTATAGACAAGAGAACACACAATTTACAGACATAACACATAAACGGGTATATTTAATCATTTACAGACGAACTTAATATAATAATTTGATTTACCCTTCTCTGTACCTGCTCAAGAAACTCTACATCCTTCCTAAAATGAGGCCTCTAGACCTGTGCACAGTACTCAAGGTGTGAGTACTGCGTACAGGTCTACGCAGTACTCACACCTTGAGTACTGCGTAGTACAGGTGTGAGTACCTGACCATTGCCTTATACAAAGGGATAATCACCTCCTTTTCCCTACTAGTAAAATTTCTGTATATCATTGACAATACCCCATGATTTGCTCTGGCAATCCGTCTCCACTTTCAGAAATCTTCATATCTGACTGGACAACTATTCCAGGTCTTTTTCATTTTCTACCACCCTCAGTGTAGTATCACAGAGTTTGTATGTTTCTCTGGGGTTACTTCTACCCATATGCAGTACTTTGCATTTGTTAATGTTAAACTTCAGTTTCCACCTCTCAGCCCATCTGTTCAACTTTTCTAGATCCTGTTGCATTGTCACATTGCCATTACTGTCATTAACAACGCTACCAACCTTTGTATCATCTGCAAACTTAGACATTAAGCCTGATATACCTTCATCAATATCATTGATAAATATATAGAAAACAACTGTGGGCCCAACACCGAACCCTGAGGGAATCCACTAATAACATTGGTCCATGAAGAGCAGCGTCCATTGATTACCACTGTGTCTTCTCCCACTCAACCACTCTTTTATCCAGTGTAGCAACTTGCCCTTAATACCATTCTGCTCCAATTTGTACAGTAGTCTTCCATGGGCAAGTGTCAAAAGCTTTCCTGAATTTCAAGTACTGTATATGATATCAAAATTATTTTTTGCATCCAATTCCTTTGCAACCACATCATAGTATCAAATCAAAATTGTCAGACAAGACTTTCCCTTAAGAAACCCATTCTGAATCTAAATTATTACTAAAGTCTTTTCTAGGTGATCCTGCAATGCTTGTTCCAGTGACTCCATTAATTTACCCGGAACAGAAGTTAAACTAACTGGTCTGTAATTAACCGTGTCATCCTTAGATTCCCCCCCCCCGCTTTTGTGAATTGGGGATACATTTAAGTATTAAGTCATATGGTGCTGTTGTTGTTATTGTAGGGTTTTAGGAGCATCAACGACTAAGGCCATATTGCTCCCTGTATATTGTCTGTAAATTGCATGTGTTCTGAAGTAGATTTTCTGTTCGCTGGACGAAAAACCCGAGTTTCAACAGTTCTGTAGACAAGGCTGAAGGCGTTTTGTACTGAAGGGAAGAAAAATGACTGCACTAAAGATACAGTCAACTATCAGTGGATAACACACACAAATTACTCTTCTGGAATAGTAGATGAAGCGTAGATTTTACATGTGAAGAAGGAACCTGTCACAAAGCAGTTCTATAGACAACGTTAAAACTATTTTGTATTGAAGGGAAGAAAAATGACCTTGCACTAAAGATACAGTCAGCTGTCAATAGATATCAACATACATCTCCACAAAAATTTTCTTTCTTTTTTTTTTTTTTAAATCGACTTTTTAAAAGAGGATGAACAGCGAAGAAAGTTTTCTGGAAACCTTTGAATAGCAGAGAGTTACGTGAAAGAAGACATGAAATGACAAATCCACCGATTTACCAGTGGCACAAAGGGAGTATAATACCGAAGGGACTACAATGTCCAAGATCGATTTGATTCACCTGAAAACTACACATAATGAAATAGAAAAATCATTAAAAGTATAGGCAGTATGCACAGCTGGCATGCAGGGGCAGCCATTACGACAAAAGCGCCCTCTAACTTTTTTGCTATCGTTACTGGCTCTCGATAGTGATATAACATCCAACTTTGATTATGATCATGTAATACACACAGCTAATGGAGAAAGCAAATGAATATAAAACACCATTATGCCTGGCATTTGTGGATTATGAAAAGGCATTTGACTCCATACAGCATAAGGCAATGTTTCGGGCACTGGAAAGACAAGGCACGATACTCCATATATTATGATTTTGAAGAAAATATATGAGAGTGCTACCTCCTTTATTAGACTAGACAAAGACAGTAGGAAATTTAAAATCGAGAAAGGAGTTCGACAAGGAGACACAATATCTCCGAAGCTGTTTACTGCTGCCCTTGAGGAAGCTTTCAGAAGATTAGACTGGTCGCAGAAAGGAGTCAATGTGAACGGAGAGTACCTAAACCATTTACGATTTGCAGATGACACTGTGGTCATAAGCCAGGATCCCAAAGAATTAGAGGAAAATCTTAATCAGTTATGCACAGTTAGTAAGGATTTTGGACTAAAGATGAATATGGCTAAAACAAAAGTAATGATGAACAAGTATGCCACGGAAAGGGAAATAATGATTGAAGGAGCAGTAATTGAAAAGGTGGAATCATATACTTATCTGGGACAAGTTATTAGCTGTAATAATGATAAATGGCTGGAAGTCAAGAGAAGAATAAATTTTGGATGGATAGCATTCAGGAAATATAGTCACATACTGAAGAGCAATATCCCAGTTTGTCTGAAACGTAAAATAATGAACCAATGTATACTCCCCACCATGACTTATGGAAGTGAAACTTGGGCACTCACCAAAAGAATGGAAGAGAAGCTAAGAACTACACAGCGAAGAATGGAACGAATTATATTGGGAATCAGACTGTTAGATAAGAAGAGAAACACATGGATTAGGCAGCAAACTCAAGTAAAGGACATTCTTATCAAAACTAAAGAACTAAAATAGTCTTGGGCAGGACACATAGCTCGAAGACATGATGACAGATGGACTAAGAAAATAACAGAATGGTACCCAAGAGGAGCTAGAAGAAAACCTGGAAGACAAAGGCGAAGATGGATAGATGAAATTCATGAGTTTTTGAATAGTAAATGGATGGCCAGTGCTTAAAACAGAAGGAACTGGAAAGTTGCTGGAGAGGCCTTCATCCTGCAGTGGATTGAAAATGGCTGATGATGATGAATACACAAATTCCACTCTCTGAAAGAAGGCATAACTTACAAGTTTTTAAGTTATTTATTTTATTATTGCTACTATATTTTATTGTGCAAGATATTAATTTATTTCACGTTTCAGTTTTCTTTTTTACTTTCGAATAACATACTCTATAGTAATTATATATTCCCTGTTCATGTTTCTTTAACTAAAAATAAGTAGCACTGATAGAAGCGTCGTATAATTTCATTTTCAATATTTGGTTCTTTTCTGTTTAAACAAAATGCTATTTTAATCATAGAAATTATTTCAATAATAAAAATTGAAACTGTTGCAGAATTTTCAAAAATTGCAACACATATTTTAGATCTAAAAAATTTGTGAGTTTAGGGGGAGAGAAATAATACTAATATTTAATAAATTATGATTATTATTTTTTTTTTGTGCGCGATTCTAGATCCAGAATATTTCACAGGAGTATGACGTCAACTGATTCTTTGGCATCACAAACACTTAACTTACTCAAAAAATTTAGGGTTTTTTTTATATTTTTTTAAAAGTAACATACTACTATAAAGGTATCATAAATAAATTAAGAACGGAGCTGATTTCCTTGTTAAATGTACCAAGGTGAATAAATATTTGTCTATACTGTATACTAAACATTGGTTTCGAAAGAATCCGCTTTCGTATCCTTATTTATAGCACTCGATAATTAACTGTGCTGTGCTATAAATAAACCCACTTATAAGTAAGTAGGTGAGGTAAAATACTTTATTTCACTGACAGATATTACTTATTTCCAAGAACCATGCCAAAGATTAACCAATTGTCCCCACAGAATTAAACTTCGATCTCCTATCATTCCAAATTTTCATTCTAAATTTAATGAAAAATCATTTCATTGAACGTTAAAAAGACATTGTGTACGTCTTAAGATGGACAGATCATTCCACTTTTTAAAAGTAGTTTCAATAAATATAAGCGATTCCATTATTTTGAAATAAACTGATGTATGGACTTTTTTCAAACTCTGCTCTATCGTAGCCAATAGCATAAGTCGTCGCTGGAAACAAAAACGCCCAAGGGCGCTCAGCAACCTTTGGTCTACGAGCTACACTTCTACTGAAGAATGACGACTATTTGACGTCATTTGTGACGCTTCGCGAAGTCACTACTTAAACAGCAGTGACAGATTATTCTTCTATGAACTGAAACCCATGGTACGTATTGGATTAAAGGATATCTACAGGTAAGAAATGGCAGCAATGAAAGGCTCAGCTTTAATGATCAAAGTAACTAAAAGGAGTTTTAATTGTAGGATCATGTGTAAAACAAGGGAGTGTTCTATAAACACACAGCCAGCGCAATTTCTGGATAATCAGGTAACTTTAAAATTTTTAATTTAATATGTTTCTTCTTTCGCGTTATTGTAGTTCCGAGTAATGTATTAAATAAAATATTTCTACATACATGAATGTAAATGTTTGATATCGTGTACATGAGTGTGATTATTTAGCATACCATCATTCTCTTAGCAGTATAAACATAAACGTACCATATTTATTTGTTTTATTTATTCCTTGTCAACCATGTAGTAAGAGGAGTTCATGTCGTTAGTATACTGCCAGACAGAGCAGTACACCAACGATTTTGACGAATATTACAATTTACACGAGCGAAGCTCTCGGCTCGCTTTACTACTAGTCAGTTGGCGGATAAACTTGAATTTCCGGGTGGAGAGAAAAAAAAAAAAGCAGCAAACAACCAAACTGCAGCTGCCGCCTGCTGCCACGTACTCAGTCATAATATAAATAATTAATTAAATCCCTATAAATATTGAATATAATTACTTAAACTACATTATTTGTTTAATTCTGACGAATCCGATAACTTACTATCACTGTTGTGTTATAAGGTCTTGCGTGTCGCCTGTCCTGAAGAACCTCTTTTACACTGCGTGGCAAAAGTAAAAGCCAACGTTCGCCTTCCGTCTTAAATCGGAATCAAAATTGTTCTTATTGTTGACAACCAACAAACTATGGTGGGTTAATAATTTACTTAAAATAATATTAATTTTCTTATGTAGCATACATTTTATTACTGGAAGCGAGGATAAACCAAGTAATAAAAACTTGCAGCTGCAAGTTTAAAATGGCGTCTTCTAACATTAGATAACTTGCAGTCGTATTAGTGGGCATTTCCTAGTATTTTTTTTTTTTTTTTTTTTTTAAGCAAGGAAGTTGTTATTTTCTAGATAACGTGTATTAATTATTGCAGTTTCTTGTTGAATAATTTAAATTAATTATCGTGGAAACCAAGACCTTGAAGCGTTAATATATCCTTATTATATTCTAGGCTGGTTTGCATATTTTAGAGGGGGGAAAATTTAAAAAAATAAAACACACGAGTTTTCAGACCTATTTCTGAGCCAGTACTCTACTGAGAAGAAGCAGAAAAAATTCTTGTAGAGAATTCCATCCATATGTTACAGAATCGAATCTCGGAGCGTTCCAAACGGGTGACAGAGCAACGTATTATTTACTGCTCTAGAAGCAGCCTTTTCCTATAATAGGCGTTACTGGCTGGCAATTATGAATTATAGAAGTGTAAATGAAACAGGTTGGTGATTAGAATCCTGAATTAATGTGCATGTCGCGAAATGAAACCTGTATGTTTTCACAAAAAATGCATTGCCCATTGTTAAGGGATTTTCAAAAGGGTGCCCTTTGGCATTTCCAGGAACCCGTCTCCACCGTAATAATATTATTACGGTGGTGACGGTGGGCCCGCTGAGAACATGCTGGGACATTCTGTGACTTGAAGAAAGATATATCATACGTTTAATATGACAAACGAGGATGTATACGCATTATTATCCTTCATTCATTCATTCATTTTCCGATTCAAGGTGCATGCTGTACATTAAAAAAAAAAAATCAATTTTATAGTTGTGTTCGACTGCCCCCACCTTTGAGAATATCTTACATTTATGCTCACTGGATATTCTATATCTGTATTATTATTATTATTATTAGCCATATGGTGCAAGGAAGCCTCAGGCTTAAGTTTCACCAGACGAAAAAAAAAAAAAAAAAAAAAAAAATTGTGGATTACTTTGAGAGAGAGTCAGAAGTAGAAAGGAATCACCAAAAAAGGGAATGATGATATCCAGCTCAGGACCCTGGGTGTGCCAAGCCCATACGCACCAGATGTGAGCCCCTGGGGTTCTGTCATATACCTTATTGCGTTCAAAGGGGCAATAAAGATTTATTCATTATCGATAAAAGGATTTATTTAACATTTTAATCAGTGTTTATTATAACATTGTTTATTAACATTTATAGTACAGATATTATAAATGAATTGTTAATTATACAATTTAATCCTAAGATTGTTTTTGCCTATTCTTGTGTTATATCAGATTGTGGAACTTCTCGCCATGACACATTTTTATTGGTCCATAATTATTTTGAAAATTGTTGTTTTTTTTTATTTCATTGCAGTTTACATTTCTTAACAATCAAAGCAGTCTCTTAAACTGAATAAGATTTTTATAACTAAATCCCCTCTTGGTTGTTGTTTTTTTTTTTTTTTTTTTTAACTGTGTCGCTGATTGTATCGCAATTACCATACCTTGGGAGGGCTGGAAGACTTACAGGATCCATTTGTGGTTTAAGAGCACTGGAAAATCAGTTTGATAATCACGCTGTCCTATGATGATGTTTAAAATTTTTCAGTTTTTCAATAAATAAATTTATCCTTATCGATACCAGTAATCAAATGGTATGGTGTACAATCCATAATCAAGAGTTTACATAAGAGGAAGAAATGGAACAGCTGGAAAAATTTCTAACCCTTAACTTCTTCCATTGCAATCGAGCAATGGGTCTTGCTATGCATGATATGATTATTCCCAATTTGATACTGGCTTGATAGTTTGAACAGCAAAGGCCGTATAATTTTTTTAAAACGTTTGTTTATTTGAAGTGCGTGGAAGTAAAGTTTGTTTATTAGAATGATCATATTATTAGCCATATGGTGCAAGGAAGCCTGAGGCTTATGCTGCACCAGCCAAAAAAAAAAAAAAAAAAAAAAATTCTGAATGTGAGAGAGAGAGAGAGAGAGAGAGAGAGAGGAATCGCCAAGAAAGAGAAGAATGATGCTCAGCTCAAGACCCTGGAGTTATATGCAACTCATTTTTTCGTACGTAGGTTGCACATGAGTATCGTGTGATGCCAATGTACAAATCGTGACAAACCTCCCAAAGAGGAGGGAAAAATCTATAATTTTGCTGTATTTTATATATATATATATATTTGATGTCTGTCTATTATTATACACGATTGCTCCAAGGCTGCTAGCGATTTTATTTTTAGGGCCTTCAAATATTTGCGTAAAGTCCCGGATTACCTAAAATCTGGTACTGGTTGTTTAGTTTTTGTGTCAAAGCAATTAAGGTCTGCCTAACCACAGAATGTGCGCCATGGGAGAAAGAAAGAAAAAAAAAATAGTTTCTGTGGGAAAAGGGATATATATTTTGACGAGCACATACTCTCGTTATTAGCTATTTATATCTAATAGCGAGTAGATCCTCCTTTAGCCCTCAGAGCACTCTGGATTTGTGGAATTTGTCGTGTCGTTCCCTTCTCTCTACTCCGAAGAGCTTGTTCCACTTCATTCAACAGGTGCTCAATTGGATTGAGATCTGATAACTTGGAAGGCCGCTGGAGTAGGCTGAATTCACTCTCATGTTTCTGGAATCACTTCTGTACAAATCTAGCCTTGTAATATGGCGCATTATCCAGTTGTAAGAACCCATTCACAGATGTATGCACTGAAGCCAAGGAGGGATGTACTTGATCGAAAATAGTTTGCAGATAACCTGTTAACCGATGTGCAAAAAGAAAATATTCCCCACACTATTACACCCATACCCCAATAGTGTGTAAAGTGTAACGTGTTCATTGTCTAACGGCCCAAGGGGTTTCCCCCATCTCCGTGTTGTGTACTCTGTTTGTGAAACACAGAACACTGTGAAGGCCAGAGATTTTAAAAAGTGTAAGGTACATGTTTATGTTGTGTTGTTCCTCTGACCTTTTAGCCGTTGGGCCCATAGTGGGACCCCCCGTTGCCCACACTTAACCCCGAGGAGGCAGGTCAGGCATAGAGGGATCGCATTAGAAGTAATTACTCTGCAGGCCCTGCCACCTAATTTCCTAAGATTTCAGTGGCAAGGGCCTAAAAAAAAAAAAAAAAAAAAAAAGACTACTATGCCACGTTCAAAGTCACTTAAATCTTCTTGCCTCTTCTCGCACTGCATTGTATGTATATAGCATCCCTACACATCCACTTACCATATCTCATGGTAAGAATACGAACTTTTTTAAGAAATGGAGTGCTCCACTTCTTGAAAAGGATATGTGTATCTAATAAAGTGGCTACTTGGTATGTCTGTTATATATCTATGTATACACAGTGTGTGTGTAAATTGTTGTCAAAAAGTTTACTTACCAAGTTTGAGATATCCAGAAGAATATGTATCTAATGAAATTGTATAAAATCAATATCGTCTAAGTTTGAAGAAATATCCGCAACTCGAAAGAGCATTACCGCCTATAATAACGAATTCTAGATCTCTCAGTGGCTTAACATAAGGCTCAAGAATTTTGACTTGAAGCTGTCAAGGTGCCTCCATCAAAGATGCGGAAATCGTGATACCTTCGCAGACCATGAGACCACGTTTCTCTTCTCTTTGGGTTCATTACTTTTTATTGTCTATATCAATGTTTCTCAACCGGGATGTCACCAGATTACGAAATACCCAATTCAAACTAACGGAAATTGCTCTTTAGGTGTGCTACTACAGTATTATCGTGTTTTTCACTCCACAGTCGACCCTCCTTCCCAGACCAGAAGGGATTTATAGCAATCATTAAGTGATATGCTATAAACTTAAAACTACATTAGGTATTTTCATTACGGAGAAAAATCTAATAATTATAAATAAATAGAAAAAAAAAATGCAACATAGTAACCTACAAGGATCCATGAAAAATAATTTAAAGTTTTTATGTATACTGGTGATTAAATGTTCAGCTTTATTACAAGGAAGATGGATCATGATTTATAATTTAACCTCACCATATAAGTTTAATTATAAACGTACAGTTATCAAATTTACTGAAGCCTAGTATACGGTACTTGTTTTACCTCCATTAGAGTTTTCCTGCCAGTCTGGTCGCATGATTTGATATCAGAAATTGAAATTATTCAAGTTAAAATGATTAGATCCATAATAAGGCAAGAAGGTGACTTCTACTCAGTCGCAATGCCTACTCAGGGGTTGTTAAATATTATTTGAAACAACTAAATCATGCGAAGCGCAAGTGTTTCCCCATTGTTTAAATTTTATAACCACACAACTAGACCAACTGTTACGTTCTGTCACTACCATACAAAAGGTGGGGGAGGATAACGCTATGCAACAGGATACCATTGACCATTGTACGACCTTGCATTGTGTTGTATTTATACCAATGGTGTATCTTCCTGTTGCAGACGCACCAAGAAAACTGAGTTTGCCCAAGCTCTTGATAATGTGATGCTGATTTCTACTAAAAGTTGCATTGAATGCAGCCTTTCTCTCGCACAGTCGTAATGCATATTTTTTTTGTACACGATTACATAGTTATGTAGCTACATATCTTTCGGTATACAATAGTAAAAACGAGGCAAATTTGTTAAAAAATAATAAAATAAATAAAATATCACAAACCTATAGTGGACGCGTTCACTTTCAAAATACTCTCCTTCTGACTTTAAGTACACATCATCCTATCGTTTCTGCATTGAAAACATTGCCTGAAATCAGGAGGTTTCTCAGATTTATTAATTTGATTAAAATGAGATTCTTATAGATCACCTTCCCATATATTCCAGCAAAATATGGAAATATTGTATACGTCTTTGGAAAGAACAAAAATCCCAAAAACATAATAATGTGAGAGTAATGGATTGCCCTCATTTACATATTAATTAATATACATGTATAGTATCTTATGTATGGCGGCACCCAAACATTTCTTCAACCCAGCCTGTTAATTGATAGTTATTGTTTCATTATTACAAATGAAAATTTTTAACTCTCAGAAAGAAATTAAATTAATTTAATAATTTTCTATTTCAGAAGGTATGATCGCCATGTTACCAGGTGTGATCTGTGTTATTTGATTCTTATTCGTTTGTTATTAAGATTTTATTATTTATTTATTTTTCTTGTGGTGAACGATACGTACAGTGACCATATTTTTCGAAAACCTAAATTTGAGATACACATGCGAAAAAGGATTTTTTTTTTTTTTTTTTCTGATTGTGATTTTTAATATGAAAAGTCGTACAGAAGTATAAAATAAATCATAACTTCGGTGGCCAATTTCCTAATCCAAAGTCAGAACACATATGGTACAACAAAAGATAAGATTTTTTTTTTTTTTGCATTTTTGAATTTTTTTTAATATAAAAAATCTACAGAAGTTAAACTGCATGTTACAACTCCCTTTTACTGTAAATAATAACATGTAAAATAATGTAACAGATAATATTTATTACTAGACATTTTCTTAACTTATATTTTGTTGTAATGCTGACTTGATTCTGTTTGCATTAGTAGTGGCAATTGATGCAAGAAGGCAAGCTTATACAGCATAAAAGCTAATTACTATTAACAAATTACTAATTGTTGAAATAGTAGAATTTCGATGGCGTGTTGTTCTATACATATAATGTGGGAGTCGTGGTTTGTTCTTATGGATTGCCTTCATTTGTATATTGATTGGTAGTTATTGTTTCATTATTACTAATGAAAATCCTAAAACTCTTTGAAAGAAATTAATTTAGTATTTGTTTTTTTTTTAAATTTAAAAAAATATCACCATGTTACCAGATGCGAGAACATTGGGATAAAGAAAACGGGAGGGAAGAACTTAGCCATATCAGTCTTATGGAAAAGCCACAGTTATCAGCGCAGCAAGATGTTACAACATTGCGAAATATAGCACGTAAGTGCGCAGAACTAAAGAATTATTGATCAGATTCGAATTAAATGGTCTGCGTCAGTGATTTTTTGTTTTTTATATTCTAGTGCTTTTGGAGATAAGGCTGACATCACCGGTGTTACCCTATATGTGAATGGGCTTTTTCCCATATTCGCGAACATTTTTTTTGGGTTTTACTGGTTTATATTTCTACTTATTGTACAGATCTGAATTACGGCTTCTTTTAGAATTTAATTGTGGTAAGTACATTTTCACAAACTTATGGAGAATAAAGTGAATTATTTTATACAATATACGTATATGATGACTAGTGCTTCGAAAATTTCAGGTAACATTGAGTTGACGTGTAAAGGATAGCGTTGCCCACAGATTAGCAAGTATTAATCTGCGAGTGTAGCCAATCATCATCCCATATTTTTTTGGTAAAACCCATTCCAAAAGTCTTACCCCGAAATAAAATAAAGAAACAAATATGTAGTTTTGTCATACTCCGGGCCTCTCTACCCCCGTCAACCGAACGGCTACACTTGATCTCTAACAAGCGTACCAAACTAGCCGTCGGGTAACCCGAAACCCCTCCCCCCATCCATCCCGTGGTGGCGCACCTAGGGTATGGTAGTTTTGCTACTCACTCGGACTTCAACAGAGGATTATGGGAATTTTTAGACTACAAAAAATAACTAAATGCATTTTCCATTAACGGTTATATAGTTTTTTTTTTTTTTATGTATTATCAGGCAGTCACCGATTTAGACTTAATTTTAAATTCTAGAACTTTTTTTGTTTCTTTTATCCGAAGGTATTGTGATGAACAAACTTCTCAAAAACAGGGGCTTGCTTATCTTTGACAAGCCTGGTTATCATGTTAATAGCAATTGAGGTCCTGGATGACAGTATATAAGTTGTTTCATTCCAACAAATAGAACCCCTTCATTGTAATTTTAGGACCAAGGGGTGATATGATAATGACATTAAAAATGAATAATTCCCAGTGGATCAGGCAGCAACTGATTACTGAGACAGACAGGAACAGGCATCAGTTTGGAAGTTCTGGAGAGGGTAATGCTTTTGCACTATTTTTATATACTTCTGTTTAATTCTATCTCCAAATATATATAGTATAATAATGTACTTTTTTTTTTTGTCTGTTGATATTGCATGGTCAGGTATTTGGTTTACTATGCTTCATCAGTATTATTTAACTTACTCTTTGTAAATTCAATTAATTTAATTTTTTCCCCCCTGTAGATATCATCTCTGCACTCATTAGCTGGCAACATGGCCAACTTAAAAAAAGAACCAAACTTTGGCTTACTGTTTGATATAGATGGGGTCCTTTTGCGTGGACGAAGTGTTATACCTTCAGCTGTTGAAGCTTTTAAGAAACTAGTAGATTCTAGTGAACAGTTTCATATTCCAACTGCTTTTGTCACCAATGCTGGCAATAAAATGCGGAATGAGAAAGCTCAACAATTAACAGATTTGCTGGGAGTTAAGGTAGGGTATGAAATTGGCTCTTTCTGTCTGTTTCCTAAAAAAATTTACATAAATGATGTGTAGTTGATAAACATGTATAAATAATCATAAATAGCTCACTATTAATAAAATATGCATAAAATTACATTTCTCTCATTAACTGACAATATTCAAAATTGTAGAATTGTATGAACTTTGCTGTTTAATATGGATGGAATTCTTTTGTAGTGGCAGCATTCAACTGTTAAAGCAACTAAAATTAACTTTCTTAAATATTAATTGATTCTAAAGTATGATTTCTAGATGAATTTGTGGGGTGAAGGGGAGGGACTGAAACTTGGCAGCTCCCAATAAAGAAACTTGACCCCCCCACACACACAAAGAGATGGTAAATTTCTCTAGGTCAAAGCAGTGGCTCTGATCCCCATCTTGAAGTCCTTAGTTATATGAACTGAATAGAACCGTAGTGCAGTTTATTTCGCAGACCCTTTCTTATTCCAAAAATTTTGAATAATGCACCACTCCAAACAATATTTGGCATTTATTGGTTTCATGTTCTTCCAGTGCATAACAACTCTAATGCAATTCTGTACAGATACTGGACAACAGCCACTGCTGTTTGACCTTTGATCTTAATATTTGTAGAGATGACAGGATAAAATAACAACTCTTTAAATATCAACAATTCCTTTCCATAAGTGATCTTGACCTACCAGATCATTTCTTGATTTGTATCACTCTTTCTTCAATCTTTTCACACATTGATTACAGTTGATTTTGAAAGGATCAAGCAAGTTGCAGTAGCATTCACTGACAGATGACTGATATGTAGCAATATACCTTCAACCACTGCAGTAGGCAATGTGACCCATACTAATGTTATTGATATTTTTTTCTATTTTGCATATGGTTGGATGGATGTATTTACTTCAGTATAAGATGAAAGTCTGAATATTTTTCAAAGAACAGTGTAGTTTTGAGTTTCAATGGTGAAATTATTTAAACAAGCATTATAAGGAGAGGGTCTTTGGCTTTGAACTGGAATGTCAAAAATGTTTTTATGTTAAAATTGTAATGCTTTGTAAGGGGAAAGTAATAAATAAATTTTCTGTTTATACTCCAGGACGACCAAACGGTCAGAGGAGTTCACAGGAAAGACAGAATACAAGAAACAGCACCGTATTCAGCAGTCACGGGCTTGAACCCCGGTCACTCAAGGCACATGTATTTATGCACCCATGCGCCTGACCACTAGGCTATGGCGGCCTTATTAGTATTCAAAGTTGTAAAGATAACTGACCTTTTTTTGGATCCTAATCTCATAAGTAGGAATTCATAACATGGCAAGAGATACACTTTTTGTTAGAACCTATACAGAATGACATATGCTAATTTCTGTCTGAAAAAGCTAGAACTTATGATTTTCTGATGAATTGAAAGGTGTTTTCAGTGCTTATTTTAAAGGAGTCTGATGAAATTGCAGATATTGCAAGATTGTTTTTCTTTCAAAAGGTATTAATAAATAATGGAAAAATATCCAGGTTGTAGTGTGCTTTTCTGTTTCCTTAATGGATTATCTTAATTAAAAGTAATTTAATTTAATTTAGAGTTAGAAAGCTTGCATGAAATCATCAGTAAAATTCATACATTTACTTTGTACTAAAAGTTCTTTTCTAAAGAAAACTGAAAGCAATTTTTTGAGCCGACATCTTAATTATTTTTGTGTCTAAATACCTTAAGTCTTATTTTTTTTCTAATAACACAGCGTTGGAAAAGATGGTATAACAACCTCAGTGATTAATAGAAAAATAGTTCCTCCACAAAGCATAGATATGCACAGAACTTTGCATATTCATGATACAAGATATAACAAAAAAATTTTAATTTAAATAATTATTAAAATTATTTATTAATTTTAGAAATTTAGTAATTCCTTAATACTCTTGAAGACCAACTAACATGTGTAATAGCAATTTATTGCTTTCAGTTCAATATTTATATGCAATCAGTGAGCAAATACAAGTAAAAGGCATTTTCACAATTATTAAAATTTAATGTATGTATTGATAAGAAAATGTTTTAAGAAAGTCAACAGTTATATATTACCTATAATAAATTTTTTGTGATAAATAAATAGATAATACATTTTATAAATTTTTTTGTTTAATTCCAGGGTAGCCAATATATGTTACCTAATTCTCTTCCATTAATGTATATTTTCTTAGATTACTGAGGATCAGGTCATTATGTCTCATAGTCCACTACGCATGTTCAAGCAGTTTCATCATAAACATTGTCTTATATCTGGGCAAGGACCAATTGAAGATATTGCTAAAGGGTAAATATAGTAATAATCTGTTTTAACTATTCAAGTATTAGTTTGCATCAATATTTTTTGACATCAGCTTGGAGTGATCAGTTATAAGTGAAGCAGAAAATATTTATATTACTGCCATTTTAAAATAGTTTAAAAAAGCAGAAGTGTCAAATGGAAATAACTCATTGTTTTTTGACTTTTGTACACTTGAGGCATATATATATATATATATAATTGATCAAACTGAATTTTATTCACTTAAATTGTAAATAGGATGTCTTTCATTTTGATTTTACTTCTTCAACTTAAGAGAATTTAAAAAAATAGCATAGTTGAAATGTTAAAAAAAAAAAATCCTGTTCTGAAATCTGCACACTTTTTTATATTTTAGGCATATTATATTTAATAGCCATTATTTCATTATTTAAAGGCTATTAAATAATAATACTTGCAATAAAATAAATATAATGAAATATTTCATACCTTACAAGTATCTCCTTCAAATTAATTATCTTGGGGTTACACACACTGTTCCATACATTTCTTCCAAGCACAGAAACATTTCTGGAAGTCATCTTCTGTAAGGCCTTTTATCACTTTGGTTGTTGTTTTTTTAATGTCTTCAGTAGAAATGAAGACATTCAGAAAAGTTACTGAAAATGGGTTCCCTCAACTACACTTTTTAGTTTAGGGAAGAGAAAAAAGCCACAAGGGGATAGTAGAGTAGGGTTCATGTTCACACACAGGAATTTGTTTTTTGGCCAGAAATTGGTAAACAGAGAGCAGCATTATGTGCTGGAGTATTGGAGTATCCAACCATTCTTCCACAATTCAAGTCTCTTCCTTTGAATTTTTTCATGCAGCCTTGCCAGAACCTCAAATATAGTATATTTGATTGAGTCTGGTTTTGTGGGATGTGTTTGGCCATCATAATTCCTTTTAACATTGAAGAAAACAAGAAGTAAGCTTTTCGTTTTTGATATTCTTGCTTTTTTGGCGTGAAGGATTGTTTCATCTTTATGAATTATTACTGTTTTCTAATGTGCTTGAAATGTAACACACTGCATACATTAATTAATTTGTATTTTGTAATATGAGAATACCAACTATTACAGAAAACTAAGACATTCCGCTCTGTTTTTTCCAGTTAGATCATCTCATCTTACATCAATTAAAAAAAACAATTCCGGCTGTTGTCTTCTATTACTGAACTTTACATATGCACATGAAAAGTTAACAGAAAGATAAGGAAAACCCATAATGCAGTCCAAAGTGATTAAAGAGCTCTAATTTTTAAATCATAACCTACATTTTTTGCATTCAGATATGCAATGATTTGTCTTTGCAACATACATTGCAGTATGGAATTGAACATAAATTTCAAATGAAATTTGTCATTCAAATGTGGAATGATAGTACATAATATCTGAAATTAAGTTTCTAAAAATATACAAGTTTTTAGCTACTTCTTGAGAAGTAATTGTCATCAAATCTTTGACAATTACTTTAAAAAAGTAATTTTACCCCTCTAACAGGCATTGCAAAAAAATCCATGTAAGGGTGTGTAGCATACTTTATACACCATTTTAAAGATAACAGGCAAGAACATGGTGCACTTCACATAATTTTATATTTTATTTAGATGCTATAATGAATAATAAGAACCAATATGTTTTTAATAACAAAAATCTTAATGAAATGAAACGTTCTGTACACAACTTTTGCAAAATGAATTTTAGTTTATTGGAACACACAAGTATACATATCACTTAGGCACTTATGAAATCTAAAATCAATAGATCTATTTTCAGTTGGTCAAGGTTTCAAAATATGTTTTGTTTTTAAGATAAAAACTGGAAAGAAAAGAAATTAAGATAAATGTATTTGGGGATATAATTGTTCATAAATGTAGATCACAACTGTATTTGTTTTACTATTTGGTAGTTTCAAAAAAAGAGAGAACCTCAGTTTATGACATAACCTTAAACTGATTTTAGGCTTTCTGTGATCCTTTACAACAAAAGCCTAGCTTCATTTGGCCATTCTAATATTAATTCCATTCTTCTTCCAATATTCCCCAGCTTCTAGACCTCTCAAGTTTTGGGAGGCATATAATTGACTTTTAAGACATGCATTAGTGAGGGACTAATATATTTTCATGGTAATGTATTGGTCATATGGTGTGGGATGGTAGATTGGAGTATTGAATTTTAATTTCTTTTTGCACTCTTTTGGTTTCATAAGACAATTTATCCAACATAAATAGCAGAAGTGGCATTCTACTTGAATGCCATTTCTACTTTTACAAAAGTTTTTGGGCTTGGTATATTAATTAATGCTATATTGCTATTATTCATCTTATACTATTTCCGAATGAAATATAAATTGTTTTCGTATCCGTTCTCACTTCTCTCTCTAACAATTTTTTTATCCCTACCCATGCACAACAAAAATTAAAACTGAACTGCTTAGTTATAATTTTGTCATCTACATTACCTTCTCTCAAATGCTGTCTTCATTTCAAACCTTGTTTGTGATCAATATTTTCATAATTTTGCATTTTATTTCAGTCTTGGTTTTACTAAAGTGACCACAGTGGATCAATTTAGGCATTGCTTTCCTCTGTTAGATGCAGTGGATCAAAAAAGAAGAACTCATGTGGTGAGTCCAATTTTTTGCTATACAATATAATTTGAACCACTTGCTCAGGTTGAATAAAACTTTTCCACAGTCTGATTTAGTTTTAAGTGAATATAAAGGCAGCAACATGATGCCAAAAAATGCAGAAATATTCCAGACGACTTCTTTTTTTTTAATCAGTCTGAGTATGTCAGTCTATTCTTGAGGAATAGAGCAATAGAAAAGAATAAAAAAGAAAGAATGCAGCTGAGATAAGAGGTACAACAACAGAAATAAAACAAACACTAAGGAAAATAACTAATAAAACACTGAGAGATAAAGTTAAAACTGAGGAAATCAGGAAACTGTAAAATACAACCTATTAAAGAATGGATATGTAATAGAATAAAAAAGAATGGGGGGAAAAACATAAATAGGATGGATAATGACGGGTGGGTAAAAATAGTAAAAAACTGGAGACCCATTGGCAAATGAAGAAGGAAGGTCAAGGAGAATATGGGAGGATAATCTATTCTAACCCAACAAGCAGCATGTGTAATGGGAAAAGAAAAACAATTGGAAATTTAAAAAAGTTTCTACTGTTAAAATAAGTGTATACTTCTCTCTGAGGTTAGGCTTACAAATGGCTGTTCATCCCTAATGATATAATCATTTTACTGTGTGCTTTTGGCTAAAAGCACTGCAGAAAAGTAACAGCTCACTCAGTTTAGGTGTACTTATCACTAAATCGGTAATTGTGCTTAAATAAATTATTGTAATTGTGGCTCTAGTTTGAAACTAGAAATAATCTGTTCTGACAGTAACTTTAACCTCTGATACTGTATTCTTTGCCATAATATTCTGTTATCGTGAATCCATTTGATCAAAATTGGAGACTCTTTAAATGAAAAGGGATAACTTTAGTGAGTAAACTGTAACCCAAGAGTTATAAAACATTTAACAGGAACAAAATTTTAAAAAGGCTGTTGAATATAAGTACTAAAGTTATGAGGGCTGTTCAGCAAAGAATGATCATAATTTTTTTTTTTTTTTTACATATAAAGCTTTATATGTAAAAAAAAAAAAATAAAATAAATAAAAAAAGTTGCAGGGTGCAAGGTCAATGCTGTAGGGCAGATGTGGAACACATTTAATATTAATGCTGGATAAGTACTTGATGAATAATGTGAGGTTTTGCATTGTAGTGATGTAGCATCCACCCACCTGCATGCAGTTGTGGTTGTCATGTGATCCTGCAATGTGTGCAGTACAATTCTATAGTAAGGTCCTGTAACAGTTGGATGACATGGCACAACATGCGGGTAAACCATTCCTTGAAGGTCAAAAAAAAAGATGACCAGTAACCTTTCCTGCAAAGCCACAATTTTTGATTTTTTCTGTGTTGGTAATGATGTAGCCTTCCAAACTAGCTTTGTTGCTTACTCTTTCTGAATCAAAATTATGAAGCCATATCTCATGTGCTGTTATCCCCTTGTGAACCTCGCCATCTTCAGTAAACATCTGTTGCAGCTCCTGACAAACCTTTATGTGAACTTGCTGTTGCTCAGGTGGGAGTAGTCTTGGAACCCAGTATGCACAAATATGTCATAACCAAATGGTCATGGAGAATACTGTGTGTGCTTCCTACTGATATTCTCAACATTTCTGTCAGTTGCCTTACTGTAATAGGACAATCTTTTCTTATGATTATAGAAGCAGTGTTTTATGGTTTCTGTGGTGACAGCAATGGTTGGAGCTCCAGATTCACCGATTTTTCTGATCGAATCACATTCATCTTTAAACATTCTAAACCATCTGTGAGCTGTGCTAATGGAAGCATAGATTCACCATAAGCTTCTTATAACATTTCGTGTTTTAGCTAGCTCCTGTGTTCTTGAGATGGAAATAAAATTTGAGAGCAGCATACTGTTCTTCGCATGTCACATCCATTGTTATGTAGATGAAACTGAACAGGCATAAACTTGACTAACTGCAAAGGTCACACCACACGTATGAGTCAACTGTGCAGTTGCTGTGTGATGTAGCTTGGTTTGGTCTTAAATTCCACAGCTTGGTTAGAAATAGCATGTATTATGGCTGTTCATGAAAAATTATGATCATTCTTTATTGAACAGTCCTTGTAGTAATGATGCTGGATAGAGGAAATCATGATGATAAAAAACTTAACTAGATATTAATTTTTTTAAATTTATATTTTTGATACGTTGTTAAAAAAGATGCTACAGGATAACTAATCTCATTAATCAATTTCTGATATCAATTTTTTAAAAATTGGATCATTTATTATTCTAAGTTTTTTTTTTTTTTTTTCTTTGTATTTGCAATTAAAATTGTTATTAATTCATAGCCTCCTTTTTCTAACTAGAGCCTTAATTTATACTGCTTATGTGTGATATTTATTTGTTTATGCGCATATTGCTGATTTAATAATAAATTATGCTTAATTCATGACATGAATTGTCTTTCTTTTTTTTTTTCCAAGACAGGCTTAATTTAATTTTTTTATAATAAAACAATTCTGCATTTAAACAACCTTTGGTCTTATAAAATAAGTCTTGTGCATATAGCGAGATCTTCCTGCAGTTACATTCCTTTTACATATAACACTTCACATGTACAAATATAAAATTGTGATTTATGTAACTTCAGAAATCTGTTCTGTGTTTATCTTATCCAAATTGTTTAATTGATTGACTTCTTATTTAATTGCTGGAACTTGATAGGTGATGTGACTAATGATCTCTTCAAATCAGACAGCTGTCTTTCGTTTGTTACCTCTACAGAGTTCAGTGACTCATTCACTATTTAATTAAACTTTTTTTAGGTTGGCAATAATGCACTAGCAGTATTTTCTTCAGAAGCTTTGAAGTTTACTAAGGACTGTCTGCTTTTAGTTGACCAAGTAGCCAAATGGAAAACACTTGAGGCACAGACAATATCTACATTTACAAAATTAATGTTCATTGTTATTTTGCTATCCAAAAAAAAACCAAAAAAACTTCATGCATACACATAGCTCCACAGAAACTTGTTGTATTCATAAAATGAAAATAAGTTTCAAGAAAATGACATTTGCATGTAATCATATCATCTGGGCTTTGCTGTGTAAGTGGACTTGCTGGTGGTCCAGTTTAATTTTAGAGTGAATCCACTTCATTCACTTTTGTGTATCATTTTTGCAAAATAACAAGAGATAGTTTCCTTGCATATGGACCTTCTGATTTCTCAAATTCATCTCTGGCCCCAGAGATCAGACAAGGGTGAACCAGCATCCTGGCTTCCACTAGAGTGAATTCAGCCTTGCAATCTCTGAAAGATTGCCAACTCTTGTCTTAATGTGTCCACTCTTCCTGAGGAATTTAGTTTCTTATTCACCCATTCCACTTTTTTAAGCACCAGAGCATAAACTGGTTGTTATGAGATGGTGGAAAGCATATGACTGTTTTCAGACAAAGGGCATATAATAGTTACAAAAGGAATCATCTGGTCAAAATTCAAAAGGGAACTTTGTTCTCCATTTTAAACTTTCTGTTTTCATCCAATTACATTTTAGTTCAGTTATCTGATTACCAAGAAAGAACTTTCCTTTCTTTTCATACCCCCTCCTCAGTTTTCATTTATATTTTTGAATTGGTTTACAAACCATGACAATTACACCATAAGGTCAGACCTGTCCACTTTGCAAGTATTTTCTGAAATCTGCCTTAAATGACTTCTAGAGCTAGGAACAGGTTGGCTAGGAACTACCTTTACCATGGAATTGACAAGCAGTACTGGATTGCTTTCTAATGGGAATCATCTTTCCATCTCCTTTCTTTCTTGATTTCCTCCATTATTCTCATTTTGTTTCTATATATAATTAATAAATTCCTTCTTTCTCTGTGAATAAAATTCCACATAACTTCAGAACTTTCTATAAAATATTAAACTGTAAACTGTGGATGTTGCAAAACTACATTCATTATTACCAAACAAAAGAACGTTTATGGGTGTGTTGGATTAGAATATTTGTAATCAGAACATTTATATTCTGTGGGAGAATTTTCTGAAAGAGTGGAGTATTAAATTTAGTTTAAAAATTCTGATATTAATTATTTTAAATTTAGTACAGTGTTTGCTGCTTATTGTGATCATGAATAATTTTATCATTCATGTAATGTCTTTTATGAAGTCTTGTTCAGACTTGTATACTATCGCAGAAAAAAAATTGTGTTTATGGTAATCAGCAATTCAGTTTATGGTATTGCCATTTTCCTTTATTGTGGTTTATGCATGTGCAATGGAAGTGGTTACGTAACATCCTAATTTGTATTTGAACTCCACATGTTGGGTGTCTAGTTATTGCCGTTGCTTCATACAGTTCATATGATTGTCAGTGACCTTACTCCATTAAAGAAAGTATTTTACCTGTACTCCTACCAATTTGACTGTTTTACAGTAGAGCATTAATCTTTTTATAATACTTGATTTTAATATTTTCTTTATTTGTTTTTAAAGGTTTGTATTTTTTAAATTTATATTTTCAGAAATGGTGTGACAGTTTCGTTTTTATTGACAACTTTCTCAAAGAAATAGTGAATAGTCAAATTAAAGTATTTTACATTGCTTGATTTTTGTTTTCTTTCTGTCCCCCTTCCACATTTTTATGTACACATTTCCATTCTGTATAAAAGCAGCGTGCATTCTGATTTCATCAGTTATTGTTATCAATTAAGCTGTGTCCCAAAGTGATCACAATAAGCAGTGTCCATTGTATATAATATGAAAGATGATTAATAACAGAAATTTAATGTTCTTATTACAAATTTCTTACTATTGAACTATGAAATATACAAAATGAATAAGGTTTCCTTTCATTTATTGCAGCCATGTTCATTTGAAGAATATTTTCCAAGAATAGAAGGTATATTTATATATATATTTATTTATTCTTTATGTTAAGATACCATAACAAACTTATTTTCTTCAATAAGCATAGACTAACAGAGTGGCTTGCATCTTTTTATTTTTTTTTATCATGGATCACTTACGTTGTTTCTGCAAAATATGATGGACCAATGTGACATGGATCAAAACTGAATGAAAATGAAAAAAATATATTAATACAAATATTCGTTAATTATTATTATTTTTTTAAAATAAAAATGTCCTTAAACAATGTATCAGTTTTTAATGGCCTCTCTGATGTTGACTTTGATTGGCTTGATACATTTAATTATATTTTTTGATATTTAAAAACTTGTTTCTTCATGGTAAATTGAATGTAAAATTTATAGATCAACTAAAATTATTCTTAATTCAAGATAATGCTGATGGATATAACTTGCAACAAGAAGAAATAACATTATGATAGTGATTTTTTTTTTTTTATAAGACCCTGGATGTAATTTCTTGAATATTTCCACAGACTGTTTCTAAATTCCATTCCCAGATTTTCGGTTTCAAGATATTGATAATATCCAAGTCTAAAAATATTGCAAATGCCTTTTCATGTAACTAATGACTTTTCACATAACATTGCATTGAAATAGAAAGAAATGATTTTTTTGGAATCACTTATGAAAGTACATGTTGCTTCCTGAGATGACCCTTCTCCTTTGTAGCACATGCTTTCGAGTTGCTGGATTTGTGAACTAAAAAGATAAAAGAATCCAGTTAAGAATATATGATGGAATAAAGGGTTTCAAAAATTTTTACTGACCAAGTACAGAAACATGAAAAAGGCTACACAGATTGTCGATGCCCTGTCTTGTCATGAACTACAAGGCAATACGTCAGAAAGAAATAACCAAGGGACATAGTACTTCAATAATATATAAATCTACCAACTGGCTGGATTGAATGGCTGTGCTCCTATGTTTGCAAACCACTAACGAACCCATTGAAGGCTGAAGACAAAAAAAAAAAAAAACACCTCCTTCACCCTGTAATGAAGAATTAATGAGAAATTGGAATGGCAGAGTGGACAACATAAGTTAAATCAAATTTAATGGATAAGAATATACACAAAGATTATTAAATGACCTAAATTGTTAAGAAACTGGATATAAGAAAATTTAATTTGTCAAAAAAATAATTACCTGCTGAAACATTACAACCTAAGTTTGTAGAAACAGAGAGCTTCATTGGATTTAAAAAGTGATTGAATAAATATTTGCAAGTAATAAAATATAATATGAGTGAGACATTTTATTTTATTTAATCTAATTTTTATTTTTTTATTTACTTATTATTTGAGAGAAGAGGCTATGTAAGCTGTTTCCTTGCATCATCCTGCCATTTTAATGCTAATACTAATAATATGTGAATCAAAAAGTTTGGTATAACTTTATGCTTTTGTCACACAAAACTGGCTCAACATTGCACTGGTCCCTCATGTTGACTAGATGCACTGCCTTAGATTTAATATGCTTCTTAACTAAGAGCATAACCCATCTCCTTTCCATACACATTGTACTCCCCATATTCACTTTGTGCATGTGTGACACCACATCTCCATTATCTGTACAATGTCTGCATTTGATGACTGAATTGGTACAGTACTTAAAATTCATTTACTATGCTAGTAACATTAATGTATATGCAAGTGTACATGCACCCATTCTTACCCTATTACAGCCCATGTATTTGCTTATCCTGCGAGGATCCCAAGCAGGTCTTGAAAACCCTGACACCTCGCTTTCCAGGCTGCTTCATTTTCCAATAGAAGCAGTGCAAGGATCACTTTTGTCTCTGCCTGCAGCTGTAATTAATCTATTGGTCTGTGGATCTTTCCAAGCTAGCAGTTTTCCAACCCACATCAGCAAATATCCACCCCTTATATTTAAGTGTATACCCATTAACAAGCAGATCATGCTAAGAAAAATATTACCCATGAGCCTTGCACAGTTTCTCCAGGGACAAATTTATGGACAAGGCTCTCAACAAATCCTCCCTACTATCGCATCTGGAGGGAATTGCAGTCATTTTTAACTTTTTCTCACTGCCCAATACTTAGCATTAGCATAGGCATTTGATGCAAGAAAGCAAGCTTATGCAGCATCAGCCAAAAAAAAAAAAAAAAAAAAACACTTCCACTTCACCCCTCTGTTCGTTCAAAATACCTGTCCAGCTGAGCCTTAACCACCAACCAACTACCTGCTGGCTAAAGGCAAATTTCCGCACGTCTATCCTACATCTGTCTTTCCTCAATTTGAATTTATGCCCTCTCAGGTGATTATTCTGAGCGAGAGGAAGACTCCCATCAGCATTGAGCATGCTCAAACCATTCAAGGCTTTATACACCTCTATCAGATCACCTTGCTGGTGCCTAGTCTCCAGACACTGTAATTCGCAAAACTTAAGCCTTTCTTCGTAAGAGCACCCCGTTGTTCCATTCACTAATCTTGTTGCCCTTCTCTGTACTCGTTCCAGCAGCTCTACATCCTTCTTGAAATGAGGCCTCCAGACCTGTATACTGTACTCTAGGTGTGGCCTGACCATTGCCTTATACAAGGGAATAATCACCTCCTTATCCCTGCTAGAAAAATTCCTATATATCATTGACAATACACCATGAGCTACTCTTGCAGCCCATCTGCACTGCTCAGAGAACTTCATATCTGCCTGCACAACCACCCCCAGGTCCCTTTAATTCTCTACCACTGTCAGTGTAGTACCACAGAGTTGATATGTTGCTCTGGGGTTGCTGTTTCCCATGTGTAGTACTTTACATTTGTCAATGTTAAACTTCATTTGCCACCTCTCAGCCCATCTGCTCAACCTTTCCAGATCCTGTTGCAGCAACAGTGTCAGTAGTGTCCTTGACAACCCTGCCTACCTTTGTATTGCCTGCAAACTTTGACATTAAGCTTGATATACCATCATCAATATCATTTATGAATACAGAAAACAATAATGGACCCAACACTGAGCCCTGAGGGACTCCACTAATAACATTAGTCCACGATGAGCAGTGTCCATTGATTACCAATCTCTGTCTTCTCCCCCTCAACCACCCCTTTATCCACAGCAGCAATTTGCCTCCAATGTCACACTGCTCCAATTTGTGCAGCAGTCTTCCATGTGCAACAGTATCAAAAGCCTTTCTAAGATCCAAGTATATAACATCAAAGTTATATCCTGCATCCAGTTCCTTTGTGACTGCATCATAGTATCCAATCAGATTGGTCAGGCAAGACTTCCCCTTAACAAAACCATGCTGTGTCCGAGCTATAACTGAAGTCTTGTCTAAATGATCCTGCAGTGCTTCTTTAACTAGTGCCTCCATTAATTTTCCTGCAACAGAAGTTAAACTCACAGGTCTATAATTACTTGTATTAGCCTTTGATCCTTCTTTGTGAATTGGGGTCACGTTTGCACATCTCCAGTCTGTGGGTACCTCCCCTGAGTCCAAGGAAGCTCTCATAATTATGGCTAAGGGTTTGCTTACTTCCTCTGCTGCCTCCTTTAATATAACTGGATAGATCCCATCCACCCCGGGTGCCTTTCTTGTGTTTATCTTCAACAAATTCTCCTCCACTTTACTCTCAGTTATTACGGGATTCTCTGGCTTACTGCTAGAGTTGAATACACCTCTGGCTTTCCCCTCGCTAAATAACTCCTCATGTGTGAATGTCGATGCAAAATATTCATTTAGTTTGTTAGCTACCTGAGCAGGATCATCAACAGTTGACGAATCGATATCAAGTGGTCCAATCTGATTCATCCCCTTCCTTCTAGAGTTTACATAAGTAAAGAACTCTTTGCTGTTTTTCTTTGCATCCCTTGCCAAAGATTTCTCGTAATCTGCCTTCGCCTGTCTAACCTCCTTTGTTACTTGGTTACAGATCAACTTGTATCTATCATAGGCTTCTGTGTCATGTGTTAATTTTTATGTATCCCATGCATGTTTCTTCTCTGCCATATGCCTCATCAGTTCATCTGACATCCATTTAGGCCTAAACCTTGAACAATATTTCTTGGTTGGTATGTAAAGCCTAGTAGCTTCCAAGATAGGTTCTTTGAATGCTTCCCATTTTGCATTTGCTGTTGGTAACATCATCAGTTGGTCCCACTGTATAGAATTTAAATACTGTCTCAGTCCATCGTAGTCGCCTTTACGAAAGCAATAACCCTTCCCTTTACCCCTAATGGTAGTTACCTCTTTGAGTAAATCCCACTTCAGCACACTGTGACCACTGCCACCTAGTGGTTCATTTACCTGCAGATTCTTAATGCATGAAGAATCACTGCTGATAATCAAATCAAGAGTATTCCTCCCTCTAGTTGCCTCCCTAACATGCTGATGTAGAAAACAATCATCCAATAAATCCACAAAAGCCTTGCTAGTGTGTGAGTGACCAGCCCCCAAATTCCAGTCAATATCTGGGAAATTAAAATCTCCCATTATAAGACTCTCTGATTTACTGGCCCACTCTATTTCCCTGTACAGTTTCTTATTATACTCATCAGAGTCATTAGGCCTATAGCACACTCCTACTCTCAATTTTGATCTCCCATTGCTTATGTCACACCAAACTGATTCGACACTGCACTGTCCAGCGATGTCGACTGGCTTCACTTCCTTGGATTTTATGTATTTCTTAACTAATAGCATAACCCCTCCTCCCTTCCTATCCAGTCTATCCTTTCTGTAGACATTGTACTCCCCAAATTCCAGTTCTGCATTCCTTATATCTGTGTGACAACACATCCCTGGTGTCCTATACTTGTTAAGTAAGTCCCAAGATCTACTATTAACGTGATAAGTGCTGACATGTACAACAATATCACCTGTTGTGACCTTAAAAGATGTCTACACAACACCATTAGCTTCTGCCCCTAACAGACATACCTCGGTGATATTCCACCAATCCTTTTTGTACAAGATAATTCCCATTTCTCTAACAATAGAGTCGATGTCTGTAACTATCCCCTGTGGTATACAAACACATTCCATCTTGGGGACTGCTGCTGTGTTAAGTGTAAGTTCTGGCATTGAGCTGAGAGCTTGATGAGTCACACTTTAAATTCCCTCAAGGGCATCCACCATGTTCATAAACAACCATCAGAAGACTGAGTTTGCATCTCATTTCCTCACCATCTTTGTGCCGACCGGGCTAGCCAGGTGGGTAAAGTGTCTGCCTGGCAATCCAAAGGTCGCGGGTTATAATCCCGCCTTGGGCTTGGATAGCACGATGGTGCCGCACTGTCCAGTTAGATCTCACGGCCACGATACACTAAGGAAGCAGGAAAAAATTGGTTCCTTTGTGTATTGTTCACATCATACAATAAAAAAAACCATCTTTGCACCAAATACACACAAAGACATCCCCCTTGTCTGCATCAGTCCTGTTCCAGATAAGTGCATGTATGGGTATACAGTGCCCTACAAAAATTATAAGGATGCAATTAATAAAAGACTGTTTTTGTAGTTATCCACCTTTGCTATCTGTTGAGGTCAGTTTAGTGTGATATAATCATTGGGAAAATGAAAATAGGAGTGTGTTTTAGGCAAAATGACTGTGATGAATATAACAAACAACTATGCAGAGAAATAGTGGGCCAGAAAATCAAATATAATGGTGGATTTTAACTTTCCACATACTGATTGGAACTTGTGGGTTGGTCACTAGCAAGGCTTTTGTGGATATTGTTTGGATGACTGTTTTCTTCATAAGCATATTAGTGAAGCAACAAGAGAAAGCAGTACTCTTGATCCATTTATTAGCAGCAATTCTTCATGCATTAAGAATCTGCAGGTAAAAGAGTCACTGGGTGGCTGTGATCACAGTGTACTTATGTTGAATTTACTTAAAGATAACTACTGTCAAGAGTAAGGGAAAGGCTTTTGCTTGCTTAAGGGTGACTCTACAGTGGCCTCAGATAGGTTTTAGATTCTACGCAGTAGGACCAACTGAAGATGTCATCAAAGCAAATTCTAAATGGGAAGCATTCAGAGAAATAATCATATAAACTACTAAGCTTTTCATATCAATTAAGAAATACTGGTAAAGGCTTAGATCCATATGGATGTCAGAAGAACTGATGAGACTTGCAGAAGAGAAAAAAAAAGGGAGATGCATATAAATTATTAGGCAATACAGAAGCCTATGGCAGATATAAACTAGTCTGTAATCAAGTCACAAAGGAGAGTAGGCAAGCTTGGGCAGGTTGTGAGAAATCTTTGGAAAAGGATGCAAAAAAAACTCATCAAAAACTTATTTATATAAACATTAAAAAAAAAGAGAACGCATCATATTGGTCCACTTGATTCCAATGGTTTGTCAGGTTTCTGACAAACTGAGTGGCACCTCCGTAGCCAGGAGCAGCCATGCATAGCACACGCTTCTTGATTAGACCAGGGTTCAAGCCCGTGACCACCAAATACGGAGGATGCAGAAAGGTCAAGGAATGACCACCGCATATTCCCGGAGCAATGTGGCCTTAGTTGCTAATGCTCCTAAAAACCAAATAACAAACAAACTGAGTAGGTATTTTGCATCTACATTTACACAAGAGGAATTCTTTAGGGAAAGAAATGCCAGAAGTTTATCAAATTAACAGGGAGCTAAATGATTTTATGATAACTGAGAGAAAAGTAGTAGAGAAATTGTTGAAGCTAAACATTAAAAAAATGGGATCTATCCAGTTATGTTAAGGGAGGCAGCAAAGGAGGTAAGTAAACTCTTAGCCATTATTATGAGAGCATTTTTTGATTCAGAGGAAGACCCTATGGACTAGAGATATGGAAATATATTCCCAGTTCACGAAGGATGACATTAGTAATTACGGCCTGTTATCTTAACTTCTGTTCCAGGAAAATAACAGTAACTGGTGAAGGAAGTAATGCAGGACCATATAAACAGCAATACAGTTAAATTGCAATCACAGAACAGATTTTTTTTAAGGGGGGGGTATCTTGTCTGGCCAAGCTGATTGGATACCATGATGCAGTAACAAATGAACAAGAGAAATAGTGGCAAATGACATTCATGCAAAAATTAATTTTGATATCATATACTTGGATTTCAGGAAAAAGATTTTGATCATGTTGCACATAAATGCTGTGCTATGATACTATTCTCTAGCATTAGTGTATATGCAGGGGCATATTCAGGGGTGGGCAGAAGAGGAATATGCCCCCCTGGTTAAGGGGGTATATGTAGGAGGCGTTCTAAAAAAACTCAAAAGCATGGTTGCCATTCCCCCCTTACGGTGATACCTGGATACGTCACTGTGTATATATGTACCTTTTCTTACTCTTAGTTACCCTATCACAGCCCACATATTTACTTGTTCTTTGATGACCCATAACAGGCCTTGAAATTCCTGATACCTTTCTTTCCAGACTGCTGCTTGTATGAACAGAAGCAGTGCAAGAATCATTTTCACCTCTCTGTCTGCAGCTCTAGTTAATCTACAAGTCTGAGTATCCCCCAAGTTAGTAGTGTTCTCACCCAACTAACCCTGCTTTGATATCATGCACCCCTTCAATTTAAGTGTATCCTACCCCTATAAAAACAGTCGGCGAAGGTAAAGAAAGCCTGCACGAGAACGAAGAGAAATGTCGGATAACTTACACGGAAAATTAGTTTCCCCGATACAGCACTCTAGTGCTGCTCACTCGGTAAATAGAAGGTAGGCGTGGCAAACAATGTGCTGATTGGTGCGCGAACACAACACACGATAACATCGAATTAGTATCATTTTAGCAGCACTAATGGTAACTAATCGCACATGCCCTAACCTTTTTTCACCATTACAGTAATTCGTAATGGTGAAAAAAGGTCAGGTTACCTCGACTTGAATCCCATGGGAGCTTGAACCCCTTCCCAAACTGAGGGGGTAACCTAACCTTTTTTCTTTAGAATCATGGGTGGACTAGCACATAAATTGTTTATTAACAAAATATTAATTTTTTATTACTGTGCTTTTATTTTTAAAGACACTCGTGCAGATACACACGTAACGTAACTCGTGCAGATAAACACGTATCCATCAGCACCTTAAAAGATTCATTGCTACTATTACCTGTTCACTGTTCATTACAAAACTATTATGCACCGTTCTTTACTGGTAAATACACATCATAATGCCAACCGATGACTACACAGTAGCTTGTCATCTGTCGTGCCCCCCACCAATCATTTCATCGTTTGCCATGCCTACCTGTCAATCAATATATCCTTCTTGATTTCTGCTCCAGACCAATAACACCTACCGTCTGTTTACCGAGTGAGCAGCACTAGAGTCCGGTGTCGGGAAACAAATTTTCCGCGTAAGTTATCCGACGTTTCTCGTCGTTCTCATGCAGGCTTTCTTTACCGTAGCCAAACAGTCTCTTCTGTTAACAAGCACAGACCGCACTTGAGAAAAATTCTACCCCACGAGCCTGGCACAGTCTCTCTAGGGCTGAATTGATTGACAAGACTCTCAACATGTACTGTCTCCTATTGTGTCTGGGCAGAATTGCAGACATTTCAAATTTAATCTCTTACTCTTGATTCTTTCCTAACATTGCCCTGTACTTAGTGCCAGTGTGTAGAACAGAATCACCTTCCATGCCCTTAAAAGATAATATCATATCTCTTCTACATCATCTACTTCTGCCCACGGAAGATATACCCTGCTTTATCTTTTTTACACAATATATTCCCAGTTTTCCTGACAATAACTACCTCCTGTGGGACTAGAGCACTCTGCTTTGGTTGTTGCTGTGTTGCCTGATGGACAAAGTTCAAGTTCTGTTATTGAGTTGGGTAGCTGAGAGCTCTTGATGCACAACCCCCATTTTAATTACTTTGAGGACATTCACTTTGTTCTTCAAGCTTTCATAAATGCCCATCAGAACAGTGAATTTGTACTAATTTTTAACACTCTTTGCGCAGAGACATATCCCTTGGCTGTATCATGCCCCGTTCTAGATAGTCTGCAAAACATCTCAGGTAGCACGTTTTGTATGGATTCATAGGAGAACTGCCCCTTCAGTTGCTCCCCAAGATACAGCACCCCCATTACTTTGAGCTTTGCTAAAAGTCTGAGGCATGATTTCATTTTAAATCCAATTTAATTTTGGAATACTACACTAAACTAAATAGATAATGCAATAATAATACCACTCTATTATTGTTAGGTTTTTTTAGGAGCATTAGCAACTAAGGCCATATTGCTCCGTAGATATGCGGTGGTCATTCCCTGACCTTTCCGCATCCTCTGTATTTGGTGGTCACGGGCTTGAACCCTGGTCTAATCAAGAAGCATGTGCTACGCACTGCTGCTCCTGGCTACGGAGGCACCCCACCACTCTATTCATAGGTTATTCAGTAATAATACTTACTATGGTATCAATTTTACATTGTATATATTATGATATACCATCATGTTCATAGAATTTTAAATTCATTATAGTCTTACTATAAATAAAATTTCTTAGCTAAAAAAAAAAAAAAAATAATATTCCAACTTATGTCACTTAAAGTGAAACTTTTTTTTCCCGCATTTTCATTGCAAAAACATAGGAAGAAAATGTTTCCTCTGCAGTTTGAGAATTCACATTTAATTTGCAATAGTGTATTAATGGATAATTGATTAGATTGATTGAACAATTGGCATAATTTCTACTATGAGAAGAGAGATCGTTGAAGAGAAGGGATATTGGTTCGAGTCAGTCCAGCTAGCTTTCCAGACAAATATTCAGATTTTGAAAAATATCAGGATTTATTTCCTTTTCCCTAATTTGACATTTCTTTAACTGGTGGATCAAAAAGTCACCAGGGGCTTCAAATTGCATTTCTGATGTCATGTTGAAATTCTCTTGATGAAAAGAATAAAGAACTATGACACAAAAAAAAAAAAATATTGTTCTTTCTGCTTCATCATGCATGATATTAGGCAAGCCACTGCAGTGAAATGCATTCAAAATCTTTAGAAAGGTTAGGCTGTAGCTTGGCAGGTTTAAGAGTGAAAAAACAATCCTTCATTAGTAGATGAGTATGATGTCATGTCCAGACAAGATTCTCCACATATAAAGATATTATACTTGAAGTGAAGCCTACTAAAAGAGAAGAAACTGATTATTGTGATTATGCAGAATAAGAAGAATTATGGTGTATTCACAGAACACCTTAAAGTGATGGGCAGTTTAAACGAACTTTATATTATTTATGCTTATTAAATATAATTGCCAGATGGTTCTCAGATTGAGCAGTACAAATTGGTGGTCCAGTTGAAATGCAGAAATAGTGCTTATATATATATATAAAAAAAATAGTGTGTTTTTTTTTTTTTTTTTTTTTTTAGCGGTTTTATACCTAATTCTCTTAATGTGAATTACTATTTGATTATCTGAATTTCTTTTATTATTTTTTTCTTTTTCTTGCACAGCTGTTCTATTATTTGGTGAACCCATAAGGTGGGAAACTAGTCTTCAACTAATAATTGATGCTTTAGTAACAAATGGTCAGCCATACAAGCCACTGTCTGCTGTTCCTTATCCTCATATACCAGTACTGGCTTGTAATATGGACCTTCAGTGGATGGCTGAAGCATGTCTTCCTAGGTAAATGAAAATTGTAGAGTATTTGTTTGAATTTTAAATGGATCATTCATTTAATTATTCATGTGTTTTTGTGGCTATCATGGTTTAAACTCTAGATAATGCAATGGTCCTAATGATCATAGCAGAACAAACTCTGTGTGTTTGAGTTGTTCTAGTATCACACTGATTTCAAACAGATGGTCTTGCCAAAAAGGTAGTTTAATTGGCCTGTTTAAAAGTGAGGCATGTTATGATAGCTGTTTCAGGACTCACTGGTCCCTCATCAGATAGCCTCTAGTGGCAATACTCAGACAAAACATTTCAAAGAAGTGTTTTGATATCATATACTGCATGGCTGCTCACATTGAGCAGCCAATTCACTTTTTTACAACTGTTTTTCTGATGTGGCCTCTATTAATCAGATACTACTAGAGACTACTTTCAGGGGCTGACGAAGGCCTAGTGAGTCCTGAAACAGGCTGCCATAGCAAGTCTCACCATGTCTGTTAACCCATCAGCACACATGAATACTTGATCTTAGTACACACCTAGAGTAAAAATTACCCTACTTATAAATGTATTTACCAGTTAAATAGGAAGCTGAAATTCCAAAATATATGTAGTAGAAAGAGATGGGCATCAATGCAGAATTAAACAACAAATGTATTACATTTTTAAAAATAGATAAATATTAAACTTAAATGCATGCAACAGGCACTGCATTACAAAAAAAATAAATAATTACAATAATTAAACTCAATGTGCAGTCTTCACAAAATGAGTAACAGAATGCTCTTTGCAATCACTTTTAAATATAATTTCAATTTATTTTTCCTATTCTATTTTATTGAAAAATAGTCAAGACATTTATATATACATTGGGTAAATTTTACCCAGACATTAAACAATCATGTTTACACAAATGTTCTCAGGGTAACTCAAGAAACTTCCTTTAGTATGTTATAGATAAATGTTCTTGAAAGGTATTGAAGAGTGGGAAAGGCTGTGTATGCATGTTTCAGAATAATACTGTTTTCAGGATTCACTGTGTAATTTTTACCTCAATATTAGACTCCAGGTTAAATAAACTGCCAATTAATCTTTAAGCAAGGGCACACAGATGCCTAGTTTGTATCTATGTGGCATCGTGGAGAAGAATTCTAGTGAGAGCCTGTGGGCCACACTGGTGTGGAGAAATTTTACAGATAATTTAGCATTAGCAAAGGCACATGATGCAAGAAAGCAAGCTTATACAGCATCAGCCAAAAAGAATACAAAACAAAAACCCTTATTTCACCCATCCACTCGCTCCAAATGTTTTTCAAGTTCTGCCTTGAATATATTTAAGTTATCAACTTCTACGACAAATGGAAGTTTGTTCCAGCAATCAACCACCTGCTGGCTAAAGGCAAACTTCCACACATCTATCCTACAACTGTCTTTCCTCAATTTGAATTTATGCCCTCTTAGGCAATTATTCTGAGCAAGAGAAAGAATCTCATCCGCATTGAGCATGCTCAAACCATTCAAGGCTTTATACACCTCAATCAGATCACCTTTTCTTAAGCTTTTCTTCATAAGAGCAACCCTTTGCTTCATTTGCTAACCTTGTTGCCCTTCTCTGTAGTTGTTCCAACAGCTCTACATCCTTCTTAAAATGAGGCCTCCAGATCTGTATACAGTACTTAAGGTGTGGCCTGACCATTGCCTTATACAAGGGGATAATCACCTCCTTATCCCTGCTAGAAAAATTCCTGTATATCATTGACAAGAAACCATGATCTACTCTTGCAGACCATCTGCACTCCTCAGAAAACTTCATATCTGCCTGCACAATTACCCCCAGGTCCATTTCATTCTCTACTATTGTCAGTGTGGTACCACAGAGTTGATACGTTACTCTGGGATTACTGCTTCCCATATGTAGTACTTTACATTTGTCAATATTAAACTTCATTTGCCACCTCTCAGCCCATCTGCTCAACTTTTCTAGATCCTGTTGCAGCAGCGTACTGTCATTAACAACCCTGCCAACCTTTGTATCGTCTGCAAACTTGGACATTAAGCCTCATATACCATTATAAATATCATTTATAAATACAGAAAATAACAATAGACCCAACACTGAACCCTGAGGGACTCCACTAATAACATTAGTCCACGAAGAGCAGTGTCCATTGATTACCACTCTGTCTTCTCCCACTCAACCATCCCTTTATCCATAGCAGCAATTTGCCTCCAACGCCACACTGCTCCAATTTGTGCAGCAGTCTTCCATGTGCAACAGTATCAAAGGCTTTTCTAAGATCCAAATATATGATATCAGAGTTATTCTTTGCATCCAGTTCCTTTGTGACTACATCATAGTATCCAATCAAATTAGTCAGACAAGACTTCCCCTTAACAAACCCATGCTATGTCCGAGTTATAACTTAAATCTTGTCTAGATGATCCTGCAATGCTTCTTTAACCAGTGCCTCCATTAATTTCCCTGGAACAGAAGGTAAACTAACAGGTCTGTAATTACCTGTGTCTCCCTGTGCAAATGTGACCCCAATCCTCCTTTGTGGATTGTGGTCACATTTGCACAACTCCAGTCCATGGGTACCTCCCCTGAGTCCAGGGAATCCCTCTTAATTATAGCTAAGGGTTTGCTTACTTCCTTTGCCGCCTTCGTTAATATAACTGGATAGATTCCATCCACCCCAGGTGCCTTTCTTGTGTTTATCTTCAACAATTTCTCCTCCACTTTACTCTCAGTTATTACAAGATTATCTAGCTTACTGCCAGAGTTGAATACACCTCTGGCATTCCCCTCCCTGAATAACTCCTCATGTGTGAATGTCGATGCAAAATATTCATTTAGTTTGTTAGCTACCTGAGCAGGATCATCAACAGTTGAACCATCGATATCAAGTGGACCAATCTGATTCATTGGCCCTTCCTTCTACAGTTTACATAAGTAAAGAACTCTTTGCTGTTTTTCTTTGCATCCTTTTCCAAAGATTTCTCGTAATCTGCCTTCACCTGCCTAACCTCCTTTCTAACTTGGTTACAGACCAGCTTATATCTATCATAGGCTTCTGTGTCACATGTTAATTTATATGTATCCCATGCATTTTTCTTCTCTTTCACATGTCTAATTAGTTCATCTGACATCCATTTAGGCCTAAATCTTTAACAATATGTCTCTGTTGGTATGAAAAGCCTATTAGCTTCCAAGATTAATTCTTTGAATGCTTCCCATTTTGAATTTGCTGTTGGTAACATCATCAGTTGGTTCCACTGTATAGAATTTAAATACAGTCTCAGACCACCGTAGTCACCTTTATGAAAGCAAAAACCCTTCCCTTTACCCTTGATGGTAGTTACCTCTTTGAGTAAATCCCACTTCAGCACACTGTGATCACTGCCACCTAGTCGTTCCTCTTTGCAGATTCTTAATGCATGAAGAATCACTACTGATAATCAGATCAAAAGTATTACTCCCTCTAGTTGCCTCCCGAACATGCTGCTGTAGAAAACAATCATCCAATAAAAAAATCAAAAGCCTTGCTAGTGTGTGAGTGACCAACCCACAAATTCCAGTCAATATCCGGGAAATTAAAATCCCCCATTATAAGACACTAATTTACTGGCCCATTCTATTTCTCTGCACAATTGCTCATTATACTCATCAGGCCTATAACACACACCTACTCTAATTTTTTTTTTCTTTCCCAGTGCTTATGTCACACCAAACAGACTCAACATTGCATTGTCCACCCCATCAATTGGATGCACTTCGTTAGATTTTATGTTTTTCTTAACTAACAACATAACCCCTCTTACCTTCCTGTCCTGTCTATCCTTTCTGTACACATTGTTCTCCCCAAATTCCAGTTCTGCACTACTTATGTCTGTGTGACACCATGTTTCTGATATCCCAACAATATCTGCCTTTGCCCTAACTCATGGCTTTTTTTTTCAGCATTGTCTTGCACGTGCTATGTAATTCAGCCGGTCACCTACTCTTAATATCATCAGTGCCAACATGTACAACAATATCACCCTTTGTGCTCTTAAAGGATGTTATCTGCCCTACAATGTCCTCAACATTTGCCCCTGGCAGACATACACTGGTCCTGTTCCATCTATACTCTTTGCACAATGTTTCCCCGTTTCCCTGACAATAGAGTCACCTACAACAACTAGTTGGGATTTTACATGGGGAGCCTTAATTCTCAGACTTTTGATTACTTTGAGAACCTTTTGCTTTGTAGTATGGATAATTTTATTGGAGAGAGAGACTCAAAGTCAGGGTTAAGTACCTATCTTGAGGAATTATTTTACCAAGCTGACATTGGTAAAGAATGAATGTCCCATGTTTTTTTGCTCTTTAGTATCGTATTATATTCATTTGATAGGTCATGTTCTTTTATAGTTCTTACTGTTGCTTGCATTTCTGAGGAATAAATTGTGGATTAGTATGAGCAATTTTTTTTTTAATGCACTTCTTTTGCTTGCAATGTCAACTAATTTACTATTATAACATTTTTAATTGTAGAATCTATTTTAATTGCAAGACACGTAATTAGTAACATAACATTTGACAAGCTGTCCCTATAATAAGTATTCCTCTGAAGTCACAAAATTACTTATTGAAGTATAAGTTTATGGTAGAAGCAGTAAAATATCTTAAAAAAGTAATTAAATTTATCTGTATTTTTTAATACCTAAGTTTTATATATGTGTGTGTTTAAATTTTAATTTTGTTTGTTACAGATTTGGTCATGGAGCATTCCTTTTATGTTTAGAAAACTTATATAAAGTACGTATCTGTTATTTGCTGAATCTAATTTTTCAAATAAGTCATTACTATAATCATAAAATCTTGTTAACAAAATTAAAGGCCAGATGAACTATAATATCCATATTGCAAAACTCTTGAGAAGTTACATTCCAAAATATTATGATAAGTCTGAAGTCCTTAAATGCTCACCTGCTAACTTATTTGCTACTACTTAAATGTGGTAGAACCTGTTCAATGTGCCATAACTTTCAGAATGTTGGGGAAAAAAAAAAAAAAAAAAACAGCATTCCACGCCCCCAGCATTCCAAAAGTTTATACTTAGTGGTTGAAAATTAAAGGTTCGGTTTTGTAAATTGGAACAAATCTTAAAATTTTTTAAGAAGTTTATTCATGTACATGAACTAACATCAACACAAGCAAAGAAAAAAATAATAAAACTGGTGCCAAGTATATAAATAACAGCCAAACATTACTGAAAAGTGTTCAATTAGTGTGCAGATACCAAGTTGCTGTTAATTTCATGTACTTTTACAGCATCAGTGGCTGACTACTTAATAATGACTGCATGTATGCATTATAACAGTGCTTGGGTGCATTTTGAATGCAGATATGTACTGCGGCACATCACTCTAGTGCCTTTTTGTGCATATATGCAAAGTTATCACATTTATTCATATCACACATGCAAAAACGTGTGAAGTTGTTTCTGTAGGACAAACTATAGTTATTTATATATAATTAAGGACACTTTTTTTTAATCACATGAAATAAGGAAACAAAATAAGTTTTATTGAAAATTATATCAGATAAAAGCTCAATTTCTGTATTAGACTGTTAGCAGGTGTGATTTCAGGTTTAAGACTGAATGAGTGGGCTCCTTCCTTCCTAGAAATGAATGTTATTTCCTTCAGTCAGGATGGCTGGAATAACTATTTGTAAATAGATCTTTGAGCCCCCATTTTGATCTGAAGATGGGATTCAGTGAGCAGCCTGAAACATCATCTGCTAACAATCTAGTATAGCTTGTATCTGATATAAAACTTATTTTGCTTCCCATTTAACATGGTAAAAAAAGTGTCCTTAAATATATATATTTACTTATATGAGGTGTGGCTATAAACTTCCTAGACTGGTGCAGTAAAAAGAACACAAAGTGAAGGAGTTCAAAAATGGTTTATTTTTATTGAAAGTAATCACCACCTTTGAATGCACTTACTACGCCGTTCTAAAAGAGATGATGTTCAGTTCAGCAGTTATGTTTTTCTATGTCCTCAACATCTTGAATCTTTCCTTTGAGGGCAGTTTTCATCTTGAGAAAAAGGAAGAAATCTGGTGCTAGATTGGGAGAGTAGAGTGGATGATTGATCTTCACAATGCCATGTTTCACAACAAAACAAGTGCAAAATAGATGGTGGGGACATTGTCATAGAACAAAGCGCCTCCGTAGATAGGTGGGAAGGAGCAGCAGTGCGTAGCACACGCTTCTTGATTAGACCGGGGTTCGAGCCTGTCACCACCAAACACGGAGGATGTGGAAAGGTCAGGGAATAACCACCACATATCCCAGAGCAATATGGCCTTAGTTGCTAATGCTCCTAAAAACCAAATAACAACAACAAGGACCACCTGTCTTTCCCTTGAAATCGTGGTCTTGTCCAGGAAATTTGCTTCAGTAATCTTTAAGCACCTGTACATAGAATGCAGAATTGACTCTCTCCCGTTCAGGTAAATATTTCTTGTGAATCAAACCCTATTCATCGAAAAGCATGCTCAGCATAGTCTTCATCCTGAACTTCTGTAAACAAAACTTTGTGCTCTAGTGATGATTTGAAAGTCCACTGCATGCTCTGAGTTGTACCTGAACGGCAATACAGTTGATAAAATTATAATTGTTTGACACGCCTGGATGAAGGCTTCATGATGATACTCTTTGTTGCCTCTGCTTATCCGTGAGGCTGTGGGGCACAAATCTTTCTTTTTCCTAAATCGTCATGCAGAATATGATGAATTATCTCCTTATTCTATCTAACTCATCAGCCATCATTCTGAGGATCAAACAATCTCTTGCCACAATTTCCCGAACGTTTGCAACTGTCCTCATTTTGAGAGATTGATGGATGTCTACTTCTTAGGTCATCGTAATCAATCTCGTATACGTCTTTGAACCACTTATACCATTTAAAAACACTGACATGACTTAATGTTTCATCATCATAAACAGTTTAATTTTTATACATTTCTGTTGCAGATTTGCAACAATACAGCCTACTGTACTACCATCTGTTGGAAGAAGTGTGAACTACAACTTACATTGCAGTTTATTTTCAAACATGAACACAACAGCACATCTGGCTGATGCTATATAAGCTTGCTTTCTTGCATCATGTGCCTTTGCTAATGCTACTACCCTAGCCACACAGCAAATAAAACTATAAATACTAATAGATATTTAATAAATGTGTTTTGAAACTTTATCACAGCCGGCATAATTATTAACATAAAAGTATGTAGCCATAGGTTCAATAATTTAAAGAACTGAGATTTTTGTTTCATTTTATTTTAGTTTTAAAATTTTTAAGGGCTTCTTCAAAACTGATACATAAATGTTTTCCTGATCATGTGATGTTGCATACAAAATGTAATGATTGCAGGTGAAAATTTAAACATTGCTGCTAATATCATGCAAACTTCAGTACTATGCATGAGGTGGTAGGGTTGTATTAGCTATTATCTGCAAAGCAGAGAACATGGCTCTTGTAGATATTCACCAACATTTGAGGAATATTTATGGAAATATGAAAATTGATGTAAGCACAGGTAGCTAATGTAGACAGTTATTGGTAGTGGTATGGTATGCTAAGATCAGGCAAGCCTCTCATTGCAGTTTCAGCAGAAAATGAAGAGAGAGAGAGTGGATAAACTAATTCATGAGTACCAATGTATTAAGACCAAAAGAAATGTGTGAGAGAATGGAAATAGGCTTTAATGTATCAAAAACAGTTCTGGACAATTTCGGATACAGGAAATTATGTGCCAAATGGGTTATTGAATCCTATGTCAAGTCATGAGGATACAGACCTTATGCTAATCTTCTGGAGTGGCATTAGTCAATAGGTGAAGATTTTCTTAACATTTTCAGCATCAGTGGTCAACCACTGATGCTGAAATGTTATGCACTGCTATGAACAAAGAAATTTGCAGCAGCAGTCTAGGAATTGCAACCAATAATTCACTAATAAAGAAAAAACAAGGCTCAGCAATCCATGTGTTTGTTTTTGGAACAGGGAAATATAATCAATTGTGTATTGCATAATTTGGGTTGACTATTTTACCACATTTCTCACAGAGTCTTGACCTTGCCTCATCACTCTCACCTGTTTGGCACTGTAAAGTATCACCTTCATTGGGAACACTTCAATGGTGAAACTATCATTGCAGCTGTCAAGAAGTATCTTGGAGGCTATCAGCAACTTTTGAGGGGGAGGATGAAGGACTAAATCTCCACCAATGACCATGTGCTCATTGGTGGAGAAAAATGTGTAGATTGGTGGTGAATGTGTGTAAAAATAAATAAAAGGTTTTTGGTTAATAGGATTCTGTTTTCTATACTTTTGCAAATATAAAAAAGAAATTTTAAATATCAATTATGGTACTCGCTCTAAAATTTTAGCATAAAAGAATCATTCTTTAAGTACATAATAGCAATTTAGCTCACAGTGATCTATATTTTCTTTCAGAAAATTACAGGAAAGGATATAATCTATACATCTCTAGTGGGTAAGCCAAGTGAAATTACCTATCATCATGCTGAATATTGCATTCAGCAACATGCACTTAAAATAGGCATTCAACATCCAATCAGGCATTTATTTGCAATTGGGTAAGTGTCATGTAGAAATAAAAATGTTTAAAAGAAATTAATTGTTCATTTTTTGATTATTGTTTTTTTATAATGAATTAATATTAAAATGGCAGAATGATGCAAGGAAGCAAAGCTTATGGTGCATCTGCTGTCAAAAAATATATAAAATAAGGTGAAAATGAGAAAATAAAATGTCTTCCAAGTTTTATAATGTTTGAATAGCATGCATGATGCATCTGGTCCAAAGGACTAATGTAACATTTCAGCATATTATCTCAATGTAAATATTTGAAATAAAGGCATGTCATCTATGTAAAGTTTAGAACCTACTTATTATTAATAGAACCTAACAGTCACACATTTTGCAAACGTTTTCTCCTCCTCTTCTTCAGTGATTTTAATCTTGCTGTTACACTACCAAAAAACACAGTCAGTTTGGTGTTTTGTGACAGTGTAACAACAAGATCAGTCACTGAAAAAGTGGAGAAAACATCAATTGAACTGCATGATTTTTAGTTTCTATTAATAATAAATAGATTCCAAACTTTACACAAGTTTCTGCTTCTACAAAACTAACTGGCAATTTGTTGTAGTAATAGATTACTCTTTAACTAAAGACAAATTTCTTTATATCCAGTTACTGTTCCTTTCTTTGTGTCATCCTAGAAAAAGAAAACATGCTTCCATTATTAACCCTTTTATAGTTTTAAATAACTTCAGTCAAATCCCATGATTACCTTAGAAATGACATTTTTCTCTATTGGCAAATTCCTGTATATCATTGACAGTATGCATGCACAGCCCTTGCAGCATTACTGTACTGCTGAAAGAATTTCGTGTATTACGGTCTCCAGGCCCTTTTCATCATTAACATGCAACTACCTCTCCTCTCTCAGTTGATAATTTAACTTGGGATTTCTGTGACTTAGAAGGGAAAAAAAAAAAAAAAAAAACTTTGCATTTACTAGCATTAAATCTTAACTATTTTTAGACCAGTTTTATCATTTATCTATCTTGTTGCCACAATGTTTCCTGTTCTCACTGTCCAACTTAATATCTTCAGCAAATTTTGACATGAAACTTGTGATACCATCATCAATTACATTAATGGAAATTAAAAGAACAAGGACTCTAGCACAGCATTCTGAGGAAACCCCACTCATAACATTTCTGTATTTGGCACATTGCCCATTTCTAAGCACTCTTTGTCCACTGTATTACCTTACCCACACTTTTCCAATTTATGCACAAGACATTTATGTGTGATTATGTCAGAAATATTTCCAAAATTGTGAAAATTATAAAATTATTCACGTAACCAGTTCCTTTGTGAGTACTTCATAATCCTTTATCAGATTGGTTGGACAAAATCTTCCCTTCATAAAACTAGGTTGGCACTTTTATAATATCATTACTATCATACTTAGATTCCACAAATTTTATTGCCACAGCTGTCAGATTTACAGGCAGGAATGTTAAAGGGAGAGACCTGGAATTGTAGTCTGGATTCCCTATGGGGAAAGGTGGGGGCTGGGCCAGTGAGGTTGTTTGTCCCAGGGTCTGAACTGGCTCTTGTCAGTTCAGGCCCTGGGACAAACCTGTAAGCAGGGCCTGAGGCTCTGCTTAGGTCTGAATGCTTTATTGGGGAGAAAGGCAGTTGCCCATTTTCAATTTTCTGGAACTTTACATGAGGCCAAGGATTCCTCCATTATTGGTCATCAAACCCTCTGTACAGGAACTCCCCAACTTACGTAATACTCGACTTTATGTAAGTTTTTGTCAGGTGGTGCAAACTGAAAAAAAAAAAAAAAAAAAAAAAAGAATGGAAACATATTTTGCATGTGTAGGGATAATGGAGGGAGGTATCGTGAAAATATCATAATGTAAATTCAATAACATATATATTGTTTTTTTTTTTTGTGTAATTCGTTCCACGTCCTTGGAAGTTGAAAATTTCAGTATATATTATTAAAAGGTCATATTTATAATGGAAATTGCACTACACTTTGATCGTTATCATATGTTCGGTTATAAGAATCAATTTTGAATGCCTTTGTGATATTTTTCAAAAATACATTTCTGGAGGTCACTGCCATAAAACAATCTTTTATAAATGGGTAGTAAACTATCTTATTGCATTTGCGATAATCCCGATAACTGGAATTCTGTGGCTTCTTACATTATAGTATTATGGTGAAATGTGTCCTCTTTCACTGAAATCTTCAATCATATAAAAAACAAATTTTCAGAAACTTCTCTTCATCCTATTTATGTATTACAATGATAAGGGAAAGGGACCAACGGAAAGTGCAAGTGCTGGCAGTGCCAGGAAACAAAACAAAATTTATTTAGAAACGAAGATGAAAATGATTAAGAAGTATGAAGCAGGACAAAGTTTGTCATCTATTACAAGGGAATTAGGTCTCGCTGCTTCAACAGTGAACGCTATGCATATAAAAGAACATGTCAAAGGATCAACGCACTCAAGATCAACAGTGTTCAGGTGATGTATCGAAGATGGAACAGCTATTAACAATATGGATGGAAAATCAGGTTCAGAAGGAAGTGCCCCTGAGTCCAATGGCCATTCAAGCAAAAGCAACAAGTATTTATGAAGATATTAAGGATAAGTATGGCGAACCTCAAGCCAAGTTCATGGCAAGCAACAGGTGGTTTAATAGGTTCAAGCATCGCTCTGGTTTCCAAAACATTAAAGTATGCGGTGAAGTTGCCAGTGCCGATTCTGCAGCTGTAGAGAAATTTTGTGATGTGTTGGAAAAAATTGATGAAGGCAGCTATTCAACACAGTAAATTTTTAATGTTGACGAGACTGCTCTGTATTGGAAAAAAATGCTGGATCAAACATACATTGCCAAAGAGGACAAGACAATGCCAGGTTTCAAGGCTTCAAATCAGGCCATGTTCTTGCTTGGGGGCGAATGCAGCGGGAGATTACAAATTAATACTACTGCTTGTGTACCATTCTGGAAATCCTTGTGCATTTAAGGGCATCAATAAAGCCACCCTACCCATGCATTTCTGATTGAACCAGAGAGCACAGATAACAATATCTCCCTTTGAGGATTGGTTTAAATGCTGCTTCATTCATTAAAGACAATGACGTTCCTTTCAAGATTTTGCTTCTATTACATAATGCTTCCGGACATCCTATGCATCTAGATGATTTCAATTCGAACATAAGAGTCATATTTCTACCGGTAAACACGACTTCACTCATCCAACCTAGGGATTAGGGTGTTATTTCGAATTTAAAAGCATAATATTTACACACATTTGCTGAGGCATTGTCTGCAGTAGATGGTGAGAAAAATTTTACATTCAGAGACTTTTGGAAATCTTACAATATTTACCATGCCATCTTAAACATTAATAAGGCCTGGGCGGAAATTACTAAAAGTTGTTTAAATGGCACATAAAAGGCTTTGAAGGATTTGAAAAAGACAAATCATATGAAGAGGTTACAGATAAATTGTAAAGGTTGCAGAGCTACTTCAGTTGGAGGTTGTTGCCAAAGATGTGGAGGAATTAATAGAGGAAGAAGAGAAGAAATTATCTAATGAAGAACTTATTGACTTGCAGGCAGTGATAGCGAAAGAAGAAAATGCTGACGAAGCTCAAGATGAACCAAATGAGGAGCCGAGACGCTTCATCACCAGAGATATGGCAATGGCGAGGTTTGAGAAGATGGATCCTGACTGCAAACGATTCTTAAAAGTTAACAGAGGGGTGAATGATACAGTTAAAAGTTAACAGAGGGGTGCTTGCTTGCTACAAATAAATCTATGATGGAAAGGAAAAAAGCCACCATTCAGTCATCCATTAATATGTTCTTTCATAAGATTGAGTGGCTGACCCCTTCTAAATCTCCACAGCCCTCAACCTCCGCAGTGTCGTACTTATCAGCTGAAGACATCAATTCTGGCAGTGATGCTCGAGAGGTAAAACTTACTGACATTATGCCTGTCTCCTCTTTTTGAAATTTTTTAAATTTCATGCTTTTGTAATTTTTCCTGTGCATGAGATAAAAAATTTAATAAATAATTCTATTCACACGTTCGTCGAACATTTATTTTTTGATTCAATCAATTCAGCATGCACAGTGGAGAGTGCTGCACAAGAATGAGGGAAATTGACTTACGTAGAATTACACAGAACACAACCCTTACGTTAATCAGGGAATGGCTGTATGTATATGTATGTATATTGTTTATGAAATTTTTCTGTATACATGTGGTTTTTGTCATTGGCTATATCAACTGGCCTATATTACTTCTTTCTGCAAAGACAGAGCATGGTAGTATTACCTATATACGGGTGATTTAGGAGGCATAGTAAATATTTTGGGAGATCATAGTATCGATTATTCTGAGTAAAAAAGGTTCATATAAACATGTGTCCAATTCTCAATGGATATGGAGATACAGCTGTTTGAAACTGGCATGCACAAAGCCATTATGAGAGATATTAAAGAACGATAAATTACTTGTTGGTATTTATTGACTTTTTTAATGATACAAAACACGAATAATTGACAATTTTTTTTTTTTTTTTTTACAGTTAACAATAAATGTTTGAAAATCCCACTGCTAATCTCAATGCACTTTGCAACTCTTGTGGTAATATGACGTGTTGTTTTTCTCAGGTCATCTTGGCGTTCCTTTATGAGGGCAACAGTATCCAAAATGTGAGCGAGCAATTCTTTTCCTGTATTCTTTGTGTACTGTGTTTTTCATCCTCCCACATACAAAAATCTGAGTGAGAGAGATCTGGAGACCTTGGTGGCCAATGACTGAACCGCTGTGGTCGATCCATCGTTCAGGGAAAGTGCAATTTAGATATTGTATCATGAGACTGGTATAACATGCAGGAGCTCTGTCATGCTGAAAGTACATACCAATCCTTGTAGCCAAGAAACATCTTCCAATAGTAGCGGAAGTTCATTTTTCAGAAATTCTAGGTAAATGGGCCCTGTAAGATGATTTTGTAACACAACAGGCCCAATCAACTGATTGTTTACAGAGAAACAATGTTGAAAATTTGTTTCTACAGAGGCATGTGGATTTATGTCTGACTGCGTATGCGAGTTACAGGTGTTGTTGATACCATCATGGGTGAAAGTAGCTTCACTGAACAGCATTAATGGAATTAATCAACAATTAGCATTGACCCACCGACAAAATTCCAGTTGCTGGACGTTGTCTCCTGGTTGAAGGTGTTGCAGCCTCTGTATGTGAAATGGATACAAATCGTGCTCATGTAATGTTTGCAATACTCTTGTGTGTGGAACACCAATATGCGTAGAAATCCTTTGTGTGCTAACAGCAGGACTACGTTCTACCGACTGAAAAATGTGTTCTATTTCATCCACATTTTGTTCATTTGTACGTTCAGAAGAAATATGAGCACTGGGAACTGTACCAGTCTCACAGAGTTTGGTGTAACCACTAGTAAACTCTTGAATCTGGTATTTTCTAGTTTGGAAACTGTCAACAGTATTCTCTACAAGCAGCAGTAGCACTTTCACTACAAAATCTGTAGACAAACACCTTATCGTCATGTGAAGATGTGTGGCATTCTTAACAACACTTCTAATGCCAAACACTATCAGATTATAACTGCTTCTTGATCACATCTGATTCAGGGAGCTGTGCATGCCAGTTTCAAACAGATGTATCTCTATATCCATTGAGAATTGGACACATGTTTATATGAACTTTTCCAGCAGTGTTAAAAATCAAATACAAATTCTTTATTTAGAGGAGTTAGTTAGTTAGTTATTTTGGTTTTTAGGAGCATTAGCAACTAAGGCCATATTGCTCCGGGATATGCGGTGGTCATTCCCTGACCTTTCCACATCCTCCGTATTTGGTGGTGACGGGCTCGAACCCCGGTCTAATCAAGAAGCATGTGCTATGCACTGCTGCTCCTTCCCACCTGGCTACGGAGGCGCCTTATTTAGAGGAAAACTAATTAGGTGTGCCAAAACATTTAGTCTTTATGACATCTTCTTGTATCCACGGAACACTCTCCACTAGTTTTTTTGTAAATATCTTTTGATATTTTCCACCATTTAGACTTCAAAGCAACAACCAGTTCAACTCTGCCCTGTTTTTTGGGCAGTCTCTCCTCACACGCACCTGATGATCCAGTTCATTCCAGAAGTTCTTTATAGGATTAACTTCCGGCCTGGGCTGTCCACTACAACTTTTTGACACTTATGTGCTCAAAGCAGTCCATCACAGTGTGAACTGCATGACATGGAACTTTGTCCTGCTGATACAGATATGGGCCTTCCCCAACATGCTGCCACTATGTAGGTAGTTTAGGACATCTAGACAGTATTAAGTATTTGTGATATAGTGCAAGGAAGTTACAGGCTTTTGCTGCACCAGCAAAAAAAAAAAATAGATAAGAAAACACAAATTATGCATTTACCTCCTCACATAGGTACCTATCCAATTTACCTTTGAATTTCTTTAAATTGTCAGCCTCAGTTACCTCTGTAGGCAACTTGTTCCGGTAAGCAATAACTTTCTGGCTGAAAGAAAACTTCCTACAATCTAATCTAAACCTCTTCAACTGTAATTTCAATTTATGGTCTCTAGTTCTGGAATTTTTTATAACATTGAAAATTTCACCTTCATTCATTTTATAAACTTCAATCAGGTCCCCCTCTATGGAGACAAGCTCTGTAGCCCACATAATTGAAGTCTTCCGTTGTATGGGAACACTTTTGCCTATCTCACCATGCAAATTTCCCATCTTTGGACACTTTAAAGAAGCTCAATGTCTTTTTTTTTTTTCAGATGAGATCTCCATACTTGGAGATCGTATTTCAAATGCAGCCTTACAATTGCCTTTACAGTGGGATTATGACTTTCCTATTGCTATCAGGTATTGTTAATATATAACAGAGCTATGGTGCTCAATATGCTCTATGTTGATATCAATATTTGTACAAGAATAAAAGAAATTTACCTCAATATGATACCTAGAACACTTCCATATGATACTCTCCAGAAATTAAAACTAATAAAAGATCGATGCAAAATGATTACAGTAAAAAATCAATTGAACACAATTTAAAAAAATCAATTAAAGTTAAACAAATTTTGAAAAAAGATTTTCCTTCCCGAAGCAGACAATGCTTCAGGAATTTTCTATTCCTGTGATCACGACACATGGTCGAGAAGCATTGTCTGCTTCGGTAAGGAAAATCTTTTTTCAAAATTTATGTTTAACTTTAATTGATTTTTTAAATTGTGTTCAATTGTTTTTTACTGTAATCATTTTGTGTTAATCTTTTATTTGTTTTAATTTCTGGAGAGTATCATACGGAAGTGTTCGTGTATCATATTGAGGTAAATTTCTCTTATTCTTCTACAAATAGGGATATTGACTGCTCAGAGAACTTCATATCTGTTTATATCATAACCCCAAGATCTTTCTTTCTCTACTGTTTTTAATTCAAGTGTATGAGTTAATTTGAGGTTGCTATTCCTCAAGTGTAAGAATGTTGCTGTATTAAATGTTGCTATATAAAAACATAGCTGCCACTTTTCTGACCATTCTTGAAGCCTCTTCAAGTCATCCTGAAGAAGTACTGCTTGGCACTGATTATTGACTCTCCCAATCATCTGCGAATTTTGACATCATGCCATCTATCCCTTTATCGACATCGTTTATGAAAATCAGAAACAGCAGTGGTCCGTCTGACATTATTTTCCTGCAGCCACACTGTGACCCATCTTAGAATCTTTCCAGTAATCCAAACATATCCAAGCTTATACAGTAAGCAACCTCTCATGAGGGACTGAATCAAATGGTTTGCTAAAATCTGAATAAATGTTGAAATTGGTCCATACATCCAGTTTATGAGTAACTGTGTCAAAATAGCATGCCAGTTTAGTTACTCGTGATTTTCCCTTAACAAAACCACATTGTGTATCCTTCAGAATACCATTTCTATCCAAATGTCCCTGGATTGCACTGTTAATCATTTCCCCTTAAGATTTTCCTACCACTGAAAGATTAACTGGTCTGTAATTATGACTTCTCTCTTAGAACTACCTTCATGTACTGGATATATATTGGCACTTCATCAATCCAAGGACTGTCTCCCGAGTCCAATTATATCCTCATAATTAACCACATTGGTTCAATACTCTCTGGCCACCTATCTCAAAATTACTGGGTTTATGCCATAAACTTCAAGAGCCTTACTTGTCTTTGGGCTTGAAAGCTTTTTGATAAACAGCCATCTGCTATTTTTGAAATCACTTTCATATGCCTCAGCCTCTTCTCACTGTGAGGAGTCTTTCATCAGTAAAGACCCTTCACAGTGAAGCTTTCAACAGCAACATCAGCTGGGTTGCTGTTGAAAGCAACATAAAATTCCTTGTTCCCTGTTCCCATTCTTTGCTCTTAGCCAGTGCTTTCTCATACTCAGCATTGGCTTCCCTAACCTTATCTGTGGTACTATTACAGATGAACTTGTAATTGTTGTAGGCTTCAATACTCCTACTTGCTCTAACTTTCTCATGCTATCTTTTTCTGTTCTAATAGACTGGCTGAGCTAGCCAGTCCTCTGTATTGCTATGTTTTCTTAATGGTATATTTATATATATATTCATGACTTCTGTGATTATTTCTTTAAAGGTATTCCATAATTTTAATGTATTCACTCCCCCTTCACTCCAGCCAATTAATAGATGCCATCATCATCAGCCATTTTCAGTCCACTGCAGGATGAAGACCTCTCCAGCAACTTTCCAGTTCCTTCTGTTTTGAGCACTGGCCATCCATTTACTACCCACAAACTCATGAATTTCATCTATCCATCTCCGCCTTTGTCTTCCAGGATTTCTTCTAGCTCCTCTTGGGTACAATTCTGTTATTTTTTTAGTCCATCTGTCATCATATCTTTGAGCTATGTGTCCTGCCCAAGACCATTTTAGTTATTTAGTTTTGATAAGAATGTCCTTTACTTGAGTTTGCTGCCTAATCCATGTGTTTCTCTTCTTATCTAACAGTCTGATTCCCAATATGATTCGTTCCATTCTTTGCTGTGTAGTTCTCAGCTTCTCTTCCATTCTTTTGGTGAGTGCCCAAGTTTCACTTCCATAAGTCATGGTGGGGAGTATACATTGGTTCATTATTTTACGTTTCAGACAAACTGGGATATTGCTCTTCAGTATGTGACTATATTTCCTGAATGCTATCCATCCAAAATTTATTCTTCTCTTGATTTCCAGCCATTTATCATTATTACAGCTAATAACTTGTCCCAGATAAGTATATGACTCCACCTTTTCAATTACTGCTCCTTCAATCATTATGTCCATTTCTGTGGCATACTGGTTCATCATTACTTTTGTTTTAGCCATATTCATCTTTAGTCCAAAATCCTTACTAACTGTGCATAACTGATTAGGATTTTTCTCTAATTCTTTGGGATCGTGGCTTATGACCACAATGTCATCTGCAAATCGTAAATGGTTTAGGTACTCTCCGTTCACATTGACTCCTTTCTGCGACCAGTCTAATCTTCTGAAAGCTTCCTCAAGGGCAGCAGTAAACAGCTTTGGAGATATTGTATCTCCTTGTCGGACTCCTTTCTCGATTTTAAATTTCCTACTGTCTTTGTCTAATCTAATAAAGGAGGTAGCACTCTCATATATTTTCTTCAAAATCATAATATGTGGGGTATCTATACCTTGTCTTTCTAGTGCCCGAAACATTGCCTTATGCTATATGGAGTCAAATGCCTTTTCATAATCCACAAATGCCAGGCATAATGGCGTTTTATAATCATTTGCTTTCTCCATTAGCTGTGATATTACGTGAAGGTGATACATAGTTGAGAATCCTGTCCTAAAGCCAGCTTGCTATTTCAGTTGATTCTCATCAAGTATTCTTTCTAATCTGTTAGTAATGACCCTTCTGAACAACTTGTAGATGTGGGATAACAAGATAATTGGTCTATAATATCCAATTTATCTCCTTTCTTATGCAGCAAAACTATGATTGCATTATTCCACTGCTTAGGCGTCACACCTTTTCTAATGCACTTTGTGAAGAGCCTTGCCAGTTTTTGTGTTATGTCTCTTCCTCCCAATTTTAACAACTCGACAGTAACTTCATCTTCCCCCGGGGCTTTCTGATTCTTCAATGCATGTTCTACCTCACCAGGAAGAATATCGAGTATGTCATACGTGTTGCTACTTTGCAATCCATCTTCCTCACTGCTGGCATCATTCCCTCACTCCTTGTATAATTCTTTATAGTAGTCTTCTGCTATTTAAATTATGCCCTCTCTGCGTTTATAAGTACACCATTGCTATTCTTCATTTGTCTTTCTGTATTACTGCTCATGGCTGCTGATTTAAATCCTTTGTTTTCCCTTAATGCTTGTTCTACTTTTCTTGTGTTAAATCTTCTTATGTCCTCTCTGAGTCTCTTTCTAATTGCTTTGCATAACTCAGTATACTCAATTTTCTCCCTGTCAGTGTTTTTCTTGCTCTTCATTTGTCGTCTTCTATTCATCATGACAAGTGTTTCTTGACTAATTTTTTTCTTCTTTGGATTTCTTTTTCCCTATAGGTTCCTTGGGCTTTATCACTTTCAGAAAGTTGTAATATTCCTCGTTGATATATGGGTCCTGAGCAGTCTGCAGAAGCTCAAACTTGTTCTTAAGTTCCAGTACATACTGCTTTTTCTCCTCTTCTGTTATCTCAGACCTTTGTATTATTTACTCAAATCAGTTTTTTCCTTTCCTTTATCTATATCAAGTGTACATCTTACCATTCTGTGATCACTTCCAACATTTACTTTATTCAGGACGGTAACATAATTCACAATATATCTTCTGTTAGTGAGGATGAAGTCAATTTCATTAGTTGTTAATCCATTTGGACTCTTCCATGTCCGCTTTTTGTTCACCCTTTTCTTGAAAAAAAGTGAACATTACTGATAGTCCTTGAGATTCTGCAAATTCCACAAGTCTTTCACCAATTCCAAAATTTCCTATAGTTCCCCTTTCTGCACTGTTTTGTCTTTTTCCAACCTTAGCATTGAAGTCCCCCATAATAATAGTGTAGTGGGTTTTCTGCTCATCTAGAAGACTCAGTTCTTCAACTTCATCATCATGGCTGGATGTTGGTGCATAAATCATTATAACCTTTAGCTTGTATCTCTTAGAGATCTTGAATATTAGTCTTGACACCCTTGGTGATGTGCTTTTGAATTCCAAAATGTTGTTTTTAAAATCTTTATGGACCAGAAACCCAACTCCACTCCTTTCACTGTTTCCATTAGTGTACAGCAGATTTACACTTGATGAACTTAAGTGATTCATTTCTTCTTCTTGTTTCAGCCAAACCGATGATATTCCAATTCACATTTTCTAATTCCTTTTCCAGCTCTAATATCCTGTCTTCACCGATGAGTGATCTTACGTTATAACAGGCCAAGTTCAGTTTCCGTGCATGGCAGCCTGGTCGTACCCAGAGATTCTTAGCACCCTCTTCTTCCACTCTGATCCTCTCGCTGCCGTAAGAGGGAGAGTGAAAGCTGCTGGGGACTGAGGGCCATTTTTTTTTTTGTCGTGCTGTCATATGCTGGAGGGTTTGGTCTTTTCCTCTTCACGCTGACCAGGCGTCTTGAAGAGAACCACTCTACACGTTCGTTGCCACCTAAGTGACATAACAGGGCTTACCATCAAGAAGGTGTGCATGAGTGGATTTTACAGAGGCGGGCCATCTGGACTTCTAAATCTTCTGTAATAGAGAGGTATTGGATCCATCAGTGTTTTAGACTGAGTGTCTGATAACACACAGGATACCTGTTCACCTCTAAGCCCCATAGATGCCATGTACCACCTTAAACTGTCACAGTATACTTTTCTGAAATTAAAACCCATGCCTTTACCTTCAACATCTTTATCTTCCAATTAACAGCTGCGTGATAACTAATAACCTGCAAATGATTACTATATTGTAAGCCCTGTGATATCATATGATTCAAGAGTAATGATGAAGTCTAAAATATTTTTACCCTTTTACCCCAAGCATTTCTCTGCCATGCTGGTGCAAATAATAATCTAGTTTATTTAAAAAAAAAAAATTTCCCCACACAAGTTTCCCTCCCACTTATTCCAATCAATTAGGATAAAATTAAATTTACCCATAACATAAGATATTGATCTCTCTCCCTCTCCCTCCCTCCCTCTCCATGTAGAGAGACTCTTGTCATACTCTTTACTTACCATCAAATCTGGTCTGTGGATTACTTCCACTCGCATTATATCTTTGCTTCTAACTAACTCACCCCACACAGATTCTATGCTGACAGTCATAACTTTTGATTCAGCAAAAGCTCTTTTTTCACTTAGGCTGCTTTTGATAGGAAGCATGACCCCATGATGGACTTCAGCATTCATGATTTTGTCCAGAAAAACCAATGGTCCCAATCTAAACCATGAAAAATAGCTCCAGACCATCACACTGTTAGGATGATGCATGGCAGCAGCTAACTTTCTCCGAGCATCAACCATGCCCAACCATCGGGCTGGTAGACCATGTACAGTGACCTTACAGGAAGGAAGATGGAGTCTGGTTTCATTTATTATAAACTATTTTAATGCTGAACTCTTATCTCTTTATGAATATAGATGCAAAGAACTTGTATAACTCATTACCAAACTTCTTAGAATGAATATTTAATAGCAGATGGATCTGAACTTGTTCTCTTATAATAGGCTAATACAATTCATTCTTTTCATTTCAGTGCCCACATATTCAAGGAACTTTACTGTCTTTCATGGACCTCTTTATGAAATCATTTTCTTAATCTCTCATAACCTATCCTACTGTCTGAGTTAACTAATTACAAACTACTATATATTCCATCTATAGATAATCCAGGTTGCCTTTTTTCTGATACAAATTTCGGTGGTTATCCATTTAAATTTTCACTGTGTGCCATAACTTTTTAAACATGTTTGGTAGTTTTTCTAGGAACTCTTTTTTGTGTATGGGAGAAATATTTGCACATTTCCAGTCTTCTAAAGCTTCACCTATATCTAAAGATGCTTCCATTATTATATGTATCAGCTAGAATTATTTTCTGAAACATCTCAGCTATTTCCATTGAATCGAACTCAAATGATTTTCTCTTTAATAAAATAAATATAGCTCTTTACTGTAAATAACTATAACTTAGCTACAACTCCCAACCAAGATATTGTCATCATTGCTTGCTAATAACTCCAAATCCTGGGGCAAGTGTGCAGGATCTAGGAGATCCCACAGGTTTTTGGGAAGGGAAAAAATTATTAGAACTGTTCAAACAGGGTAAAATACTTTTCTCACCTTAAAGAACCCATTCATTTTAATACTTGAGGGTTATATAATGGCACATGAAACTTCAGTAATAACCAAGTGGAGAATATCAATTGCCTAGGTGTGCATCTCTTAACAAACTGATATATAAAGCAGTAATCAAGATGGGTCAAGAACCCTTTAAAAAAGTTTCTTAAGAGATACACACATATACACTTTCATCACTTTTTGTGATGAAACTTGCAGTAAGATGATCACTGAAGAGTTACATATAGTGCATACCAGTTATTTATCCAAGGTGGGGTTCATTTTTACAGTTTCAAGTGAGTTAAATATTTATAATTTTTCTTTATAAACTATAATAGAATTTTACTATAACTGCTAGATCTAAAGAGGGGAATTAGATGCCCAAATGTGCCCCCTCCCTCATTTTTTCCTTATCTGGAAACAGTACATTTGTTCTGTGTTGAATACAAATGTTTGTTTTAAAATTTTTGTTCAGTCACATGTATATTTAATTTGCCAACAATTAATTTTTGCTGTTTTGAGCATATAAACTCCTTTGTTTGTAGTGTCATGATTTCTGATGCTAAAGACCTTTTTTGTGAAGTAGAATTCCTTCTTATTCCTTTGTTCAATATTTATTGCCTACTACTAGCATGTAATAAATATTAAGCAAGCAAAAAATAGCTAGCAATAATTCTACTAGTAGTAGAATTATTTATAGTTATTGCTGCTGTAGTACATTTCTGTGAAGTATGTTTCTATTAAAATTGCCGAAATACTGTTTAGCTCATGTTTTGACTGCATTTAAAATTAAAAATAATTAAAACACCTCATTAATATTGAAAATGTTTTTAAATTAATGAACTTTTTTTTTTATCCATAGAGATAACATAAACACAGATATTTATGGAGCAAATCTGTATAATCGTTATGTTCAGAAACGTGCTAAACTACACCAAAAACAAGAAGTTGTGGCACATGCTGCTGTAGGTGCTACAAGATCAAGGACCAGTGTTATGACTAACGAAGATACAAGTATTCAGGTAAGATATTAGCATTAGTAGAGGCATTTGATGCAAGAAAGCAAGCTTATGCAGCATCAGCCAAAAAAAAAACAACACACTTCCACTTCACCCCTCTGTTCGTTCAAAATACCTGTCCACCTGAGCCTTAAACTTATTTAGGCTATCAACCTCCACCACAAGGGATGGCAGTCTGTTCCACCAACCAACTACCCGCTGGCTAAAGGCAAATTTCCGCACGTCTATCCTACATCTGTCTTTCCTCAATTTGAATTTATGCCCTCTCAGGTGATTTTTCTGAGCTAGAGGAAGAATCCCATCAGCATTGAGCATGCTTAAACCATTCAAGGCTTTATACACCTCTATCAGATCACCTCGCTGGTGCCTAGTCTCCAGACACTGTAATTTGCAAAACTTAAGCCTTTCTTCGTAAGAGCACCCCTTTGTTCCATTCACTAATCTTGTTGCCCTTCTCTATACTCGTTCCAGCAGCTCTACATCCTTCTTGAAATGAGGCCTCCAGACCTGTATACAGTACTCTAGGTGTGGCCTGACCATTGCTTTATACAATGGAATAATCACCTCCTTATCCCTGCTGGAAAAATTCCTGTATATCATTGACAATACTCCATGAGCTACCCTTGCAGCCCGTCTGCACTGCTCAGAGAACTTCATATCTGCCTGCACAATCACCCCCAAGTCCCTTTCATTCTCTACCACTGTCAGTGTAGTACCACAGAGTTGATACGTTGCTCTGGGGTTGCTGTTTCCCATGTGTAGTACTTTACATTTGTCAATGTTAAACTTCATTTGCCACCTCTCAGCCCATCTGCTCAACCTTTCCAGATCCTGTTGCAGCAGCATAGTGTCAGTAGTGTCCTTGACAACCCTGCCAACCTTTGTATCATCTGCAAACTTGGACATTAAGCTTGATATACCATCATCAATATCATTTATAAATACAGAAAACAATAATGGACCCAACACTGAGCCCTGAGGGACTCCACTAATAACATTAGTCCATGATGAGCAGTGTCCATTGATTACCACTCTCTGTCTTCTCCCCCCTCAACCACCCCTTTATCCATAGCAGCAATTTGCCTCCAATGTCACACTGCTCCAATTTGTGTAGCAGTCTTCCATGTGCAACAGTATCAAAAGCCTTTCTAAGATCCAAGTATATAATATCAAAGTTATTCCCTGCATCCAGTTCTTTTGTGACTGCATCATAGTATCCAATCAAGTTGGTCAGGCAAGACTTCCCCTTAACAAAACCATGCTGTGTCTGAGCTATAACTGAAGTCTTGTCTAAATGATCCTGCAGTGCTTCTTTAACCAGTGCCTCCATTAATTTTCCTGGAACAGAAGTTAAGCTCACAGGTCTATAATTACTTGTGTCAGCCTTTGATCCTCCTTTGTGAATTGGGGTCACATTTGCACATTTCCAGTCTATGGGTACCTCCCCTGAGTCCAAGGAAGCTCTCATAATTATGGCTAAGGGTTTGCTTACTTCCTTTGCTGCCTCCTTTAATATAACTGGATAGATCCCATCCACCCCGGGTGCCTTTCTTGTGTTTATCTTCAGCAGTTTCTCCTCCACTTTACTCCCAGTTATTTCAAGATTCTGTAGCTGACTGCTAGAGTTCAATACACCTCTGGCATTCCCCTTGCTGAATAACTCCTCATGTGTGAATGTCGATGCAAAATATTCATTTAGTTTGTTAGCTACCTGAGCAGGATCATCAACAGTTGACCCATCAATATCAAGTGGACCAATCTGATTCATCCCCTTCCTTCTAGAGTTTACATAAGTAAAGAACTCTTTGCTGTTTTTCTTTGCATCCCTTGCCAAGGATTTCTCGTAATCTGCCTTCGCCTGCCTAACCTCCTTTGTAACTTGGTTGCATATCAACTTGTATCTATCATAGGCTTCTGTGTCATGTGTTAATTTGTAAGTATCCCATGCATTTTTCTTCTCTGCCATATGCCTCATTAGTTCATCTGACATCCATTTTGGCCTAAACCTTGAACAATATTTCTTAGTTGGTATGTAAAGCCTAGTAGCTTCCAAGATAAGTTCTTTGAATGCTTCCCATTTTGAATTTGCTGTTGGTAACATCATCAGTTGGTCCCACTGTATAGAATTTAAATACTGTCTCAGTCCATCGTAGTCGCCTTTACGGATTTCTTTCACTCTATTGCCTGCTACATTTAGAAAGGAAAATAAAAATAGTTTCTGTTTAACAATCCAAGACAATTACCCATTGGTAAAAAGTGTTTGCATTCTCACTGTTTTTGTAGCAATCACACAATGATGCGTAACTAATGGCATTTTTGTGGCAGCATATGTAGCATACATAGCTGTTAATGCACACATTACAGCTTTAGACCGGGGTTCGAGCCTGTGACCACCAAAATACGGAAAGGTTAGGGAATGACCACCGCATATTCCCAGAGCAATATGGCCTTAGTTGCTAATGCTCCTAAAAACCAAATAAACATTACAGCTAGGACAATGGCCTACGTTAATAATTTGCTAGTTACACAATTGCATGCTGCAGTTCCACACTCAAATGACAGAGCATTTATTTATTTTGCTCAGTTGTAATTTTTCAGTTAAAAATTATTTTCTTTAATTCTCAACTTACAAAACTTCTTGAATGATATGTGATTCATCTTTGTAGATTCAAAATTCAAGGGAAAAATCATAGAAAAATATATTCAAGAATTGTTTTGTTTAATATATAATAGATTATACATTAGTAAATTACATATCCATCACAATAGCTGCCCAGGCATTCTCAAAGTGGCTTTTCACTTAGACATTTTTTCATGCATAGCCATTATCATTATTTGTAGAAATCATGATTCCTTAGAACATGAACAAAAAAGTTTTAAAGTAGGTCCGAACTATGGGAGAAAGAACTTGCAGGTAGTTTGGAGAATAACTGGGGTAGCCGAAGTAATACTGCATTGGAAGCAAAACTTAGTGGTGCTCAAAAAATTGCATCACTTGCAAAATTCACCAAATTTCTGTGAAATGTGGCAATGTATCATATATGTTTTGTAATAGCATTACCCTATTGCATCATCTATCTCTAGCAAGCTCTCTTAAATGATGTCATGTATGATTGCATCATCTTAGCAGCAGTATAAATACAGTGCATATGCCACAAGCCCAGTATTCTATGCTATTGCAATGGCTAAATTTTCACAATTAATACCATGTGTTGCTGCTGAGTTGAATGCAGAGGGACATTCTGCACATGAAATAGCTAAAAGGCACTGTTGACTGATTAGAGTCAACAGTGGCATATTTATTATAAAAATTATTAGAAACTGTTAGTCTAAACAGAAAAAAAAGGAAGTGAATGTCCACAAATATCTTCTGCAGTGCAGGACAGATTTCTGGCCTGTCTGTTTTTCTGAAACAGAAGATCCTCATCACAGATCTCAAAATAGTTTGGGAAGATGATGAGGATACAGGGGTAAAGGCAAATACTGCTGTAGTATGTAGATGCCCAAGTAAAAAGCCACTTTTACAGTACTCCCAAGAAAAAAAAAAGCCAGTTTTTATGCATAAAAAGCATAGCATGCTCTTTTGCCCAGCATTTGAAGTGGGCAAAAGAGCTTGCTAGTTAGTCTGAGGATCAGTTGTTTGTTTATTTGGTTTTAAGGAGCATTAGCAACTAAGGCCATATTGCTCCGGGGATATGCGGTGGTCATTCCCTGACCTTTCCGCATCCTGAGGATCAGTGGAAATGTGTTATTTTATCTGATGAACTTAAAATCAACTTACATGGTCTGGACAGACATCAGACTGTTAGATGAAGAGAATTTGAGCCTGACTGTATCATATCTACATTGAAACTTTTCACATCTCAAATGATATGGGGCTGTATTTCAGTAGAGTTGGTTGTTGTAAATTTGTGAAGGGTACGGTGAATGCTGAGGAGTGCAAGGACTTTCTTGAGGCAAAATTTGTTACTAAAATTAGAGATCACTATGGGGATGTTATCAGTTGCATTTTTCAGGATGACCGCTCCATGTCATAGAGCCAATGCCATGAGTACTACTTCATAAAGTTAGAAAAAAAATTTAAATTTATGAAATGTGGCACTCTTGCTTAAATAAATATAATTTTTATAAGTAGGAGTACCAACCCAATAATCCTATTGATTTTTGGTTTGATAAAGTGATTTGGTAATAGGAAGGAGCATTATTTCCAGGCGTAGAAAAGCATTTTAAATGGAAGCTATAGATGTAAAAGAAGTATGACATTTCACAAGATAACTTTGAGCTAGTTTCTTCTGGCCGTGGGGCCAGATGAAATGAGCTCAAAAAAAGCAATGTATATAACACTAACACACACACAACAGGAGTTATATATCTTAGAATATAGGATGTTCATGCATCACTGGTGTTGGCATCTTGTTATCATCATCATAAAAGCTTGTTCTAGACAGATTTCCTACACGGAACTCAAATGGATTAGAAATATTATCTTCTGGTCTGGAAAATGTAGTGAATGTTTTCCACTTGTTCCCACCCATTTTAGTGAAGTTTTGCTGCTATGACTTTGTGTTGTCCTTTACTGACTGGTTTATCTTCCAGGAGAACTGCATGCTTCTTCATATAATACCATTTAAATGCATTTGGCTTCTTGTGACCATGGTGAAATTACCGTAGAATATAGCTGACAGAGCTCACTTCATCATTTGTCCATTCTGCAACAATCCAGCCATCTTATAATCAGTAAAAACTCAATGTATATATACTTTTTCCAGATGTTTTAGGTTAATTCTTTATGAGTTGCAGTGTAGTCTAATTCATTGATGCACCTAAAATTCTATAACAGTGGTTCTTTATTTATGATTCCAATCTGATTATAGATATAATCAGATTGGAATCATCAATAAATCATCAATAACCTAGCCCTGCACAAACAGCTTCAACTTCCCAAATAACCACCCACTAATTCCTTAAGTGCCAATCTCCAGTGGAGCAAAGAAAACTTAGTTAATTTCAGTCCTGTCTTATTTCTTACAAAAAAAGAGTCTACTACTCCTTTGCTCAGATTTCTAAACAAGGTCACATATCTCTATTAGAGATTACCCCAATTTCTGATCTCTCTTGGCATAAGTGTATCAAACATTCTTTCTCTGCATAAAAAAACAACTGGGTTTCCTTTTTTATTCTTGTCATTACTTTTCTTCTAAACAACTACTCACTCTGTACAAATCTCAAATCTGCTCTACCATGGAATATTGTTCCCACACCTGGGGTGTTATCCCCACAACCCCTCTCAAGCTTCTAGATGCTATTCAAAAGAGGGCTGTTTGTTATTTGTTTTTTAGGAGCATTAGCAACTAAGGCCATATTGCTCCGGGATATGTGGTGGTCATTCCCTGACCTTTCTGCATCCTCCGTATTTGGTGATGACTGGCTCGAACCCCTGGTCTAATCAAGAAGCGTGTGCTACGCACTGCTGCTCCTTCCCACCTGGCTACTGAGGCGCCTCTCAAAAGAGGGCAGTAAAGTTAATTAATGACCTGTTTCCTACAAAGTCTCTCCACTCTCTTTTTCATAGACATTCAGTTTCTACTGAATGCCTTTTCTCTAGGTACTTTCACGGGCACTGCTCTTCTGAACTGGCATCGGTAATTCTCTTATTCTCTCCCAAATCAGTCGGAACACAGGCTGTAACCAGTCTATATCCACTCACTGTCCAACTCAACTTACAAAACCAACTTTTTCTCTTGCTTGTTTACTCTCCTACTTCTGTTCTCTGGTACAACTTTCCTTCTTGTATTTCCTGAAACAATCTATAGAAATTAAAGTAACATCAACAGCTATTTTCTGTCCTCTCATCCTTCAGCTCATGCATGGTACTGAGGATTATGAGTTCTAATACCTTTTTGTGTTTTGGTTTTCCTGAAAAAAAAACCAAAGTTTAATCTCATAATGAAGTTTCAAAATTCTAGTGGCAGTTGGCCGTAAATAATAGCACTAAAAAAGTAAATATTTTTGCATTTATTACTAATTAAAATTTAATTGTATTACAAATTTTGCAGTGGACAAATATCAAATTTTGCTGTTAAATGAGAAAACCTGCAACAGAAATTATGAAATATTAAAGTGTTTATGGTAATAAAATGGTAGGAGGATGTTTGCAATGATCCAAGAAGTGAGTGCCCATCAACCTCTCAAAATGCGGACAGAGTTGCAAAAGGATAAATTGTGCCAAGCAGTCATCATTTGACTTTCAGAATGATGACTAATAAGCTGGATATGAATAAAGAAAAGAATCAACAAATTCTGCATGAAAATTTAGGGAAAAGGAAGACCTGCACAAAATTTGTGCAGCCTTACAGAATGGCAAAAGCAATGAAGAGTTTCATCACGTGAAGGCTTCATTCAGACTTGTCAAGACAATCCTAATTTCCTTTACTGTATTTTCACTGGAGATGACTGTTGGGTGTTTCAGTCCAAGCAATAGATGAAGTGTCAGAGCATGCAGAGGACTTCAAAATCATCAAAACCAAGCTCAAACAGTTTCATTTACAGAAGTCCAGGATCATGATGATCCTCATGTTTTTTGACAAACGGTGTGATTCACAAGGAACTTGTATCTCAAAAAGAGCAAGTCAATGCTGCATTCTGTGTACAGCTGCTTCAAAGACTATTAAAGAGCATTTCCCAGACTATAATTTTGATAGAAAGACAGTTGGTTCTCGTCAACAATGCCCCTACCCATTCTTCACTTGTTGTGAAGACATTTCTGATGAAACCTGGCTTGATATGAATTTCTCTTTACTCTGACAACCACCCAACCCTACACTGCTGATCTAGCACTGGCAGACTTCTTTCTCTTTCCCAATGTGAAAACTACCCTCAAAGGAAAGAGATTCAGGATGTTGAGGACAGAGAAAAATGTGACCACTGAACTGAACATCTCTTTGGATGCATTTGCTGATGCTTTTCATAAACTTAACTTTTAGAATGGGGTAATAAGTGCATTGAATCAGGTAGTGATTATTTTGAATAAAAATCAAGCATTTTTGAGCTCCTTCACTTTGTTATTTTTATTATGCCAGTCTGGGAACTTTATTGCCACATCTTGTGTGTGTCTATTTTATTTTTCAACATCACTTGAAATCACCAGCAGCCACTACTGGAAAAAGTCTTAACTTTTTTAATAATTTATTTAATTATGCCCAATATTATATTGGCTTTCATAAAGTCATCAAGTAAAATATTTATGAAAATTTATTGTAAGAAATAAAATTCCAGTTGTAATATCTAAAATTTAATATTAAATAAACTAGAATGTTTTATTAAATTCACTTTATTTAATATTTTTAGGAAAGTGAAGGAGTTACAAGCTGTGAATCCATCCTTGTTCAAACAGGTGTTTATTCTGAAAATTATCAAGAAGAAAGTGATCACTCACCGAGAGATTTTCTCCCTGCTGAGGCTGGAATGAAAGAGCCCACATATGTAGTAAAAGACGTTTTGAAAGCTGTTGAACTCATATTTCAGAAGGAGCATTTATGATAATAAGTCATTAAATGCTGCTTTAATAGCTGTGATATTTAATTCAGAAACCTCAATAAATAAGGAGCTTTTTCTGTTACTCTGTGTACATAGAGGAATATATTCTTATGTTATTTTTGAAGAATAAAAAATGTTCTTCAACATATCATTCTGGAACCAGGTTATTACAGCAACATGTGAACTCTCCTTTGTTGCCTATGAAAAAATGTTTCATATATTTGTATAGTTTAAATATCTGACTACAAATGCAGATTACAACTTAATCTCTATAAATTAATTTAATTTTTATAGTTTATTTTTTTTTTAAAAAAGGTAAAATTAACTTTTGTACAGCTCTGTTTTATTTTTCACTTATTCTGTTAATAATTTTGGTACTTCAGTAAATTATAAAACAGAGGACAGTAATATTAGTAATGTTACAAAGGGTTATCTTTATTATAGGGAAATGTATTTTGTAAATTGCATTCTTTGGAAACCAGAAATTTATATTGGGAGCTCAGTGGAAGCATAAGGTATTTCAGGCTCTAAAAGGATTGTGTAAACACTATGCTTTAATAAAACTAGAAGCACTTGTTCTTATTTTAATAATACACAAAAAGAAGGGGATATAGATTTAAATTTTCAAAAAGGCTAATTGCAGGCTAGATGAAAGAAAACTTCCTTAGATCAGTTTCATGGTGCCCAGGTGAAACTATAATTTTTTTTAATTTAAAGGATTAGATAATTACTTAGCTCTAACAGATAAAAGAAATGAATTGATCATAAGTGGATTGCAACTAGCTGTCTTTTTAAAAGAGATTTCACATGAGGAATGCTTTATTTCTTAAAAGATAAATGCTCCTATATATGTATGGATTAGTGTGATCTCAGATATGGAAAAGGATGAAAAATAACTTATTTTACATTCAGAAGTTTATATAACTTCTTCAATACCAGGTTCAAAAGCCCTTGAATTTTTAGTAGTTGACACGTGATCATTAAATCAGTTCACTGATTTAATATTAAGTACATGTAACATACGTTTGACAAATATTTAGATTTTAGGAAAGCCTCCTAAAAATGTCTTTTTAAAGCTTAGTTATATTAGCCATTCTGTTTAGAATGGCTAATTTAACCATATTCATTACAGGGAAAGCTCCTTAATGTAAATTTGTATGATATTATTTTAAATGACAATTTTGAATTATGTTTCACAAACTGTAAATAAAATATATTTTAGCCTTTCGTGATGAATATGTTTTATTTATGATACTGAGGATATCTCTGAACATAAGGTTATGTTATATACATGAATACTGATGTAGACAGCTTTTTTCTCACTTTTGTAGAATTACACCTTCTGTAATATATCTTATGCCATATATTTTTCATTTTATATATTCTTATGACAGACACCAAGAGTTCTTATTTATCTAAAGAAAAGGCTTTTTCTTTGTGCTACGAGAACTAAACAATTGTACAAGTCAGGCACATCCTCAGTCTGTATGTAGCACTGAAACAGTATTTTTATTTAAAGTGTGTAGCACAATATCAAGGCAACTTGTGTTGATGTGCCTCCACAAGATGAGATTGATGTATTTCAAAGCAAATTAATTTGCTCAGTGCTATGTATGGTAATTAGTAATATTAGTGGCAAATGATGCAAGGAAGCAAGCTTATATGGCATCAGCCAATGAAAGATTTAGATTGTATAGAAAGTGTACACTAAGGCTATTCTCTATTTGCACAATTAATCTAAAGACAGAATTATCTAATAACATTTTAAGATGCTTGCTTTTTTTTTTTTTTTTTTAGGAGCATTAGCAACTAAGGCCATATTGCTCCGGGGATAGGATATGCGGTGGTCATTCCCTGACCTTTCCACATCCTCCATATTTGGTGGTCATGGGCTCGAACTCTGTTCTAATTAAGAAGCGTGTGCTATGCACTGCTGCTCCTGCCCACGGAGGTGCCAACATTTTAAGAACGGAAAAATTATGCTTATTGTTAGAAACACTGCTCTATCCTAAAAGACTTAATGGAACTGTAAGAATATTTGCATGTCAGTTATATCATAATGATATATGCACTACTTATACTATTAAGAAAATATTTTGGCCAATAACGGTGATCTGCAGTTATCCCATAATTTTTGCAAGGATATGCTGAACAGAGAGCATATGATAAGAACTACCAGAATTTTAGAGGTGAACACCAGAAATATTTTGATGACGTGCAGAAAATATCTCCGTAACTTATTATTTTGGTATTAAACATTCTGAGATTGAAAATTGGTCTCCTGAAGAAAGCAAAGTCTAGAGGGATACTGACCCAAAGAAATTAGTAGGCGTAAAATACTGAAAGAGCTATATCCTTTGATATAATTGTTGGAACCTTATGTTACCATTAAACCCTCAGGTACAGGGTTTGGAGCTGCAGTGTTTTCATGACAGACACATAGTTGCATGCCACAAAGATTGCATGTAGTATTTTCATGATACGGTTGCATGCTACTTTTCATGAAAGTGGCATGCCCACAAGAATTTGATAACAAAAGTTACTGTACCACTGATTGACATGGGGCAATCATGGTGTGACATATCACATAACATGCCTCTTTCACTCTGAAGGACATGTTTAGATATGGGGGAAATGCCTGGATAATGCTTACTACCTGAGAACTGTTCTAACTCTGAATTTGGGAGGAGGCATCATCTTAGGGAGAGTGCTTGTCATTAGAGACTAGGTCCACATGAAACCACGATAATATAATACACGATATAAGAATACAAGACATTTCGTAAAGTCGCATCGCAGGTTATTCAACGTGGACTAAAACTGAATTTAATAACAGCAAATGATGCAACGGCCTTCAATACTATATTTTAATTAAATTCCAGTCAGAACTGTCAATCCATACTAACAAACGGTCAGAACTGACAAGGCCAAATTAAAAAGCACTCTTACGTTACTCAGAAACATGTCTGATATCTCTTCACAGAAAAATAATACAACGTAAACAGCACTCGATCTACATTCCAGAGAGATTCAGATTATCAGTAATTGGGCACATGGAATCCTTCATGCTTGGTAGGCCATTAGAACCAGTAGTGGGATTCAGCCGGTTCGTGCAAACCTGTTCCGAATTTCTCGAGTTCACCAAACTGGTCCCTAAAGGCTGTTTCACACCAAACATTTTATTAAAATAAAATATTAATAAACTATGTTTGGTTTTTTCTTTGAAAAGGAGTAAGGTGATAGAGAACTGGTTTTTAAAATTTTCGATTCTCACTAACTTAGAACCCTTACAACACTATTTTGGTGTGGTGTGATAACGTGTTAGCCATAACCTCACACCACCTGCTATCAACCTAAATATATATCAATTTCTATATGATTTAAGCAAGCATAAAGATTGCAGCCTTGTCTTCAGAAGTTAAAATACGAGAACAGCTTTCCACAGAAAATAAATGTCTCCCACAAAAAGATTAGAAATCGTAATATTAACTTAATACTGAAAAAGAAGTGAAAGGGAAACAATCTACATGCTTTAAAGATTGTGATGTTTTTAATACTGTTGATGCAGTCAAGAGGGCACTGATATCTTCAGTCTAGTATTCCATGGTCGATCTGTCTAATTTAAGGACTAAAAAAAAAAAAAAAAAAAAACACTACTCTCGCTCAAGATCAATTAACCTTAGCTCGATATGTAAAAGTAGTCTATAAAAACTATTCCTAACAAGACAGGATTCTAATCTAGTGCTTTTCTACAGTGTGGAAGAACAGCGATTGTAACTATCGTGCTAACCATGAGAGCTTGTGTGCTAAAGGACGCTGTGTAAATATTTGATACAGAATGTTTACTGCTAATAATAATCCGCCAAGAACATTATTAATTAATATTCAGTTTAGTGGATATGTTGCTTTGCCAAAGGTTTGATTTCAGTGGCAGATCGAAAGATTTCTCTATAGAGCCTTTTTGTTTTTTTTTTTTTTCTCTCTAGTTGTGGTTAGCAAGTCTCAGAGGAGTTCTCCCCCCTCTTTCCACATACATGCATCAGACCCACCTAGAAACCACAATTTACGAATAGGCTGATGCCCAGAGACAAATTCAAACGGTCACGGACCTGAAGCAAAAATCAATAGGCAGGTCTCTATAGCCAAGGGCTTCCTCTTTTAACTTTGCACCCATGCATAACTCGCTCCTGCTGATGCTTTATTACCTCAGCCCAACCCCTAGTGAAAGTATAAATGCACTAAAATTAGTATAACATATTGCCTTTTCTTTTTCTTTTAATAGAAAGATATTTTCCTCCTCCACCTAATGCAATCAATAGCATTTAATAATATTTATTACATGATTAATTATTATATTTAATAACCACTCATACCATGTTAAATTAATAATTTAGTTTATTAAGCATAATAATAAAAATATAGCCCAAACCACTATACATTTAAGTTATCTTATTGATATTCATCATCAAACTGTACTGTTAGGGGTAGAAAAATAGGATTACAATTTGAATTATATTGCAATAATTATTAATTGTCAATTTTAGGTCAAAAGTATTTAAGGTTAAATTTCCGTTTTGGTTACAAAACAAATATTCAAAATAAGTAAATACATAAGTATTAAATTCTTACCTGCTGACAGGCTTCTGCTTGCCGATGCTACCAGAACCTGATGTACATGCTGGTAAGAAGTGCTGCCAGCAGTTAATTTATAGGTGAGGGATTAAATCTATTAACCAATAGAAAGATGCCAAGTTTTTCTATCCTGGATCCAGTGGTTCCTGTTGGAGTGGTAGCCTTGTGGTGAATTTTGCTCTCAAACTCTAATCACCTTGGTTGTTGTGCAAGCTGGGTCTGGAAGGGGTTGTATGTGGGCTGTTCTTCTGGACTATTTTTTTCCATTTCTTCTTCAATTTTATTGTTGAAAATATGGAATATTGTGGGTTGAATTATACTCCTTGTTCAATCCACAACGATATTCGTGGTTTTTCTCCCCGAAACTGGAGTTTTTCGTGCAGCAAACAGAAAATCAAATACAGAACTCATACACTTTATAGACATCATATACGACACAATATGGCCTAATTTGTTAATGCGCCAAAAACCCTAATACAACCAACTAACTCGAAACAGCTGCACTAGCTTTAAACAAAAGCATGCTTTTGAAAGCTAGATATTGATAATCCCGGAAATATTTCCCAAAGTAGTTGCATAAAGAAGTTTAACTTAAAATACTAGACAGAAACCTGAAAGGTTTAGCAGTCTTTTATTTAAATTAAAAATACCCTGCGATCAAAAGGGAACCATAACCTGTAAGGGTGTAGACGCAGTCAATATAAAAATTGAGTTTGTCAGTGTTAACAAAATTGTAGACTTGACTTGACACCGACTGGATCATGTCAAGACTATTAAGTCCTGACATGGCCCTGCTATGGATTTTCAATAAAACAAGAAAATGAACTATATGAAACTCTTTCCACTATATGAAAATTGTCCAGTAATACTGTATTAATTTTATCACTGATTCCCCACTACATGAAAGGGACTCGTTAATATGTTCATTTTGTAGTGTCCCTGAGAACTGGCGTCCAGATATGGTCACCTCCAGATTTACATTTTAAAACCTCTGATTAGAGAGAAAAAAAAAAAAAAAAAAACGAACCTTGGAAATTGCGCTAAAGAACGACGTTTGAAACAGGCGGAAATTTGTATTGATTAGTTGAAGGGTAAGAACAATATTTTCTGGTTGGTTGCACGAATTGGCTCCCCCTTTACTAATGATACATACATTTTTTCACATTTGTAAAATTTAGCGCCCTGGGAAAGTGCCCCTGTTAGCCCATGCCTTAATCGGGCACTGTGACATTCCAAAGCTCGTTAGCTGCAGCCGCGAAAATCATGAACAGATCCGTTAATGCAAGCTATCTTCATGTGAGTAGGAAAACAGTCTTGAGAACTCAAGACTGAGAAAAATCGGTGATTGAACGACACAAGTTTTGAAGCACGAAAAAAATAAGTAAACGGCCGTGTACTGTTTCAGGTAAACAAACTTTGCGATAAATTATTTCTCTAAGTAGTCGAGCAGCAGGAGTAAATCCCAGTAGAATTTCTTAAAATCTCCAATTACAGAGGAAAGCATTGAAATATCGGGTAAAACTTAGACTTAAGTGGTTATTAGTAAATATTTGAAATAGCAATACAACTTTCCTAATCATATTCATTGAGGCATGGAAGAAAGGAAGCACTTTGCTTCCTAAAAGATTTTTAGACCACAGAACCGAATTCCTAGAAAAGAAGAGTGAATTAAAATAAATAAAAAAATGCTACTATGTTGATGTTTTATTATCACAAGATTAAGAACTGCGAATTTTAATACCGGATATTATTTATAAACAGGATTATATTATTTATAAACAGTTAAACTTCGTGGCATTAAAAAAAGAAAATAAAATGAGTAGAACGCTAATGGAGAGAAATTCGTACTGCTATCCTCTCTTCGTCGATTTTTCTACTGCCTTTTGATCTCTTGTGCTTTTCTTTCCAGTTTTCCTTTCATTATTTATTATACCAGTTTCTTTATCAAGATGCAGAAATTTTTATGACCCTTGCACTGCTTGTTTGACAACACATCCGCATTCTCGAAGACTGCAACAGTGCTCGGAAACTCCAGCTGTGCATCAGATTCATGGAAGGTCGGACAATTTGATTCCGAGGCCCTGCTGTCATTAATTAAAACGCGACCATTAATCAAAGATGTTCAGCACTTTAACAACGAAAAAAAAAAAAAATATATATATATATATATACTGTATATATATAAATTTATCTGGGACCATTAGAATAACCAAAGTGAATATGTAAGATTAATTAACAGAAGTTTCATCGCTGAGCGAAGTAATAATTTTCATAACTTCAGTGTTTTAACAAGAACCATTTTTAGTTAAAAAATATAAATTTCCATTTATTCTTTAGAAGGGCGAGCCAGAAGGGTTTTCAAATTCATCGTGACTACACACATATTGAATTATTAATGGCACCGGTAGGATTTTCAGCCATAAATGATCCGTGTATTACTTCTGGCAAGAACGTATGGGCTCGAACCCGCAACCTCCTTACTCGTACCTGTGCACGCTAACTGAAGGACCAAGGCGGGGCCCTAATATCAGTATTATCAGTAAATCAATAAAATTAATTAAATTAAACTAATTTACATTTACTGTTTTTCTTTAACAAAAGCGATTAGGCCTTGAATGTGATAAACGTCTGCTGATTCAATTTGTTGTATTGACACATAGATCAGTGTAGATCAGTGGTTCCTACATTTTGCAGCAGTGCTCCAGTCTAGTGAAACTATGTTTCCGTCTCCCCCTCGAATAATCTTAATATTGAGCATGAATTCTGATTAACTTTTAACATAATTAAATTAAAAGTGACTTAAAAGGAGATAAACAAATTAGAAAATCCAACTTTTACATTCAAAAGATAAATAAATGTACAGCAGTTCAACAAAAAATCGAACTGTAGTGAGTCAGTGCCTCGGGGAGCTTGATGGCTCTGTGCTAATTTAGTTAAATCCACTTCTATGTTTAACAAACAGTTTTAAATCGTTCCGAACACCTTTAGTGTATTACATTGTCTAGTTAGTAGCTGTATAAGAGCACCAGTACCACCAAGTATGATGTTGGAAAAAGTAAAACTAATAATTCGATTTCTGGCCAGAGTTAAGGAGAAACATTTTGTTCCTCGACCCAAAATATTTTATGGCTACTTTGACTGAACTGTACTTTCGATTAGTTTCATTGAAAGTCCGTTAATTCTTCTTGAAAGTTTTGCTGAGCAATTTGCACATCTGTCAAAACGAGATATATTAAACAACCCAATCAGATATTTTAAGTTCAATGATGTCCTTGAATCTTTCCCCCGAGTGCTTTCAAGGCGAGAGCAACACTGTAGAATGTGTGGATTACAAGATCGTTATCAAACGATTATAAATTTCTTCATTTTTTCCACCAATTTCTGTAGACCTGAAAATTGGTAGAATTCCTGTCGGCCAATATTACTTTTAGATTGTTAGCTTATTGATGAAGACCATAATTTTCCCCCCTTGTAATTGGATGTTCACCTCATTTAAATTGTTCAATATGCAAGAGAGCTATGCCCCTCAGTTCGATTCGACTTTAATTCGATCGACACATTATTGGATCAACTGAATTAAGAAACGCAAAAAATAGTACTGTACTCGTATTTCATGGAAATTCTGCAAACAACCGGCCATTCAATAACTGATTTAAAATAAAAATTTAACAGTATTTTATTACCAGCCTTGATAAATAATTGTAGAGACTTGTGTAGTCCAGGGCGTGGAAATTAAGGAAAGGGTGTACCTGGATGCGACACATCTGGGCTCAAAAAACGTTTCTTTATAATATTGTTATAACAAAAGAAGGGGAAATCCCCAAAATCAATCATTCACTCGGACTCCTAGCGGATACCACTGCACGGTCCTGTTGGTAATCTGTCATCACTGAAATGTTTGGCAACGAAATGTAGGCGTTGGACCACGCAAATAATGGCAAAAATACCCTTTTAAGTGTGCTGAAACGAAGCTGTCGGCCAGACATCTCGACAGCTTTGTTTCATGGGTTTCGTTTTAAAATGGTTCATCCCTTTGTGTTCCATTAAATATTTAGTCAATAATATCTGTTCAATGTGTTCGTTGGCATTTACAAAATGCTTAACCCATTTCCGGACGCGCCATATTCAAATACAATAATGGGCGCAGTTGTATTTTACGAGATCAGTTTTTTTGAGGGGACTATGTAAGAAATAGTTTAAAATGGGGAACTAAATTTTTATTCTTAATTTATAAATTAAATTAATTAATTTAATTTATTCTTAATAAGATGATAATATATCATTAGAAAGAACAATCTTGTTATAAAAAAAAAAAGAAGAAGGAAAAAGTCCAACTACTGTATAGCAAATTTTGAGTTAGTGAAACAAATGAAAAATGAGGCGGAAAATCAGTGGGAAAATTTTTTTACGATCTTGGTACCAAAAGGAACTTTTTTTCATAGTTCCACTTTTACAATTAAAATATAATTAAAGATACACATTGAAAGTCACTGCTATCCTGTAGGAAACTAAAATTTACACAGATATAATTATTTTATGATCTTTATTTTCTGTTGAATTACATAGATAATGTGGGTGTATGACCCACGTTATTTTCACTTCACGTGAGCAGCACGCTTTGCTTCACTGCTTAACAAAAAAAAAAAAAAAAAAAAAAAGAAACAGTAAATTTATAGTTCATATTTGCATTCACTTTCTCTTCCTACTTCACTAACATTTTTCCATCTAAAATAGCTTTTCGCAGTGACCTTAAGTCACGTGGTTGTAACACAATAGGCGAACAGCGCGCTTCGCTCGCTTTCCGTAGACTGCCGAAAAAAATATTTTCCGAGAGGGCGCATGGTGCATTTTAGGCATCAGCAGATAAATACTGTATTTTTTTTTTTATTACCATTCTTCTCTATTTCTAATGAAATCAATGATGTATATCAAATTTTAAACTAATAATTAAGGAATATTAAAATTCACATTAACATCACTTTAGTAGATATTTTTTAAATTTATTTTTTGGTGCACGAAATACACCAGCGCACCTGCTCATGCTGATACCAATGCTCCTCACATAAAGTTGCTACCGTTGTAGGATTTTAGGAGCATCAGTGACTAAGGCCATATTGCTCTGTATATAATTGCGTAAATTGCGTGGGTTCTGTGGTCGATTTTCTGTTTGCTAGACGAAAAACTCGAGTTTCCGGAAGAAAAAACCATACTACCTTCGCTTGAGACCGAATAACTCAGCCACGTTGTGAAAAAGACCCATAAAAATTCCTCACGTCATCGACGAGACTCGAACTCAAGTCTTTTCCACTCGGTGTGGGGAGGATGGCGATTCTACCAACTGTACTACCCACGAAGGCTTCCGGATCAGCTAGATCACCTTGCTGTCACTACTCTGCTATATAGTGACTGTAGGGAGCCCCAGTAGTGTGTATGCGGGAGCAATGTCAAGGAACTGGTGTATGTTGTCGTGATGACATAACATGTTATTATTAAGTAATTTCATTACTTCATACATATCCCTGCCTGGGCCGTTTTAACGCATGGGCACACCTGGCGGACACCAGGGGCTCGGCCTACTGGGGGCCTCACTTGTTGATCTTAAATAATTTTTTAAAAGACCCTCTGTCCCATATGTTACGTTGCGGTCGAAAGCACTGCAAACACGGAACATAATGATATACGAATAATGTTTTTGACTTTCTTTAAATAGTTTAAAGTGCCGAAAATATTAATATTTAGAAAAATAATTAACAAATTTAATTCTCGCTTATGATTATAAATTATTAATATATATATATATATATATATATATATATATATATATATATATATATTATTCTTTAGTAATATGATAATTTATGTTGTATTTTACTTTTAATATACTTTTATAGTGGTTTTCCTTAAATTATTTCTAGATTTTTCTGTTGTCCCGGTAGCTGTTTTAGCAATGCCCGGGTACGAACAGAGTACATATTATTATTTTATCTTTCTATTGTGGTTTATTGTGTTTATTTTCTTAATTACGGGTGTTTTCTACTCATAGGTATTATGGTTAATACATTACTGGTCTTTAAGCTAGCCTAAACTCGGTTATCTTAAATGCCCAGGGCCTATTCATTTATTATTTTTCAACTTGTTACGTATTGCTAAAGAAATTGTCATATTAATTATAGATGAAAAACTGTAGCAATACTACTTTATGACAAAATGATAAAATATTAAACATTTTTATACATTTATTGTATTATATCTTTATACATATTTGTATTACATCACATGGTCGTCAATCCCCTACTTCATCGGGGGCTTTGAGCGGATTGACGGTCCATTCGATGTAATGCATTACTTACTTACCCGTTTCTGTTTGTATCTATCACAGCTTTGCTATTTTGTCCGATACTGAATTCTAAGTTTCTTTTAAATTCCCATTTTTGTCCCTTTCCCATTGCTATTAGTTAAATAGGTATTATTTATTATAAATTTATTATGAACCGAATTAATATCCCATAATTTCTACAGCAATAGCAATGGGAAAGGGACAAAAATGGGAATTTAAAAGAAACTTAGAATTCAGTATCGGACAAAATAGCAAAGCTGTGATAGATACAAACAGAAACGGGTAAGTAAGTAATGCATTACATCGAATGGACCGTCAATCCGCTCAAAGCCCCCGATGAAGTAGGGGATTGACGACCATGTGATGTAATACAAATATGTATAAAGATGTAATACAATAAATGTATAAAAATGTTTAATATTTTATCATTTTGTCATAAAGTAGTATTGCTACAGTTTTTCATCTATAATTAATATGACAATTTCTTTAGCAATACGTAACAAGTTAAAAAATAATAAATGAATAGGCCCTGGGCATTTAAGATAACCGAGTTTAGGCTAGCTTAAAGACCAGTAATGTATTAACCATAATACCTATGAGTAGAAAACACCCGTAATTAAGAAAATAAACACAATAAACCACAATAGAAAGATAAAATAATAATTATATATATATATATATATATATAATTATTACGAATAATAAAAAAATTAAAAATAAATAGAGAAGTCGGATTTGAAGTGCGATAATATGGATTATGGATCAGGGACACTGCAAGAGCAAAGGTACACAAGGTACCTTGTGTACCTTTGCTCTTGCAGTGTCCCTGATCCATAATCCATATTATCGCACTTCAAATCCGACTTCTCTATTTATTTTTATTTTTTTTTATTATTCGTAATAATTATTATCCTAAGCTTTATCCAGGTTGAGCTCACGCCGCCTAGAACAGCTTATATACACTTGCTATTTCTCTTTTTTCTACCCGATAATTTATATATTCACCATCCTATCCTATTTATTTTTAATTTTTATTATTCGTAATTATATATATATATATACAAATTTGTATATATATACAGGGTGTCCCAGGAGGAAAGGTCAATATTCCAGGAGGTGAAAGGATAAGTCATTTTAAGCAAAAAAAGTTCATATAAACATGTGCCCTATCTCGAATGGTTTCCGAGATAGAGGCATTTGAATATTTATTTTTCAAGTGACAAATTTGGAACAGTTTATAATAAATTTTCAAAAATGCCACCATCAACTTCAATGCACTTTTCTACTCTCATGAGAACATGGCGTGTTACTTGTCTAAGTGTATATCCACGTTCCTTTATATGGGCAACAGTGTCCATTATGCGAGCTAACAGATCATCTCTTGTATCCACCTTTCTTCTGTACACTTCACTCTTCATTCAATCCCATAAACAAAAATCTAAGGGGGTTAGGTCTGGAAATCTTGGTGGCCAGTTAAAGGCTACCACCATGACCAATCCACCGATTAGAGAAAATTCGGTCCAGATGTTGCTTTACACGTTTGGTAGAATGGGAAAGGGGTCCTGTCATGCTGAAAGTACGTAGCACACCGTGCGGCCAAAGGAATGTCCTCTAGTTGTTCACCTAATGTATTTTGCAAAAACTGAAGGTAATTGTGTCTGTCATTTGATGTTCTAAAATAACGGAACCTATCAACAGGTTATCGATCATACCGCACCACACCATACATTGACTGAGAAACGAGCTTGGAAATTTGTTTCCACTGTACCATGTGGATTCTCGTGCGACCATCGATGAGTGTTACGTGTGTTGTTATTCCATTCCGGGTAAACGTGGCTTCATCAGTAAATAGTACTGATGGAAGCACTTCGCGATTAGCATTTAACCAATTCCATTTAAGCAACAGAACCTTCAGTGCGCCACCCAGGCAATTTGCCTATCTGCGCAAAAGTCTTAATCTTTTGTTTTATTACAATTTTATTTGTGTGATTTATCATCACTGCAATAGTTATTAGGCCAAAATTATTCTAAACATTTCTGTTGATTAAATAGATCATTATATTGGTCTTTAGCCTGTGGTCACACAGAGATAAGCAAATATCCCGTGTGACCACAGTTACCGCCCCTTCCTCGTGGAGGAAGACCTCTACTCGTACGGCGGTTAAAAAAATTTTTTTTTTAATCATGATAAAATTGTAGTCTCACACTGAGTCTCTCTCCAAGCACAGCACTATCTCTAATCATAATCTGTTCTTCTTCGATTTAAGGCCATTGCCTTTTCATACTCAGGACAAGTATGGTCTACAGCATTATGTTCTGCTGTCTGTTTTCTACGTTTGCAATTTATACAGCAAGGTGAATTTTCCTTGTTCACACAATCTTTATAGGAATGTCCTTCGGTGGAACAATGTCCGCAGAACGCTTTCATTTTACAGGACTTTGCAATATGGCCAAAAGTCATGCATCTGTAACACTGGGTTACCGTGACAATGTCACGGACCCGACAGGCAGACCAATTGACGAACACTTTTCCTTTTCTGATCAACTGTTTATGGACAGGACCTGCTATCTGCACTATCCAGTTATTCAAATTCTTGCATTTAACCAATGACAAAATTCAAGAGGCCCAGCACTGTCCCCTATGTAAAGATTTTGCACACGCTGTGGGTGAAATGGGTACAACATGTAGTGTTCGCCATACACGTGTTCGTGAAACACCGAGACGTGCAGAAAGTATTCGCGTGCTAACTGTAGGACTACGCTGAACCATGTTCAGAATGTGTTCCCGTTCCTGCACATTTTCTTGACGTCCTCGTTCAGATGAAACATGAGCACTGGGAAGCATACTTTCACGCAATGTGTTGAAAACTTCGGGAAACACTCTACGATCCGGAATTCGACGTGTAGGAAAGCGCGGACAGTATTCTTCAACAGCAGCAGGGGCACTACCATCACAGAATCCGGTTTAGCAAACACTTCTACAATTAGAACTGACAACTGATGCTACTCACTGATTCCCTCGCAGGCTGATTCACCTATATAGGCACAACAATCAACTAACTGGCGATCAAATGGCACAGTCCGGTTTAGCAAACACTTCTACAATTAGAACTGACAATTGTAGACAACACTTCTACAATTAGAACTTACGTGTGTTGTTATTCCATTCCGGGTAAACGTGGCTTCATCAGTAAATAGTACTGATGGAAGCACTTCGCGATTAGCATTTAACCAATGACAAAATTCAAGAGGCGTGGCACTGTCCCCTATGTAAAGATTTTGCACACGCTGTGGGTGAAATGGGAAGGGACGGAAAATATTGCGCGCCGATTTCAAAATGTACATTAAAGTAGCTCTATCTTGGAAACCATTCAGGGTACATATTTATATGAACTCTTTTGCTTAAAATGACCTATCCTTTCACCTCCTGGAATATTGACCTTTCCTCCTGGGCCACCCTGTATTATTATGTAATTATAATTATATTATATAATTATAATTTTTAATGTCTGCTAGCTACGCAGTGAAAAGCTTCTCGCATTGTAATGGAGCATAGTTTCCACTAGCTCTTTTAATACATAGGGTTAGGAATGCGACTAAGAGAGACCCAGAAAAAAAATTAAAACAAAATTAATGTCCTAATGGTATTTTTCCACTTGTTCTCAAAACCTGTGCTCCCGAGCTTACTCCTGTTCTGTGTTGCGTATTTATGTTTTCTTGCTCCACTGGTGTTTTCTTTGTGGTTGAAAATTTGTTCATATCCAACCATTTCCTTAATAGGGTGACAAATCCCTCCCACATAATTATCGTTCCATTACTTCCTTCTTACGTTTACCTCTTGTAAAGTAATGGTGAAACCCATCAACTGCCAACTCAGGGCTGTTTCAAGGCGTGTGCCCACTGCACATAGTGCCGGTGAGATGGACAGTTGACTGTAGGTTGCCCAGACTTGTAGGGTTGTTATGGTTCGATTGACATGGGTTTCCAGTAGTACCCTGACAGACTCCAGGGTTCTACTGGAAACCAATGCCAATCGAGCCATAAAAACCCTACAAGTCTGGGCAAACTACGATCAATTGTCCATCTCGCCGGCAAAGACCTGCTCCGTTCTGTTAAAGGGATCGCTTGCTCCAACCAGAAACCCGCAAATTAGAATCCATGGCACAACTATAAAATTATTAAGCCAAATCAAGTATCTTGGAGTCGTAGTAGACAGAAACATATCATTCCTTCCCCATCCTACTCATGTTCAGAAGAATATAACCAACTAAACTGCTCTGGTGGCAAGGGTGACTCTACATGACTGGGGCCTGAAGAAGTGCACCTGTCATTATTTTACAAAGCGATCTTCATTCCCACCATAACCTACGCCTCAGGAGTCTGGTTCCCCAAGGAACTGACTGCTGTAAACCGCCGTAAACTTGAAAGTGTATAACGATTCATCCTATTAACGATAACAAGAGCTTGTAGAACTGTATCTACGCATGCCCTGCAGGTCCTGGCAGGTGTACTTCCACTCAGAAGCGGATTTAACGGCGGGCGCACCGGGCGCGCGCCCTGGGCCCCGACTTCTGAAGGGCCCACGCAAAACCCCAACAAATTAGTTGAACATATTAGTTCAAAACTTTGTGATTATTATTATGCTATTATTAATTATATTATACATATATTATATTCAAATTTTATTGGAAAAAAAAACATTAATAGTACATAATATTTTTTTATTTATTTAAAAAAATTGGTTAACATGTATTTTTATTTTCCCTGTCTCTCTCTCTCTCTCTCTCTTTTTTTTTTAAGGAGCCCAATATTTTCTTCTGTGCCCGGGGCCTCAACCGACATTAATCTGCTCCTGCTTCCACTGGACTGTAGGTCATCCGCACGAGTGTTCTGTATCAACTCTCCAAGGGTAAACCATAAACTATCCTGGACTTTACGTCGGATCCACAAAACAACCAAAGAGAAGAAATGACTTGCCTCCCACCTGCTCCAAACTTGGCAGGCGCGATGGTCGGAATCCACAAAAGGAGCCATAAACCACAAATTTATACCTCAAGTACAAGCAGCAAATCCTCCTTGGCTCTCCTTATGCCTATGCACTACCTATTTATTGAGAAGCCACGGCTCCATCCTAGTGAAACTAACTTCAACATCACTGATAATTCGCTCTGTCACTGTGAGTCCCAGGAACTTTGGAACCCACAGTGACAGATGGTCCAATAGTTTGTGCGAGTAGCCACAGTGGTATCGTCACCTCCTCCCCACACTGGGTGGAAAAGGCCCGGGTTCCAATTCCGTCAATGACGCGAGGAACTTTAATGGGCTTTTTTCACTCCGTGGCTGAGTTAGTCGGTCTCAGGCGCAGATAGCAAGGCTTTTTCCCCCAGAAACTTGGGGGTGTTTCGTCCAGCAAAACAGACAAATCGACCGTAAAACACACGCAATTAACGGATATAAGGCACTGCACGGCAAATGAATTTAATTATTCGGGTGGCCTAAAAAAATAAGTGACAGATGGTCCCAGGAATCTTGGGACCATCTAATGTATTACTGCCCACTTTGTGAAGACCTTCGCCGAATCCTAATAACGAAAATTCACTACATTCCCAAAGATCAGAAATTCAACATCTTGGAAAATTAACATCACTACAATGCCTTCTCGGAATATGCACGAGCACTCTTCACCAGGCAAAGAACTCTTCCTCAACCGCTGGTACAGACTGGATAGTTCCACCCTCTGGACTCTCAGTGATCCTCCTTCGGATGGTTGAACCTTACTTCCCTCAAAGCAGGGCTCTCAGCTGTGGTGCAGTGACCATGCGCTTATGCAGGCTGGAATTGGACATCTACAAACTCCTCCAACAGCTGCTAGGTGGGCAGGAGCAGCAGTGCGTAGCACATGCTTCTTGATTAGACCGCGATTCGAGCCCGTGAGCCACCATAAACGAAGGATGCGGAAAGGTCAGGGAATGAATACCGCATATCCCAGGAGCAATATGGCCTTAGTTGCTAATGCTCCTAAAAACCAAATAATAACAACAACAACCTCCAACAGCTAGATACTACCAAATCTGTGTGACAAATCATCATGGTTGGGATCCTGTCCCAGGAATGACAAGACAGCACATGACTTAGCAAAACTAGACTACTCACCATGGGCAGAACCATGTCCCATGAATAACCTTCCCGGACTTGATTCTTCGAACTGGACTCTCTGCTCTCGCCAGTGTTCCACCATTCTCTGGCGATCCGAACTGGACCCAGTTTTCTTCACATCCTCTTCCCTGTGGCGCACTATGGCCATAGATGCACATGTGCCTAAAAAATTCCCAAAACAAACAAACAATCCGCTTCCCTGGGTGGGGAGGGGACGGTCTTCTGTCTCCTCTCCCTCTCTCTTCTTTCTCCTGGTGGAGTCTTCCCTCACTGTCCTCTCTGGGGTCGCCTTCCCTAACATCCCGATATTTCTATCTTTCCTCCAGCCTTCAGTTTCCCCTCCAACTAACTGCTCCGACAGCGCATGCCCCTAATTTAACCAGCTAAATTTCACTAGGGTTTAAACTCAACTTCACCTTTGTTTCAACATTCATTTTTTTTATAGGCCCTAGTCACCGAAATCTTCAGAAACTAGGCGGTATGACAGACTAACATACCTCATCATGGGTTACTCAGCTTCAAGTTGAGTAATCTCCCTCAGACTTCCAGAACACTAAGAATATAAACTTCTAATGGGTACCTGACCTGCCTCCTCGTGGCAAAGTGTGGGAAACGGGGGGGGTCCCAACAGGGGCCCAGTGGCTAAAAGATCAGAGAAACAACATACCACAACATTACACAACAGAACAATACTCCTATACTTTTTTTGAAAAATCTCTGGCCTTAACACAGTTCTGTGACACAAAAAGAGAGTACATAACGCGGAGATGGGGGAGGAAACCCCCTGGTGCCTTTAGACCCTAAACAGCTTACACTTTTTGCACATGAGCGCTAAGCATGATAGGGGCGCGCTAGACCTAGACGTCCGCGGAGGCTACCGAGAACTAGGTTTATCGCTATAATACATACAGTTTAGTAATACAGTACATATAATATATTGTAATATTTATATAATGTTAATTTTCAAGTAATTTAATAAATAATTTAAGTGCATGCAATTGTAGTAAAATTGTAATTTTCATGTTCTTTCTTACACACAAATGTGAAGTATACAAAATTTTTGTTGAAGAATTTGTTGAAAAATCGGTTTTTCGATTTTTTTTCACACGGGTGCCAAATATCACGGATCGCTCCTGCGCCAACTGCTAAACTATCTAGAAACCTTTCATCTGAGTAATGATCGCCAATATGGATTCCGTCAGTAGTAGGTTATCAATGAACAAATTCAATGGAAAAGTTTGGTGAAACTCAAGCAGTTGCTCTTGACATTTGAAAGGCTTTGGTTGTGTTTGCTATATAAGGGTCTTCTAAATTTTTTTTTAATTGGGTATCTAGTGTTTTTTTTATTACCGGCGCTCACTGCGGGTGACGGTAGGCACATTCTCTCTTCTAACTTCTCCATCTATATCGGTGTTCCCCAAGGTCTTCCAGTCCCAAATATCCACTACCAATTCCTTAAATGCTAATCTCCAAGTAATTCTCCATTGGAGGAAAGATAAGTTAGTTGTTTTCAATCCAGCTAAAACTCATTCCTGTCTTTTATCTCGAAAGAAAAGGATTCTTCTACTTCCTTCCTTATCTTCTAATCTCTCTCTCTCTCTCTCTTGGTATAAGCACATTACAAATATTGCTTACTCTGCATCTAAAACTAGGTTTTCCTCTGTCGCCCTCGGTGTTACATTTCTTCCAAACAGCTGCTCACTCTGTACAAATCTCGAATCCTCCAATCCATGGAATATTGTTCCCATTTCTGGGGCGGTACCCTCATTCTCCCTCAGACTTCTAGGCTCCATTCAAAAGAGAATAGTTAGGTTAATAATAACCTATCTCTAACAAAGTCTCCCCATTCTCTGTCTCATAGACGTTCTGTTTCTGCTGCATGCCTTTTCTGGCATGCAGCAACAACGTACAGAAATTTAAGTCTAGTGTCAATAAGTATCTTCTTAGCCTCCAATCAATTGGCGGTACTTAGTACTGCGCATTGGTTGGAATAAGTTTCATTATTATGCATATCGCACACTACAGGCGAACAAGTGCTAATTTGCAAACTATCTACATCCTAGCATTTTTGCGCAGTCAAAAGAGGTAACCGATGTTCCTACAGAACCCACATCCACAGCTTCAAGTTGAGTAATCCATGATTTGATATATTAGCCTGGAGGTATATTACCTCCAGACTAATTTTTATCATCGTAGTCTACTTCCTGAGGCAAACGACTCATTCGTTCCGAGAATAATCCGGGTAACCCAACTCAACATTAATTTTTCATTTCTCTAGCTGCTTTCAGTGTACTAACGATACCATACAGCTTTTTGGTCATTCAACCGAGCAGCAACTTTACTTCGAAAGTTATCATTCAACTTTGGATTATGCCGAAATATATCATCCCTTTCATATCCATATGATTATCAATTCCTCTTACTTCCTCTATTCTCTCCTTAAGATCCTGCTTACACACGCTGTGCACGTGCAACATCTAATTTTATCCACGTTTCCTTTCTGAATAAGTTCCAAATCATTAATCGATCCATCCTCATCAACCATCGGTTTGTATAGTAAAAGATCTTGATTTACGAAAACTAGCCGGCACAGGACTAGCAACAAAATACAATATGACGTAGTTTAAGAATACGAAACAAAATTCAGTGGACTATTTTCCCAGAAGCAACGTTGCATAACAGTTGCCTTTCCGGTTGTAGTTTATCTTAAGCACGTTCATTAAATATTCAACCCACGAATTTCGACGGCACCAGTTCATCTCCAAAACGCCATGCTTCATTGTCGTAGCGCTTGGACAACTGAGTAATACATTACACCTCACTGCAGTATGCTTCAGTTTCCGGAACCTCCTTTTACTTTAGCGACCTACTAAAATAACGAACCAAGATTAAGACCTGTTTTATTCCGTAACATGGATAAATTCTTCATCTGCAAATTGAGTCAGGATTAAAATCCGTTTTCCGGGAAGACCCATGTAATCCTCACTTCAGAGTGACCAACTTGCTCGCGGTGTGAAGAAAAGCAGATTAAAATCCCTTTCGTCGAGACGGGATCCGATCCCAGGCTTTTATCATTTGGTGCGGAAGAACAGAGATTATATCCAAGTACCAGCCACGAGGAAGAGTGTGCGTGTGTGTGGTATACTCATATATATAATGCCTGTATATATCGTACGTGTTGCGTTCTCAAAAGCATGGTTAGTCTATTGCTCTAATTCACCGCTGTTCTGAAATATCATTAAGGTTGGTTATCATAGGGTTTTAGGCACATCAGTGACTTAGACCATATTGCGCGATATATAATATGAATGTAAATTTGCGCACGTTCTGTGTTCAAACATGCGCAAATTTCAGAGAGAAAAAACCATGCCACCCTTGCCTAACACCAGCCAACTTAGCCACATTTTATAAAAGGTCCATAAAAATTCATCACATCATTGACGGGATTCGACCTCACGTCTTTTCCAACCGATGTGGGAAGGACGACGATTATACCAACTGTGCTACCCAAGATGGCAAAAATTCTTAAAACACATTTCAATTAGTAATCAGATTCGAAATTTGAGAGCTCCAAAGATGGGGCGAAAGTCAAACCAAATAATAACCACGATAAAGACAACATCAGTCAATTTTTGTAAAACTGTAAAACAATATCTTTAACAATATCAAGGTCCCTGCGCTTTCTATAAAATTTATCATTTTTAAAAAATAACATTTGTAAGGTTGTGGAACTTATTCCTTACTTATCAGTTTTAAAATCAACAAGAAGGAGTCTTCTTCTTTTTCCTAAAGATTTATCAAATGAAATTTTTAAACCTGATGTTTTCTCTTTAATTTTTTAATAAAAAAGTCTAGAAAATTTCTTCTCTAACTATACTTATAGAAGAAAATTTGGTTCTCGCTGATGTTGCAACAGTGGCGGCGAAGAGAATCCAGAAGTCCCCTATGGGAGTAGTATTGCCAGGTAATCCCTTCAGAAAAATTGGACACCTCTCTGTCTTAAATATCGGAAATTCTGGTTTGGGATATCCGAAACTTTTTCGCATAAACTAAAGCAAGCCTATTAAATTCAAAGTAAATAGGCTTGCTGGATAATCTCTATAAATACAGAACACACACACAAAGAAAGATCATAAAAGCATCTGGAGCAATATGGCCTTAGTTGCTAATGCTCCTAAAAACCAAATAACAAACAAACAAACATAAAAGCATGTTCTCATTGAAGAGGATAGACAGAATATTAATATTGGAACTAAACTGATAGTTTATTCAAAATAATAATTATGACTGAAATTTGAATGCACGATTTTTATAAATTTTAAGAGAAAACTTTTACAATTTTATAATAATTTATATTGTAAATATATAATTTTATAAATATAAGTATAATTTTATAATTTTTAGAGAATTTTTAAAATTTTTTGACATCCAAACAATGGAGAGTTATGTCAATAAAAATATATATTTGTATATATGTAGTACAGTTGCAAAGCAGAAATTATTACATTCATCTGTCCATAGAAATTGAAATTTTACTGAAAAACTTTATTATTGTGGTTACCCAAAAATAAAGATTTACACAGTTCTATCTAAAGATATATTGGTTGTAAAATTCATTAAATTTTTAGAAATTAACTACAGTATAATGATAATTGTGTTTCTAAAATTAAACTGACAAACTTATAAAATTATAATATTCATAAAATGTAATTTCCTTTAAGTTCGCGATTTTAGCCAAAACTACAATTAAGTTACTTACACATATGCCCTTCTAAATCCCGATATATCCAAGGATTACCCTGTGAGACATGTACAAAGTCATCTAAAAGAATTTAGAAATGTTATATAACGAGATAGGCAGCATAAGAGGTCAGCAAACCATTAGCCATAATTATGAGAGTATCCGTGGATTTCGGGGAGGTCCGTGTGAATTGGAGACTTGCGAATGCATCCCCAGTTCACAAAGTGGATCAAAGGAAAACATGGGTAATTACAGACCTGTCAGCTTGACTTCTGTTCCGGGGAAAAGAATGGCACAACTAGTTAAAGAAGTAAAGCAGTACCATCTAGACAGGAATGCAATTATACTGCAGCTACAGCATGAATTTATTAAGGGGACGATTTTGTCTGACCAATCAGATTGGTCAAACAAGAGTGTGATGCAGTAGCAAAGGGACTGGATGAAAAAATTAAATTCTGAATTCATATACTTAGATTTTAGAAACGTTTTTGATACTGTTGCACATAAAAGGCTGTTATACAAACTTGAGCAGTGTGGCATTAGGAGCAATTTACTGCTATGGATAAAGGGATGGTTGGCTAGGAAAAGACGGAGTTCCATAAGTGGGCACTGCTTTTCATGGATTGTTATTAGTGGAGTCCTTCCAGTTTCCATGATAGGATCACTGTTATGCCAAATATTTATTAATGATATTGATGAAGGCATATCAGTCTTAATCTCTACTCTCGCAGATTTTGCGAAGATTGCCAGGGTAGTATTTTGGCAATAATCAGGGTATGCTCCTGAAACAAGATCTAGAAAAATTAGGCAGATGGGTTGAGAAATGGTAATTGAAGTTTAACATTGCCGGCTGCAAGGTACTGTATATGAGTAGCAGCAGTCCCAGATTAAAGTACCAGCTGTGTAGTACCACGCTGAGGGGTAGTGGAGAATGAAGCCCTGGGGAGTAATTGTGCAGTCAGATATGAATTTCTCTGAGCAGTGCAGACGGGCTGCTCATGGGGTTTTGTCGATGATATATACAGTTTTACAGCAGGGACGATTATTGCACTGTAAAAGACAATGGTAGGGCCGCGTCTTGGGTACTACATTGAGGTCTGGTAGCCTTGTTTTTGGAAGGATGTGGATCTGCTGGAATAGGATGTGGATCTGCAGAGAAAAGCAACGAGAATAGTGAGAAAAGAAAGGGTACTCTTATCAAGAAAGACGTCAATTCTTCAAATTGCAGCATCTGGAAGCTAGGCACTTGGAAATAGATCTGATTGAGGTATTTAAGGCTTTGAATGGTTTGAGAAAACTCAGTGCTGGTGGCATCCTTTCTCTTGCTCAGGTTATATACGTGAGGTATAACGTTTGAATAAATTTAAGGAAGAAATAGACACAACTGGAGGAGTTGAACTGGTGATGGGAAGTTTTTTGGCTGATGCTGTATAAGTTTGCTTTCTTGCATCATTTGCCACTACTAACACAACCTGTATTTCAAGCATATAAATTGATCAAATTAGAACGGAGCAACTCCTAAGAGCTCTTCCGACAATTTGCCGAAGCACACAGATCGCGAACTTAAAGGAGAAAGACAAGTTGTAGCTGAGTGTGAGCGGTTGTTGTAGGGTTTTAGGAGCATCAGCGACTAAGGCTATATTGCTCGGTATATATTGTCTGTAAATGCCGTGTGTTCTATGGTTGATTTTCTTTTTGTTGACGAAAAACCCGAGTTGCCGGGAGAAAAAAACCATGCTACCCTCGCCTGAAACCGACTAACTCAGCCACGTTGTGAAAAAGGCCACAAAAATTTCTCATATCATCGAAGGGGACTCGAACTCAGGTCTTTTCCACGTGGTGTGGAGAGGACAGCGATCCTACTAATTGTGCTACCCAGGGCCATGTAAGCGAGAATGCAGGAAAACCTTGCAACCTTCTCCTGAGACCGACTAACTCAGACAGTTTGAAAAAAAACTCATAAAATTTCTCGTCATTTACGGGATTCGAACCAGAGCCTTTTCCATCCGGTGTGAAAAGAACTGTGATTATATACATTGAACTATCCGCGAGGGTTCGCATACTATGTAAGAGGAGTGGTCAAAAAATTTCTATGAACAGAGTATAAAGACATTAGGTATAAAAAATTATTTGTTTTCCTCTTTTCAGTGTATTTACTATTAAGTTTAATGCACTTATTTTATTTAATCTACAAAGAGTTTAATCCTTCAAAAAAATTCTTCGTGATGGGCATCAAACTAGACTTCCACGGCTGCTTTTAGCTCTTTAATAACTTTAAAATGAGTTCCAGGAAGATGAGTTGAGTTTTCTGAACGAATGATAGTCACTTGGGACAAGATCTGTGCAACCCGGCCTTTATGCAAAGATGCATTCTCATGGAAAAACAAAACCTAATGACCCAACTTTCCTCTTCTTTTTCCCCGAATTGCAGCTTTTAACTTTGATATAATGCTGGAATAAATTTCATCTGTCTTTGTGGTTTTCGGTTCGAGGTAATCAATTGGAAAAAATACCTTTGTGTCCCAGAAAATTGAGGTCTAAACTTTTACAGCTGATGATTAGGTTCGAAACGTTTTCGGTGTTGGAGATTCAATTGCTTGCACAAGGGATCTTCAACATGCTTTATAATATGGATTCAGAATCATAAAAATAAAATTTAGCCAAGCTTCATCATCAATCACCAAACGGGATAAAAATCATCTATCTGAATTAGAAGGAATTAATTTAAAATTTTCTTTTGATGTTTTTACACTCTACATGTTTTTACATGTTTGTCATGAATTGAAAGGTTTCCAGAAACCCATCTTTTAGAAACTTTAGACATTCCCAAATGCTCAAGTATTATTGTTAAAATGCTTTAATGGGAAATGTTAAATACTTTTTCTTTTATGTTTTTTAATTCTTCTGTTTTTTAAATATAATTTCAACGATTGCAGTTGTTTCAGAACTCATTGCTTGAGATGGCTGACCAGACCTTGGATCATCCTTAATTGACTCCCGTCCTCTTTGGAACTCTGCCGACCATCCTGTAACAGTAACATAACTGGATGACACTTCTCCAAGCACTCTATTCTTTCATGGATTTTTAGCATTCCTACCATCTTTGGTGAAAACTTTGATTACTGAACAATGCTCGATATTTACTACATATTCATTTTTCTTCAACTTGCCAAAATGAAAATTTTAATTTTAGAAAAGACAATGACATACAATTATGTTATTTTATAAGACATTAAAGTTAGCAAAATAACCTATTCTATAATTTTTAACATTTTATATACCCTGTTCTCAGCACTTCTTAACTACCTTTGTATACATTTCTGCGTAATGCTTTTAAGGAGACGCGTTTGCAGGAGACCTAACCGAGGGAATAATCTCCCTCTCGAAAAGTAACGGAAAAAGCAACAGCAGCAAAAAATCAAATTGCCGGAACGTGCTGCATGCACGAAATGAAAAGGAAATGGCTTCTTTCAGTACATTTCTATGAAAAACGTCTCATTGACCACGATTATCGAATAAGTTTGTAATGAGTGGCCAACTATTTTCAGCCGCTATCCTCTTATTCCAAGAAAGGTTTTGGCCGAATTGGCGGGTAAAATTTTGGACACGCTCTATGAGCAGTTATGCTTGTCTGCGCTAGAGGCGCCATACTAATGCAGTTTATGGGGAAAAAATTGTTTGTGGCAAGTCATGCATCTCGAACTTAGCAATTCGAGGAATTATTATATAAAAAGGTATTTTTTTCCCGAGGAATCAAGGGATAGTTATAAGGATAAATTAGAGTTTATGTGGTTTATCAACGATGTAGCATCTGAAAGCTCACAGTGACGTTATCTTGATAATGAAACACCGTGGCCTATATTTAATACTAATCGTACAGTAAAATGTATCACTTTAAAGAGTCCGATAAATTAAGCTTTCAACGAAGTAATTTTATTCAATAAAACTACACTGAATGGACGTTGATTACATTTCCATAACGTAATAGAAATTCAAGTAGAAAAAGAGAAGTGTCTAAACGAAGCAAGAGCATCAATTTTTTACTATACCAGCTCAGGTGCAAGATCCCATGAAATGACAATCCCACCGTCCCGTCCATTGGACTTTGTGGATACTATCGAAGCCCCTCGCAGTACGTGGAAAGATCCAGATTTAATTTTTGTCGAAGTACTTAAGTAGTTAGGAAAGTTGTATTTTATTTTTAAAGAATTAAAACATCAATTAAATTTTTTTATATACGTGTATTTATGCTTTTTATTCGGTAGTCATTTAATTCTGTCATGGATCGAGAAGTCCTTTCGATTCAAGAGTTTTCGACTGAGGACATTCCAATGGTACCTCACCACACCTGACCTTCGGCAACTTTTTTTCTCCTCGAAACCGAACCCCCTTTAAAAAAGTTATTTTCGATATTCAATTAGAACATATACAAAAAATTATAACAAAGTCATTAGTCAAGGGAGAAAACAAATTGTTGGTCTTTAAGGTTTATTCATCCCCCTCCCTCCTCGCTAAATATTTGTGTCTCACACAGCGTCGCTCTTGATAATTGCCAGTAGTCACCAGTGTTTTTTTACTCTTTTCATTCATCAAACAGTAGTAACAAAGTTTAAAATAAAATAAATAAGTAAATAAATAATTTATTTATTTTATTATTATATATTTTTTTAGAATATTGCTTTTCCAAAGTACACGTAGAGGTCGGCCTAATCGTTTAATTTGCAGTTTTTAGTATGACAACCGCGTAAAGATTTTATTTATTTAGTTTTTAAATAAATTATCTTATGCCTTGCGAATAAACAAAACTAACAAAAGCACAAGAAATCAGAAACTGGAGCCAGTCTTGCTCTGGCACGTTCATTCATTCTTGAATGTAAAGAACAGTTTCAAAGTGTCGCTATGGGCATGCATGTGAATTTATCTCATGAGAGCCACATTTAATCATTGATAGCCTTAGTTGTTACAAACTAAACACAAGTAACTAATAAATATAAACCAGCACTAAATACAAAAAGGTATTAACTTTTATTTTTTCAGTATTATTGTGACAATATGGCTCAATGGCACTTTACAGCCTCGTCACTGGTTTTTAAGAAATTACATCAGAATAATACTCTAACCTACGTTAAACCAAATGCTTGATCGATCTATCCAACAGGAGGAACATTATTAATTTAAGAGCAAGTACTTCTTAATGGAAAAAAAACAAAACGTTTTTCTGTCTCTCCTTAGCGAACTCCATTACGATTTTATTTTCTAGAGCACCCAACCTTTTCCTGAGTCAAAATTCCATTTGTGCAGTAGAAAATTACTACATCTGTCTTCCTTGCTTTTGCACGCCATCTGTAAAAGAATTTCTTCCCTCTTTGTTATTCCCTACCCCTGAAGTGCTATATTTATCCCCCTTTTCTTATAACAATTAATGTTTTCTTTTTGAAGTATAATCCGAATCGACTTCGTTCTTGTACAGCTGAACTGTCCATACATACTGCGGGCTCGATTACAAAGCGTTCACTAAGCCTTTACAAATGAGTTAAATGGACCTAGCATTAACTTACTTGAGACAAATTATTTCTTCAGCGATTAAGTACAATTTAACAAAACTGCGCTGTACCAGCTTCCTGGGAGATTTCATTAACTCATTATTGGAAGTGGCAGTGCATGAAGGACATCTGTCTTCTCCTGTTTGTCAAACTTTCGCTCCGTACATATAATTATAGAAAAGTCAAACACCGCTGATGCAGTTACCAAGGGGTTCCAGCTGGTTGCTTACCTTGGCCCTTGCTTACGTGTCCGTCGCATTAACTTCCTTTCCTCCGGATTACCTGTGATACGCGAAGAACTCCCGGCCTGTTTGAGTTTGTCGACACACGCCCATTTACGGAAGGTGAAAGTTGTGCGGTACCTGTGGCTACATCCACTGCGATCTTCTGCCTCTTTGCAAGAGCACTCATCCCCCCCTACTGCGCTTACTCAATGAAAAAAGCAGCAAACCCGGGCACTTCCTACTAATGCCGACACGAGATAGCAAAAGGGCAGAATTTAAGATTATGATCGCCATAGGCACTATATTAAGAACTTCTTTCTCACAAAAGCTATAACAAAATTCATTTCTTTTATATATAGACCACAAGTATAAGTATTGTAACCACAGGATTTATCATTTCCACCTAAGAGTATTAATAATAACATTAATGCATCTCACAGGATGATGACAGGTGCATGTTGACAAGAAAAGGCTACACTGTTCTCCTTTCTTCTCAACATTACAGGTTACAGAAAAATGTGGGCAATATTATCACGTTCGATAGATTTTTTTAAGAAGTCGTCTGGTACATCAATTTTGTTTTCAAAATTTGTGCCCCATCCTCACAAGATATGAGATCTGGACTTCGATCCGATTATTCCATTATCCCCAACAACTAACAGGAAGACACGAATAGTTAGGCAATTGTGATGAAATTCTATCTTGCATGAAAAACAATTCTCCAGCATTTTCCCATTCAGAAATGGTGAGTAGCACAAAATTCTTACGCATCTCCAAGTGCCGTTCATGGTGGCTCCTAGCTAAGTACGGGCCAACAAGCTGTGTCGAACTGATTCCACGCCAAACTGTTGCTTTGGGTCTGGACTGCATTCTTTCAGTGGTCATACCTGAATCTCGTTCTACTCAATGACAGAGGTGGCGATTAAAGAGCTCTTTAACATGGAGGATAACTTCGCCTGACCACAGAATGATGTTAAACAGATCAGTTTGGTCATCCTTCCATGATAGCTTAATTTCACAAAATTCCATACGTTTTTCTTCTGATATCTTTAGGAAACGTTGCTGGACATAATAGGGAACAGACGCCAGAAAGTTATTTTGCGATTACAGTATGCACTCACTACTTACAGTGACGTAATAATCTACTCTCTATGAATGCCTGTCGAATCTATTTTCCCGAATTTCGTTCCAACGTTTTTCGTACAGCAGTTACGTGTCTTCTAAATGTGATGTCCATGGTCACGCAGATCGCTTTAAGTTTTACAGAACCTTGTTGTCATTAAAATTTAATAATTTTCGGACCAAGGACTACATTTATACCACGCACATCTCTCCACTTGAATGACTAATTGCCATACTTCAAATGGTGATGTAATTTTGGCTCGTTCTCCTAAGCTAAGCATAGAAGAAGGAATAGAACATCTAGAAGAAGGTGAATAATGTATAGAAAATTATTTCCAAATGTTATTCACTATTAGCAACAGAAATAATAATTATTAGGCTTAAAACCTGAGAAAGAACGGTAACAATATATCTCTCGTTTAGAAACGAGAACGTTTTAAAAACAGAAAGCAACTTATCAGTCCCTTTTTATTGTTATTTACTGTATGCATAGTAAATAATAATAAAATCGCAGTCACAGGACTCGAACCTGAGGACAGCGATTCTACCAACTGTGCTACCGCGATGGCCTGTAATATTGTGTATGGGATGAGAGTTTTCTTTCTCCGAATTGTACCTCGTAGTTTGCGAGAGAGAGAGAGAGGAGACTGTCTGTCTGTGAAGACCAACGATTTGTTTTCTCCCTCTCATATGGCTCTTTTACTCCGGAGCTATATATCTTCGAGGAAGGAAATGTGACTGCTGAGTGGTGTAAAAATCCTTGGGAGGAACGGGTTTTTTATAGGAGAGATGAAAAATACAGAAAGCAATATTTTAAACAATAGACTTAGGAAACATAAGTAATGTAGATTACATATATAAAATATGTAAATGGAATACAAAAAAAAAGACCATTTACAAGGCCTGACACGTTGAATGATGACTCCGTTGATTTGTCAAAGTGCAATTGAATGGAAAAACACTCAATCGTACCTTAACGATTATGTTAATGAAGATTGAATGGTAGATACAGTGGAGATAAAAATAAGCTTCAAGAATTGTGTAATTGAAAGGTGCTATCTTTTTTTAAATAAATTTAAGAAAAGATAGCACCTTTCAATGGGTTCTTTGTAAAGGTGAAATACAGCAGCTTTTTATTTTTCAATTCCCAGAACATGCAAATTTGCATTGCATATTTGCACAGGCATAACGCACTATGACTACAACAAAAACAAATAATAAATTTATATCTTTTATCAACTTTTTTTTCATAAATTTAAGAATAACGTACGTTACAAAAGTTTAAAGTTTGTGTGATTATATTTTTAATAGGTCTTGGAGCCCAACTGAAAATTTCCCAGTTTTCCTAGCGAGTCAATGCTCCCCTCCCCCAACTCTATACTTCTTCCTTCCAGAATCTTACAGAAGTTGCGCCTTCTTGTTTGTTTGTTTGTTATTTGGTTTTTAGGAGCATTAGCAACTAAAGCCATATTGCTCCGGAGATATGCGGTGGTCATTCCCTGACCTTTCCGCATCCTTCGTATTTGGTGGGCACGGGCTCGAACCCCGGTCTAATCAAGAAGAATGTGCGCTTTCTTAAAGGATTCTTAAACACTCACACAGCAAGAGGATAATAAGGGGAATCATCCCTGAATACCAGGCAACACCCACTTTGTGGGTGTTGCCTGGTTTTCAGGGATGATTCCCCTTATTAAAGTCCATAATAACGTTCTTTTATGTTCCATAATGTTCTATTTTTTTTTAGGTACGCATTAGATAATTTGCATATTTCAGAAATATGTATATTTAACTACAAGTTTCATAACAGTCATTTCTTAAATGCACTTCCATATGGAATATCATTGACTCAATTATTTTTGAAACTATTGCATTTTTATCAGTGGTACTTTAACTTTTGCGCAAAAGTGTATTAAAATAGTTAAATCATGCTCAGTCGTTTGGTAAATTTTTGGATTTGAATTACTCGTCATTTTCACCTGCTTATGAATTGGTTTTCGAGAAAAAATAAGGTTTTTACAATTCAATATAACAAATAAAATAAATACTGTAGAAGCATTTATTTTCCCGTTGTGTTTTCAGTTATTTCTTTAAGAATTTTGAGTGGTTGCAACAAGACATAGTACCTAGAATGCATGTGATAGCACGCCCTCTGTCTCGAAATTTGATATATCACGGTTTTCATAATTTATCGAGAAAATTCCATTTTGTTTCGATCAAACAGTTTGGAGATCCTCGTTCTGCTATAGATTTCTACCAATGAAATTCTGATTTCGCTAGCCCAGATTAGCTGACATCACTCTAACCCCTAATTAGAAACGTGACTTAGTGGCCACGTATTTGGAGGTTTGATATTTGAATCTGAGTTCGCGTCAATCGATGCGTTTGGTGTATTATTACCCGTTAGTATTTATTTATTTGAATAAAATGCCAAGTTAGTTCGCAGCCTGTGTTCTAGAATATGCGTAACCACATATATTTATAACAGCTTTGAATTTTACTCACTTGTTTTTATACAAGTATTATATAGAGATGTGAAATGCATATTTACTAGCATTGTTCTTTAGCTCACGATAACTTTGATTCATAATAATAATTTTTGAAAGGATTTTAAGTAACCGAAATGTGGAGAAGAAATAAAACTGATGCATAATCTTTGTCCAGGTATTTTTTTACCTTAAGCAAAAAGAATTACGCAGTTTAAGAACAGACGTAAACTGATTGCAGGTACATATTTAATTTTTTTTTTAATGAGTTTATATTGTATGCAATTCTACTTCTAATATAAAACTGGGCATTCCCACCTAAATTTATTTGTTAGAGCAGAGGATGCTTATAAGCAAATACAACTTGAAATTTTATAAATAATTTTATAAAATTATAGACTAATTTTTATTAATAACGATAACAGTCTACGGATTCTGGTTGGAGCTGAAAAGACAAAGTCAGCAGATAGCCAAATTCCGAAGATAATTAAGGGATTTTTGTCTATACTATGTATAAGTATAGTGCGAAGGCATCAATAATATATTATAAGGGATTTTTATTAAATATTAGTAGTTATCATTTAGTATAACGTATATTAATGTTTTATTTCTCTAATACTTCCCCAGGGGCTCACATCTGGTGTGTATGGGCTTGGCACACCGAGGGTCCCGAGCTTGTACCATGTGGCTAATAATAATAATAATAATATGTTTGGATCCTTTGTTCTAAATTTATTACGATGAAAAAAATGACAGTAGAATTGGACCACGATAACAACTGGGATTCGTTGGAATTTGAATTCCAAACAGTCCATCTCCTAAGTTAATTTCACTTAAGTTAGTTCCTAGCCCGAAAATTCTAGTAGAATCTAATCACACTCGCCAAACTGTGCAGTAAGGCAGAATTTTGCGAATAGATTGTGCAGAAAGTGAAAGTGTGTTTAGGGTCAAACGGCACCAGGGGTTTCCCCCATCTCCGCGTAGTTTACATTGTGGGTGAACCAGTTGACTGGAAAAGCCAGAGATTTAAAAGTGTGTGGGAATTGTATTTGTGTGGTGTCGTGTGCCGTTGTTCATCTGGTCATTTAGCAACTGGACCCCTGCTGAGGCCCAACGTTGCCCCACTTTCGTCCCGTGGAGGCAGACCAGGAACTCACTTGACTTAAGTTACTCTGGCAGGTCCTGCCGCTTAACTTCCTGAGATTTCGGCGGCTAGGACCTATAAAAAAAAAAAAAAAAAAAAAATTGAAGATATGCATATATAAGTGTATATAGTTGTAATTACTTTGAATGTTTGCATACAGCGCATAGCGTCCATGCATTCAAACGGCAGGAGCAGGGCAATGCGTGTGATAGGCCGAGACTGGGCGAAAATTATTTTGGATTTGATTAATTTAGGATGTAGGGCGTTCGCGTCGTGTATAGGTAGAATGGGGGAGGAGAGGCAGAAGGCTGGGGATAAAGGTAGAAGTATGGGGGAGACAGAGTAGATGTCCCCAGGTGGTCAGTGAGGCATATCCATGCCTCACAAGAAGGAAAAGGAGGGTCGGCGGGGAGGGGGAGGACAGGGTGTCTTCCCTCTTCCCACCTGGGTTTGGGTTTAAAGTAATCGAGTCAGGTGCTCGATTTTGTTCGCCAGTATGCCTTGGTGGCGGCAAACTGCACGGTCCAGGTCGGTGTGTTCCTTTGACAAGTCCAGGGTTGAGGTCATTCATATGGTTGTAAGCCGTGTCCTTTATTCTTAGTAGAGTTGGTTTCCTTGTAGGTTCCACGATGCGGCAGTCATGACACCTAGTCGTTATCAGTTCTCAGCTTGAATTTGTTTTATTGCTGTTGGTCACGGTTTGGTTGTTGTACGATGAGGGTACGTCTCCTCTTGTAGAGGTCTTCTGCGAATTTGGAGAATGCAATGTATTGCTCTTTACTGTCGAGTAGGTGCTTTTCCCTGTCTCTGGGCAAGAAGGTGATCCTGGAGATGAGCTGGCAGCGAAGGTTATCGTAGAGCCGGCAATCGTACATGAGGTGCTGCCAGCTCTCAGACTCTCCACAGCAGCAGGCGGGGTCCTCTGTGATGCCCAGGGCTGTGAGTTTTGCCTTGAATGCTCCGTGTCCGGTAAGTAAAAAGGTTGTATAGAGGCCCGGTGAGAACCACAGCGGGGCCTTCGGATGTAATTTCTCCACGTTGGGGGAGATATTTCCTAGTGATCTCTCCCTTGGAAGAGTTGTCCCATATAGATTGCCATATTTGCGTGAAGTGGGCAGTGAGTCTTTTCTTTTCGGTCGCTCGGTTAGCAGTGGGATCTGCATTGAAGCCCATGAAGGTGCAGGCGTTCCCCTTAGATAATTCATAGAGGATTCCGATTCTGGCCACTTCCAGGTCGAGTGGAAGGGTTCCAGCCAGCACCTGCAACGCATGTGAGCTCACTGTGCTGCAGGCCCGTGTGATGGCTAATAGCATAGCTCTGTGGATGGAGTCGAGTAACCTGTGGTTAACTCGACTCCATCCACAGCCATGGAGACTTTAGAGTACCATGCTCCCGATACATAGGTTGCTATCGGTATAAAGGCTACTCTGTATATGAGCTTGAGAGTTTTGCTGTTTAGCCCCCAGTCCCTTTTTGCGACCCTGGTGACGAGGGCCGTGTAGCCCCTAATTTTCTTCCTGGTGTACTTGAGATGCGCTTTAAAGGAGAGGGTGGCGTCAAGTATTACATCCAGGTAGATTGTGCAGAATTGTTTCTGTAAACGTAATAATTAATTAATCCTTAGTTTTCAACATTGAATTATTATTTTTTCTCAAATGTTATCAGTTCTCTACTGATAACATTTGAATTTGTTTTATTGCTGTTGGTCACGGTTTGGTGGTTGTACGATGAGGGTAAAAGGCGCCGCTGGTCTTTGTTCTGGATATACCCCGTTGATCATATATACTCGACCTTAGATTATTATTATTAAAGTTATCCTCTAACTTAACTAATTTAAAGAACAAAAAGAATTGTGAAGTTTTTGCAAGGAATTGCTGTACACATAAACTAATTTTCTCCTAACCGAGGTATAATCTATTAATATGTAATGCGGTGACTTACTTTTCCCTTCCCCTGGTCTGTCACAAATGAGGTGTTAATAATCCTTATCGGCGAAACTCGAGGCAGACCATCCCTGTATCACTTAACAACCCAGTGAGGATTTACAACCTTGCGATAAACAGCATTGTACTTACTTAGAAATACCCTTTGTTTGTAACGTAAACTGAGGCAACTCATTGCCATTACTTTCCAACATGAAAGATCAATAGCATTGCGACGGTTTCTTTGAAACTTTAATTTACATCCTACTGTATGAAAAATGGACCCAAAAGCATTCAATAAAAATGTTGATGCTTATTCATTATCAGATGCACTCCTGCCATCCACAAATAAAATGACAACAGCCATGCATAAGATTTGGGAAACTCATCGTAGGAATCCGGGAGATCAAACTAAAGATGATCAAACGTATTGATCGATTGTGGTAGTGGAAAAGAACTGTTCCACAGATACTTTAACGTTCATAATCATAATCGAATAACGCTATTGAATGATGTTAAACAACTAACTTGTGATTAAAAAATAGTTAGGTTACGGGCTTGATGTAGCCGAATGATCAAAGCGAAACAGTCGTACATTTGTGTTTCGAGTTAACCTTAGTTCACGTGTTGGCTCGTGTTGCTAAATATGGTTACTATGCTTGTAAAGGTAATAAAATGACTGTATGAATTCCTTTGTCTTATGTGGTCGAGCTGGAGTGTAAACAGAACGAACATTTATGTATTTAAAGAATATTTGGTCGAAGCCGTAGGCTAAAAAGCGTTTTAAGAGCATTAAGCACTCAGATTGATTTGACAAGGGAATACTCGAAAAGTGACGTACAGAATTCCATGCCTGTGCCTTACCACCTTGTCATTACTAATCTACTTCGAAAGTTAAGTACCATCGAAGTTTTATAAAAAAAAAAAGGTCACAAAAAGTAATTGCACGTGCTTTCAAAAGGTAATGCTAGTAGCAATAAAAATTCTTCCTTGTTTGTTCTACACTTGCTTTAAATCGTAATCAAATGGATTCGAAACATTTCCCATATGTATATGTGCTTGGTTGGCGATATGAAGACTTATTAGTATAAGAGCACTTGTTAGTATGACTAAATTGTAACTGCTCATACACTGACCGTGAGGCTTCAGTTCTTTCTTTTTATAAACTGTAAACACGTATTGTCTTAAATTCAAGAATATTACTGCATTAGTTGGTCTCAGGCGTGGATAGCAAGTTTTTATTCCCGAAAACTCGAGTTTTTTGTCCAGCAAAACAGGAAAATCGCCCAAAGAACACACATGCAATTTATGGATGTAGAAGATCGCTCTCGGGTGACCGTAATATGACAACTTTTATTCGTGTGTTTGCTAAAATTTGTGTTCCACTGGTCACTGCATATTATATTTATAATTTGTATATGATGTTTGAAAGTATCCATGAGCACAATAAGAGGATTTTTGGCAGCTTATAGTAAGAGGATTTCTAGCAGCTTGAGCCTGTACAATTATTCACATGAGTGCAAACGTGTCAAAGACCAAGGAACACCGCTCTGAACTTACAGCGATCTACCATAGAGAGTCGATCATCTTAGGGTTCCTCTTAAACATGTTAAGAGGAACCCAGGTGGGTCGAAACGGGTTCGGAGATCGCTCGGCTCAGATGGAGTGGAGTTGAGAATTTTCCCACCAGTGATGAATGCTGTCTCAGAAAGCACGGAAAGAAGAATTGCATGGCACGAAAATTCTATAAAAAACTATTGTGAAGTACCGCCTCTGGGATATTCCGTAATTATAGTTGTAAGCAGGTGAAATTTAAAATTTGGTTGAGTTCGAAGCGCCGATAAAATCGCACACAACAACGAACTTAATTAAATAGATTCAAGCCACAAGGAGCGTGTAGTTGCTAAAATAATATTATAGTGGTAGTTATTAAAATTATAACCTTGAGTAAGGACAGTGTGTGTGTATGTGTGTGTTCATCTATGATAGATGAACAGACATACTACAGAATGGAATAATATGTTTATATTAAATTTATAACTGGATTAAAATAGGATTAGAAATATTTGCGCTAATAATAATGGGCATAAAAATGAAATAAGGTATTTCATAATACCACTCTCTCTCTCTCTTAAAAAAATAAAAACTGAATATTAATTAATTTGATCAAGAAATATCAACTGATAAGGCTACTTTCCTTAATATAGAAGTCTTCACGGCTGAATGGCGTTAATACAGCTTAGTTGAAATAAAAACGAAAAGTTTTTCTTATGGTTTGGGCTTTGAAACTGCTCTTCTCCAGCTTAGGACTTCATTCAAAAAATGTCCTTAGTTCACTTGATCCCTCAAGCGTAGATAATTACACCCTTGAAATGAAACAAACAACCATCAAAGCAGGCTTAAAAGCGTCTATAAATCAAACCATAGAAGACATGTAGTGTTTAGTTATGATAGTAATACTATTCTCATTTTGTGTGATCGCTCAATCTGTCACTCATTATACTGAGATGCCACTGGTGCGCGCTCTCGTTCGTAGGCAAAGCATTTTCAGTTGTTATTATATTTTATTTCCTTTCCGTGAATTTAATTAAGTAAGTTTAATATCAGTTTTTTTTTAATTTCATTATAAAAGTTGGTTACAAAGTATTTTTCCACTTAAAAATTTAATAACTCGATAAGTACAGATCGTATCGTAATCAGTATATTCTGGAGTTATTTTAATAATAAAATATAGTTCGAAATTTCACCACTAGAGGATTAAGCGATTTATTCATTCTAACAGACAAATTAACATTTGAGTTCATTATAAAAAACGGAATACCTCTGGGATCAGAGAATTTGAATGTTTGCTCTTCGTGGTCTTAATCTTCGTCATAAAGATAAAAAGTTTTAAGCTGCAGCCAATAACCAAGTCCAATGAAGTTCGTGTTACTGCAGCCTCAGAGCGTATCAAAGACAGAAAAATGTCTCAAAAAATTGTTCGAGAAGAACCATATTGAATAAGGATCACCAGGAAGGCTGCTTCACGATACCCGTCCAGTCCACGAGGAGGGGGACCACTTAATGTCCCAAGTGGACTAAATCCTGCACTCATCGGTAGTGTAGCGGGTTCAACGGAATCAGTAAGAGAGATTGAGGTTGTAGGAATCCATTAAGGATATATCACTAAGCTGACAGAGCATTTCACTAATCTTGAGTACTGTTTGTTTTGTGGATAATTAAGTAGAGATTTTCGTCTGGAGAAAGTAGCATTAGCGAATCTTTGAAGAGAATAGAAATTTTCACGAGATTTTAGTAATTATTCTTCAATTCCAGAAGAAAATTTAGGAATAATAGTTATTAAAGATTGCTGGAGTTAGGTATAGTAAGGATAGTTGAAAATAACATAGGTTGAATTTTTCAGGGTCACCACAATGACAAAATACTGTTTCTGAAAGTTTAAAATGGAATAATTTGGCAGTTAGTGACCTGTTAGCAAGAATGAAGTCCGGGCCTGAACCAATTCCTGAAACTTTGGGAAGCCAAGGTTACATTAGGAAGAAACTTCTAAGCCTAGAAGTGCTCATCGGTCAGCATCACAAGAAGCGATTCAGTGGATTGATAAGATTCAACAATAACAAAAAACTCTTTCAGATTTGAAGGATAGATTCTATTGGAGGTGGTAAACTTTAGATCGGAAATTGTGAAGGCAGTTGTAAGAACACAATGCCCCTTCTCGATTGCTTATTAGAAAATAATCATTGACACGTGGTGATTTGATCTTAATAAAGATTAGTACACATTTTACATTTATGTCATTTTTTATTGTTTAAAAACTGCCATATATCCTTATTGCAATTAAAAAAAAAAGAAAGAAATATCTTTTTCGATAAGACTTAATAGTTTCAAGTTAAGTTTTGAAAGTGGGTTGGTGTTATAATAGAGTTTTAGGATCATCAGTGACGAAGGCCATATTGCTCCGTGTATACTTCTGTAAATTTCATGTATTCTGAGGTCAATTTTCTGTCTTCTGGACGAAAAACCATGTTACCCTCGTCTGAGACCGACTAACTCAATCACGTTGTGAAAAAAAGGCCCATAAAATTCCTCCCGTCATCGACGGGACTTCAACTTCGGTGTTTTCCACCCGGTGTGGGGAGGACAGCGATGCTACCAACTCTGCTACCCACGAGGGCTTTAAAAGTGGAAAAGGACTTTATAACCCTGTATATCAATAATTGAAATATTATTGTTAATCAAATAGTTCTGGGCTTATAATCGTATTTACAATCATAACTTAACTCGGACCATCTGTTATCTTTATATTTCATTCATCTAGTGTTAGATGCATGGAATCGGATGATATGATTAGTTGCCTCCTGTGGATTTTAGACAAATTATATTGGCAATATATTTCACTAATCGACCCAACGGATACTGGTTTTTACAACGTAAACATCTCCCCCAATTCTTGGAATGTAATACACGGTTGAATAATTGAGTCCAAATACTTCGTGGAGCCACCTTTTTCGTGTAATACAGCCTGTGAAATATTTCACTCCATATCCACTGGCATTCTATTGCCATAATTACATCGGTACACGTCTCTACCCAGTGGGTTGAGCGATAAATGGACAACCCTGTACAAGCTAGCCTGGGTCCTCAGTAGTAAATATATTTATGCCAATTACACGCGCATTAAATTCACTTTATTTTCGTCTACAAAAAGAGCGCTATATGCGCCATTATGTGTACTGTCGAGCCTGCTTAGATCTCTTTTGGCAGATGATAAACCTGGAATACTTTACGTGGGGGGAGGGGGGGAAGAACCATAACTTCAGTCCAAGGCGGAATAACTATAGGTAGTTAATCGTATAGCACCTTTAAGAAATTTCTCCAGTCATCGGCAGAATTTAAGCTAGATCTTCCCGAATGCGCACAGAATTGCAAAACCAATATACCACTACGGAGGACAAATAAATTGTAATTAAATCAATTTCAAATAAATGAAATGCAACCACTCGTTTATAAGTGCGCAATCTTAAAAGGAATACTCAATAAAACAGAAGGATACGTGTCATGCCGAGCCAAACTTCTGCTCTTTTTCATTATAATCTTCGTTCTTCAACCTTGAAATTCCTTTGATAGCGTTCAGTCGCCATTAAGGAAAGTCTACCCTTTGAGGAACTTATCCGTATTCTTTTATCTCATAATTATATTCAAGCAAACAAAAGGCACCAATTTAAAAAGCTGACTCTAGTGTGAATGTACTGAACGGTGAATGTCGTAATTCCTATTGAACCCAAGGAGACAGCTGGAATGAGCAATTTACTGATGGACAGGTTACGGTCGGCAGTCATATCGAAATGACAGAGTGAAAATATGTTAATACAGTGTCAGCAGTAGTCAAATCCTTCCCAACGATCCTTCAGGGTATGGAGAAGAGACAGTAGGAGTGCGTTCACCTCCAATATTAATTCCCTTCAGCCGTAGTGTGCTATTAAGTAAATGCATTTCATATATGTGCCCTTTTAAAAAACAGTTAAATGCAAATTCCGCGATTTGGGTAATTTTTTCTTCCGTTAGAGATCTACGAACTGATGGGTTAAGTTGCAAAGTAGGCCATGTAGTCGAATGGTCAGGAGAGAGGGTGTAGTAACACACGCTCTTTGAGTGGACTGCAGTTCAAACCCGTGACTGCTAAATAAATCATGAATACAAATTAACATTTGTATTCATGATTTATTGTAAACTCTGACCTGGTGGTCGTGCCGGGGTATAAACAAGGACTCATTCAAAATACATTGAAGCATTCTACGGCTTTAGATTTATCTTTTATTGATTAGTGTAAAGTTGGGAGAAAGTTCTACAAAGACCCAAAAAAAAAACAAAAAAAAAAAAAACGCATGCTTGGAGCCAACATTGGCCACCACAGCGATGTGTTCGGCTTTATTCTGATATTTTTTTCCAAGTCGAATAAACGAAGGAGGCATTGAATGGGAAGTGTTTAAGAACCAGGGCGAAATAAACTTGTTTAAATTCGGAAAATAAGAATTTGGGAATTAAGAATGCTTTTATGTTAACGGGGGGAAACAGAGTGAAAAAAAATACTGCTGGATAATATTCTGCTCAAGGCGCTTAGTGACAAACTGACGTGAGCGATTGAAATGGTCACGGTACACTTGTGGATTCAATTGCCGAATAATGAAGGGCTGTTATTACCTTAGCAGTCGTTGCTGTTGAGATAAATGAAATACAAATCAAACCAGTTACACGCTATTATTTGCATAAACTAGACAAAGCGAACACTATATCCATTATTTCATAAATTAGCTCAGTTTTATCATGATCATAGTTGTTGTTGGGTTTCGGTTCATCTGCGACTTAAACCATATTGTGCCATGTGTATTGTCTGTACAAGGTGTGGGCTTAAAATCCCGGAACAACTTATGGCGAAAAACCATAATCTCTCTCCCCCCCCCCCCCCCGAGATCGGTTAAGTACACCCTCGATTGAAGAGAATTTTGGAAATTCCTCTAGTCATCGACGGGATTCTAACCCAGAACTCTCCAAATGAGTAACAAGTAAATCAACTTCTCGAGCTTTGAATTACATTGGTCACAAATTTTTATCACAGGTTGCTGTTCAATGATGTTTGTTTGTTATTTTGTTTTTAGGAGCATTAGCAACTAAGGCCATATTGCTCCGGGATATGCGGTGGTCATTCCCTGACCTTTCCGCATCCTACGTATTTGGTGGTGACGTCAGTGATGCCTTCTTAAGGTTATTTACAATATTCGCATTGTACGTTCCAGACAAAATATGAAAGGAACCCTTATAGGGATAGGGCAGGAGTGGGGGGGAAAATTTTTCAATAATGAATACCTCGATTTAAGCTTTTTTTTTTTTTTTTTGTTTTTTGTTTTAAAATGGTAAAATTACTTGGATAGAATTAAATATTTTTTGATGATTATTGAAAAAGAAAAAAAAAAAAAACCGCTTACTGCATGGTCCTAGACAAGTGCTTTTATATAGCTGTAAATTCGTTCCCGAGCCAATTCTGTTCTTGGAAATTTTAACTGGAAAAATTACTTTCAAATGGTTATTCGGTTAAAACAATCTACATCTAATTTTTTTTTTTTTTTTTTTTTTTTTTTACATTGACCAAAAGGCTATACTAGGCCTAAGTTCCACCTTGTGAACGAACTGAATTTAAGCTAAAAAATAAATTATGCAGCTAACGTGCAAATAATAATTTATTGTTATAGAGAAATTTAAATACGGTATACGTGCATAATGAACAATTAATATATCAGCGCAATTTTTCACCACAGCGAACTAACTAAAGTTAGAAACTATTGTTCTTTAGAGTGTTTATTATGAACAACTAGACTCCAGAAATACTTGGCCATAGTACCAATGTTCCGTTATTCTGATACCTTTGTCATTTCAGCCAGATTCAATTCCTGAATAACTCCCACGTTCCCTCTCTTAGCTGGAATGTTCTAAGAGAAATTCCTTGTTGCCTGTATAGCCCTAATACTGTACTGCAAACTGGCTAATCTGTAAACATTACCTCAATATGGAAGCGGGTTTACTCTAAGAAATTGAACATTTCTACAATCTGGTTTGTCTAAGCCCATGTGCCCCGCACATGGGCTTAGACAAACCTTAGATATTTGCTTAGATATTTGTCTAAGCCCATGTGCCCCGCACATGGGCTTAGACAAATATCATGACTTCTAGTATTGGATACTTCGTTAGCTCAGCAAGATGTGGGTATGTCATTTAACACTCAATACCTGTGATGCCCGCTGGCTTAAAGGCTCCTTCTCTCCCATGAAAGTAAGCACGTCATAACACAAACTTGACAGATGCTCGCGCAATTAATCATTTACTGACAAGACGTACCAATGCTAAACGTTCTACTGACGGTTCCAGGAACGTGCGTCGTCAGAATATTCAAACTCATACCCAGCAATGTAATAAACTGAGCAGATTTGATATCTTAAAAACATTCTTTCTAACTAATACGTTTGGTATGGATAACCAGCTCAAATTAGATCAAATTTTAATTTGTAATAGATTATCCAGTTCTAGCATCAAATAATATGCCTTAACATTCAACCTTGTAGAGAAGCGTCAGAATCAAACAGAGAACTGAACTTACTAAAAACAAATCTCTTAATCGACCAGACGTATGTGATCTGGAATTTGGTATTATCTTAAAGGAATTCTGTCTATTTGTAGGTAAAGGGATGGATTATTACCCTAATGGACTCCGTTTTCGGATGCTTTTTGAGGTTATTGAAAAAATATATTTTTTGTAAAGCAAATTGGTTTAAGCAACATTGTATTTATTATTAATTTCAATTTTCAATTTCTTGCCAAGAGCAAATTCCTTTATAAGCAATAAGCTAGTATGGAAAAGGTTACAAAATATCGCATACACCGTAACGATCTTGTGTTATCATCTTTCATCCGAAGTCAGTTTCGCAATCAATATTTATTATTAACTGATTTGTAAATATGTTTTATTCATTTAATTGTTTCTAGTTTCCTCTGTCATTTAATCTAGCCTTGTAATTTTGTTGTTAACCAATGGCTTCTAACCTTGACGGCCATTGAATACCACGTAGTCCTGCTATTGCAATAAAGATTTATTGTTAAGAAGAATGAACCAATCCAATTAACAGTACAAGTAATTGTAATTAATAATAATAATTGTCTGCCTTTTACTGGAAGAGTCTGGAAGCTGCTGTCGTATCTAATCATTCTGGACAACCCTTCGATTTCGGGGAGAGGCAATAAACTGTAACGCTTTTGCGCCACAGTTTATGGGCTCTTCCCAAAGGCAACCGAAAATAAAAAGAGCAGGATTTGAACAAAATACATTTGAAGAATATTTCGTTTAATGTGGCTAAATTGTATGTTGTGAGAAAGTCAAAAATTGGTTTGATGAACAGCGAACAGACCCTTTGAATCATTAGTTAATGTTATTAAGAATATCAAATGGTGAGGCACTGTATCTAAATACTATTTTAAGAATTAAAAAAAAAACAACAACAAAAAAAGCATACTTCCATATGAGCACTTTGCTATTCACTCATTGAACTACACCATTTAAAGACCAAAATCATTGGCAACAGAGAAAGATATTTTCAGTCTTTTATTAATACTTCCCCGGATTTCTCTAATAATAAAACCTGGCATTTATTCCGCCTATGCTTTGGGTATGTATTTAAAAAAAAAATAAGAAGAAGAACAGCGGGTGTAAAAACAATATTCTAATATCAAATATATAAGTATAATAATAAAATCTGAAATTACACACACATATAATTTCAGAGTTTTATTATTATTATTACAGAACATTCCATCTTGGCAGGTAGCGTTAGTTTCAATGGACTTCCTGTCAAATACCAAAACTGTTCTTGTCAAATTAAAAAGAAAATTGCCCGGAAAGTGTTCATCCTTGGAACTAACTACAATGAATTTCCGAATAAGGTGGTGATAACAGCGATAAAAAGTCAAGAACCTCCTTGAAACTTTCGCTTATTTTCACGGCATGACGCTAGCTTTTTCTCTCCATTCGCCTACTGCATCATCCGCACCCGTGCTCACGCATAACCAGGTAGTCTGACTTTTCTTGGTTCATTAACTTCGTTTACAACCCGAAATCCAGCGGGCTCCAATACGAAAACCTATCGCACCGTGACTACGTAAAAGCAGCGGAAGTGGCATTGTGTTTTTCTTTCTTGCCACGTTCTCGGATGCTTAAGTTCTCCAAAATTTCATAGCAAATTGCCGAAGCAAATATATACGAACACCGGTATCGCTTTACGATGTTATCAACTGACAGTTTTGTTGATGTCGTAAAATAAAAGGACCGGAACATTAAGCAAAATCAAAACACATCAGATGTTACATTGCCATGCCTTACCTCAAGGGAATATGAGAGGTGAAGATCATGAACTGTCATCTGCCTGAAGAAATAACCTCACTTTGACACTGCAATAACTCACCTGTTCTGTCCTATAGCCAGAGCAGGTGAATTAATGACTGTGACAGGTTAATAACGATATGCTATTACACATGACGTAATATTTTATATGGCAAGATTATTATCAAAAATACGAGTGCACAAAATATGGCCAGCCACTTCTGCCATATTTTTATTTTCTACTTTTGGTGGAACTATTATGGTACTCAAAAATTAAATGACCTTATGCTGAAATTTTGATATGATAGAGTTTATAAGGTGAGGGAGCAATAGTTTTTATCAAAAATTGCGCTCGCTACATTATGAGCGAGCCCCATGTTGTTCAGCATAACAGCTGAACAAGCACACTAATTATAAGACTATTGCTAGCCGATCATTCTGCAGTTATTTAAATGAGTGTCCTTTCTAAAAGAATTTTTTTAGAGAGAAACTCACACATTGTGCATCTCCATCGTAACATGCAATACCAGATCGGAAGGCCTAGTTTATGTATCATTTTAAGTACATTGGACTTTCTCAGTATGGACTATTCTGGTCCGCTGGCTAAGACAAGAATGGATATCACACAAGGTCATTCCACCGAGCTGGGCATATTCTTATGGTGTCTTATTGCTCATATGCACAGCTATCAAGCTGATATACTACTGATGTGTTGTTTTAAACATATTACCCCTAGAACCCACCCCATCCCGCCCTACTAAGCGTTCAAGCCTTTCATCCTATAAAATGGCAGCAAGGACACCAGTTGAGTATTTCTCTGTTGGTGCCAAGTGACTGAAATAATTACTATCGACATCCTGTATCCGCTCATTCTGTTTCTCCAGAATGCATGAATAACAAACAATACTTTCATTTGTGTTTCTTATGAAAGGATTCGAAGTCGCTTTTAAAACCTTCTGCAAATGCTGGATGTGATTAGAACATTTCTTGTAATGCCACCATCCACTTATTCACAAGGCCAATACTTTGCGCTAAGGCATTGGAAGGAAAATGAATTTTTTTTGCTCTAGTCCACGGACGTAAGGATGAACTGTTTCTTCGTTTTGTTTCTAGCTGCTACCTCGTGTGTCCAGTTATCGCTGCTCACCTTTCGTTTCTCAGAAGCGGCGAAACTGATCTGTTCAAAAATGTTGCAGATCATGTCCATTTACAGAGAGGTTTGATCGCAATTTAAATGAAGATGAAACTTGATGTCATTAAGAGTGACATAATGTGGTAGTTACGTGTGTTCCTAGTTTTCATCTTGTCCGCGACATCCTCTGAATTATAAGCACTAGTTGGTGTGAGAGGTCAAGTAACTTTCTATTATTCCCAGTATTTTTCATTTAATTAAATAGTATGCCATTGCAAAAATAAATGAATCCTTTCAAGCAATCTGCCTGGAAGACAACAGCTCCCAGTCTACGCCATTTTATATTGGAATGAACTACGCATTTTAGTATAAAAAGGCACTTCGACCAGGTATTCAATTATTAGAATTTCTTTCATACAGCCTGCAGTAATTTTGCTGGCAGACGGATCTTTAATTGATTCCTTCAAGAGTGAAGCTGAAGTGCTAATATTAATTTATCAACACCAGTTTAAAGTTAAAGACAAATTCTATGTAGTCATATGTGATTTTTGAAATTAATTCCAAAAATTAATTAATTAATTTTCTTGTACTTCGACCTGATTGACTGTTTTCGGGAGGAAGTACAACAGTCGATCAGGAACTCCCACAACTCCCAGAATCTCTGACTCAAGGAATCACCTATCACATGTCTCCCAACAATGTACAAGATCCTGACCAGCTGCATAACTAAGAAGATATCAGATCATTTGGAGAGCCAGAACATCATGGCCGAGCAGCAAAAGGAACATCGCAGATGAGCAAAGAATGCAAGGAGCAATTGGCCACTGTGCTGCAGTTATGGAGCAAGTCTATAAGGAGCACCACAACCTACACACATGCTTACATCAACTACCGCAAGGCCTTCGACTCACTCCGTGTCCCATAGCTGGCTGATAAAGGTACTGACGAAATATAAAGTCAACCCAACACTGACAACACTGACATACTACCTTGAACCAACCATGGCAAAATGGAGAACCATAGTCAAGGTCGAGAACGTCACAATCAAACCGGTACCCATCAGAAGAGGAATCTTCCAGGGAGATGCCCTGAGTCCACTACGGTTCTGTCTAGCACTCTACCCATCATGCTCAATAACAGAAAGCACGGATATACTGTAAAAGAAGGGAGGAAGAAACTGTACACCCTCTCTCACCTGATGTACATGGATGACATCAAACTTTATGCTGCAACTGAGAATCAACTCCAACAGCTACTCCGGATCACTTAAGAGTTCAGCACTGACATCAGGATGCAATCTGGCCTAAACAAATGCAAGACCCATGGATTTCGTCCAGTCGGAGAAACTACTAGCTGAAGACCGGTGAAGAGATTGAAGCCATACAAGAGGGAGAGACCTGCAAATATCTGGGGATGATGCATGCTCACCAGTGCGAACACAAGGGGACCAAGTCCCTCCCGACTTGGAAATACCATCGGTGTCTGAGAAACCTGCTAAAAGGCAAACGACACACAACACACAACCTTAACAAGGATATTCCATTCACACAGACAGATGAAACAAAGATGGTTGGTTGGTTTAATTTTTATGGCGCATTGGAAGAAACAAAAACAGAAATATGAGAGAAGGCACTCCATGGCAGACACTACAATGACCTCCGTCAAGACTACATAGATAAGATGGCTTTCAACGCATGGCTCACGAACTGGAAGCTCTTTCCTGAGACGGAAAGATTCATGCTCGCCGTCCAAGACCGGGTAATGAACACCAGGAACTACTACTGGAAATACATCGCATCGCCAAGGACCCAGAGTGACAGATGACACTTATCAACGATGCCACCTGAGTCCAGAAACAATCCAGCACATCATCGCGGGTGCAGAGTGATCACCCAGACAGAGTATTCTGACAGACACAACCAGGTGACCAGGATAATACATCAGAAGCTAGCGTCAAAATATCACTGATCAAAGAGAGCGTCCCATATTACCATTACGAACCTCAGGTCGTACCAGAGACATCTACACACAAAACTATACTGGGACCTGCAATAATAATAATAGACAAGACGATTCCGCACAACAAACCAGACAACCCTTATCGACAAGAAGGAAATGGCTATCTATCTGATCAAAATAGCGGTGCCCAAGACCAGCAAACCTACGAGAAAAGATCAGGAAGTTCACAAACCTAAGTCATAAACATATGTAAGAAGCAATGACCATCCCAATCACCGTGTCAACCAGCAGCATCCAAAGGGACTCCATAAGAACCCAGCTGCAAAAGGCCTCCCAGAGAACACATGAAACTGTAGAAATCCGCGATTCTAAACACCCGTAGGACAGTAACAATAATAATAGCAACTAGACCCGGACACAACTAACCACCCCATGCACTTGGTACCAGTAGCTGTCGCAGGACGGAAGAAATCCTCAAAAGGAGTAAAAGTTTATAATAATAATAATAAAGTAGTTTGCAGTAGCTGTAGTTAACTTTATATTATGATTACTATAAATTTTATTGTAGGAAGTGTTCCGTAGGTGGATATTCAGGTCGCCTTTGACGCTGTTTCCGTCCCTGGTCATTTGCTTGTTATATAAACGTTATCACATTAGTGGAGATGCTGTGGTTTGTTAATAAACTACTGGGCAATAGAACCATGGTTGTACAACGTGCAGATAATGTCTTCACCAGAACAATAACCACAGACGTACTGCAAGGCGGAGCCTGTGTGGCATCATCTTCACTGCTCTTTTTGTCACCCTTGTGATCGGTCAAAGAGACATCATTACGCGTGCTGATGACAGATAGGATCATAATTCTGTGCTTCCCGACGACGATGCGTCTTGGTCCCATAACTGGGACGAAGTGACAGTGAGTCGATGGAAACTTTTGATTCTTTTGGAAACTCTATAATACCTCAAAATTTTCAGAATCCCTCTTAAGGGGTGACGGTAAACTTTTTCCCTTCATAATTCTACAATTTGGTATCTGATGATGTTGGATCACGCGACTGAGCTGAATGCAAATACAGTAGTCAGTTCTTGACTAAACGAGCGCATTTTGAAGTGTTGCCTTGATAAGTCCAGGATCGACCTCGCAATATGAGCAGTTACATGTATGTCTTATGCACAGCGTTTATATTTGACAAAAATTAAAACATTTTCGAAAATAATTTAGCCTTGCTCTATCAGTATATCTGAATTTATTATTCCATTACCAGAGATGAAGTAATTAAATTTTCTGTTTCTTCTCCGTGAGGGTAACACATGGCCAGAGGAGTTCACAAGATAGAAGTGATAAAAGGACAGTACCGTATTTAGCAGTCACGTGAGCTAGAAGTCAACTGAAACGCGTATACTACTAATATATCCTCTGTTTGACCATTGGACTACGTCGCCATTCTGCACTCTATCTGGAATTAAATAATATATGCCAATTAGTCTTGAAAAATTTCCAATTATCTTTAATTTTTAACCTTTGTTTAAAACACAGAGCGTAACCTGAATTATTGAAGGCTTTGATTGTTTAGATTTTCAAAAAGAAAGCTAAGAAGGTAAACCCAGCTAATTATCCTTCTCTAGGTCTAATTAAGATTATCATCAATTTTTGTTTTTTTTCCCCTCAAAGTGCAAAACAGACTGATAAATATTTGTAGCCTTTAAGTAAAGAATTTATTTATTGATGTCCATAATTTGTAGCCTTTTATTGATGTAAAAACTATTCCTTGGGCTCTTGCGCCCCTTCTATATACCTATTAACATTTAATTTTGTTTTAGAGTTATTGCCCTATTCTTTTTTTTTTTTCTTTTTTATTTTTTAATCTAAGGGTTTGAGAGGCACGTTCTTTTATCAGGAATAAAAAGCAGATTTGAAGACAACTTGTAAAAGGGGGAAAAATATTCTATAATATAAAACATAGCATAAGAATCAGTCCGATCATTGGGCATCTTAATCGCCATTATTATCAATTGATTCTGAAAAGTCCAAATAAATAAGCGTATCAAGAATGAAATAAAAAAAACAGGTCAACCTCAGATCCAAAGAATAAAATCCTAATTTCGGTCATCACTAAAGAAGTAGCTATGAATTATGGAATAAATTAACGAATATTAGACATTACAGCAGCCATAAGAAAGAGCAGCTGGTAGAAAAGTTTAGTACCACGAATTACCAGTGGGGAAGCCATTGACTCCGGATGAAGGATCTCCGCACAGTTGCTTCGTACACTTCGATATCAATTCGCCCTGTGTCAAATCAACAATCCACAGGTTTCGTGGAATCTAAAGTACAGTGGGAAAAATGAAAAATGCAATTCAATTTAATTGTAGATCAATTAAGAATGAAATACGTTGGCAACCGCTGCTGATACACGACGCTTATTTGATAGGTCTCGCACCAAGGACACAAACTGACTTTACCTTCAACATTTTGCCGGTAGGAAGATTCCAGTCCTAATGTGACCAGTTATTTTGTCCATTTTGCGTATTATAGCCATAAAGAGGAGATTTCCTGCGTTATACAACGGTGCACTACAAAAACTCTCTTCGACAATAGTTTTTTATTGGCTCACTGCCGCACCCTCTGGCGAGAGGCGTGCCCATCACAGCTCCGTTGTACTCGGTCACCTGTAAATTCTCCCGCACGAAGCCTCTATGACAGGTATTCAGTATGTCGTGGGCGCTCGCGCTGTGGCTCGTCGTACTGTTCCACGCGCACGTGGCTGTTACCGGAATACTTGAACTAGTAATTGAAGCTGTGAAGGCCTTGTAATTGCTCGCTTTCTGGCCTCTGTGAGATACATAAGGCCAGCACGATCTTTTTGCTTCTTTTTTTTGAAAAAACTGATCAATCAAGTGGAAGTATTGACTAAATCTGTGGTGATTTTTTTTTTTAAACTCGTTAGTGTTCGTCAGTGTTAATGATACCTGTCGTGTTAATGGAAATCAGTGGATAACAGTTTTCAATTCAGTCCAAAGTTTGGAGAAATAATAAACAGTTAAGTAAGTACTCATTTCTGTTTTAAACGATTAATAATTTTAGTTGCATTCTCAATAAGGATATTCAAATTCACTGTAAAATCCCTAGAAGTAGTATGCATTGATAAGCCTGTGTAATTACGTGCGTATCAAGGTAAGCAACGGACATATTCAACTTATAATCAACATTCAAAACCACAGCTATTTAGGATATTTTCTATTTTATTAATTGTTTATTTTTACGTACACTCATTCACCAAAAGATGTAAAAGCTTCAAAATTCCAGTATATAAGACTAAGATATCGCTATGCCACTTTCCACACTTTTGGAAAAAATCGAGTGTCAATGATGACGTCATGAATCTTATTAAAATCATTCTAAATGGGCGAAACAGTATTTCTCGAAGTTTTCACCCTTCGATTTTTATTCTACAAACGAACAAGTCTGTCTCAGAACATACGCAGTCTACAAATACCAGAAGCAGACGTCTCACTACCCTGAGTTCCTAAGAACCACCCAACTGATCTAAGGGATGAACGTTTTTAGCGGAAAATCTGGCCTGTTAGTTCAAACTTCTTTTAAGTTTCAAGCATTCTTCAAGACAAACAACATAACGTTACACAGCGGCACTCCAATAAACTACTCAGCGGAAAGGTCTCTCACTTTTGTGTACGATCACGTGCGTCCTTCAAATGCTGAATGCTGTAGTGTAATTATTCATCCAGCATCGTATTTTGATAAAGTCAAGCTTACCCACCTCTCGGTCGATGCCCTCGCTGCCATAGCGTTTCGCTCCGCAATCATTTTTGCCCCGGACTGAATTTAGAGAAGTCAAATGTACAAGGAGGGAGGAGAACGTGCGTGAGTGAGAAAGAGATGCGATGCCCAAAAACATTTGACCTAAGTTGCCGACAAGTAGTCAAAGTTTAATAAACTATTCATAATTAAAGGATAGCATCTTCACTTACTTTCTTTTAATTAACTTCAAGACGGTGTTAAACAGATAAGTAGATTAGACACGTAGATGAACAGAATGCATAAAGTTTATAAGTTGATCGGATGTGTAAAATTTCGATTTCAATTACCTTTTTCTTTGTCCTGCTTTGTCTTTCAATACTCATGAGCATTTCATTCTGGGATGATTCAATGATTTGATGTAATGCGTTCTTTACCAAAAAGGAAAAAAGGGAGAGGGTAGATAATTACGATGAGTATTCAATATTGGGATCAGAGACACGCTTAGATCTCCATAAAGACGTTTTTTGATGAAGGTCCGAGTCTATCTTATTGTGTGCGGTCTTCAATCTAAACTTTAATACCATTTTTAAAAAACACAAGAAAACAGGACTTAAATTTAAACATGAACAAACACTGGCTCGGGCAGATAAATTCCAACTTTGTCATTCGACAAAGTTTCCATGTGATTTCATAATTGTCATTATAAATATTCAACGACTTACTGCCCTCATGAACGGTGAAATGGCTAGCATGGACTTCTTCTCACACCGAATGAAAATGGCATGAGTTCAATTGTGCAGTCACCGACCGAGATTGGGATATACATTCGTCGGGGATGAATAGAGCCTTATGAGCTATTTTCTTTCTGTGGCCGCATTAATCATTTTTATTAAATTTTTTATTAAATCTGTTTATTGCTCTGCCAAAGAGCCACCCCCTGGACAGCTAGAAGCTAGGGGGGGTGATATTACACACAGAGGTAGGGACATGTGCCAGGCGGTTACATGGGGCACATGTATGCTTAACCCGACAGGTACAGAACTTAGTGTTTATTATTTTACATAATTAAAAGAATTAGAGGATATTATTTTCTCAAAATTGCTATAAATTACATAAGCATGAGGGAAATATACAAAATATAAAGAAATGAGGCAGTCCTTCACCGGTTGTTACACGTGGTATCTCTTCAATCGTCAATCGTGAACGTAATAGTGCAGCCAGGCGTCTTTGGAGTAGTAGATTCTAAGTAAGAGAGGACCAGTGATGGCTTCACCTATCTTTAACGGGATGCATTGTGGTGGTATTTTCCTTCTGGTGGCGTCTCATAAGTGTATGTTTGCATATGTGTTCTTTAGTTTTTGACGTCTGTATGAATGCTGTTCGCAGAATCTATCCAGGTCGATGGCTAGTTTGTTCATCAAATCTACCGTGTTTCCTGGGAACATGCGTCTCAATCCTTTCAGGTTGTTCAAGCTGATTGTGAGTGGGAGCCTTGGGTCCATTTGATTCCTTCCGGCAATGCGTGGAGTTTTTATTAAATCAGTGATGTCAGGGGTGTCGAGTCGTCTTGTGATTAGTCTGGCAAGTGTAAGAAGATTTGCTGCCACAATCTGTTGTTTCCATGGGGTGACTTCCAGATTTATGTAGAACTGAGCCCTAGAAATGGTGTATTGGTTGCCAGTCCGCCAGTTGAGCCATTTCAGGAGCCAGTATTCCAGGCTGAGGAACTTGTTGAAGTGTGTTGTGGGAGCAGAGGACCAAATGGTTGCGGCATAGAGAGGTATAGGATAGACACATCGGACAACATATTTCTTTACCAGGTCGGCGTCATGAATTCCCGTTAGTTCCTGGCGGATCGCCCACATAGCGGAGTACATTTTTGTTTTTGTGTTCAGGAGGTGAGCCTGGAATGTCAGCCCATCATCCCACACTAATCCGAGATCTTTGTGCGTTTTAACTTTCTGAATGGGTGATCCATTGATAGTAAGATTAATGTCATTGCGTGACTTCTTCCAGGTGAAGGACATTTGAGCTGTCTTTGTTTGGTTAATCTGTAGTCCGATGGAAGCCAAATATTGTTGAAGGTTATGTATGGTTTTATTTGCCTGCAAGGTAGTGCTGCGAACCTGAGTTTGGTCAGAGGATGTAATATAAAGTTTCAGGTCATCGGCGTATGATTGGAAGTCAGTTTGGGATGCAAGGAAGGGCTCTAGCGCTGCGGCAAATAGGGTTGGTGATAGGACTCCCCCTTGCGGGACACCCCTATTAGTAATGCAAGTTGTCTGAAATCTGCGATGTGATATGATGAGATGTCTATGCTCCAGGATTGATTTAATGATACGGAGAATCCTTCCAGTGATGTTAAAGTACTGCTGGAGAATGGTGATTAGAGCTGTTATATCTATTTTGTCATAGGCCGCTTTTATGTCAAAGAAAATAACATCAAGCTGTGTCCTGTTGTTGAGGGCTTTCTGGATTCTGGTAAGGGTGTCTAGGAGGTTGCTGTTAGTAGATCTCCCCTTAATCACAGTGTGGAGGTACGGAGGCCTGTGATTGAAACAGTGGTCTGCAATGGTGGGCTGGATTGCTTTTTCAAATATCTTTAGGAACCCACAGCCGATGGCAATCGGCCTGAAATCTTGAGACCGCTTGGGATCCCTGCATTTAGGCACTGGCCGCACAAAGTATGTGTTCCAGATATTTGGAATCTCCCCACTTTCTAAGATTTTGTTAAAAATATGGACTAGTGGGTCTATAATATATGTACTGCAGATTTTGATTAGAAACAGAGGAAACCGGTCGGGACCCACAACAGCTTTCAGTGGAAGTTTTTTGATGACCTCCAGCAGATGGTTCCGGGTTATGGTTATGAGTGATATTGGAGGTTTGAAGAGAGGGCCAAAAAGTGTAACAGGGGGTGGAACATGTGACTGGTCGGTCTGTTGAAAAGTAAGCTCAGTCCATTCTTTAAATATTTCTTCCTTCATATTGATTTGCTTATGGCTCTGTTTCTGGAGTCTTTTAGATCTTTTCAGCTTATCCAGGGCAAACTGGTTGCAGACAAGTCGTTTTTGTCTTAAGAAGAGAGCCCTTGCCTTTTTATAGGCGCTGAAGTTTTCGGTGTCAGCTGATTTTCTCCATCGTCTGTAAGCCTTCTGTTTCTGGAGAAAAGTTTGTTTGATCGTTTGATTAAACCATGCAGAGGTTCTGGAGGTGATGCGTATTTCTTTTGCAGCTCCCTCTTTGGCTATTCCATAAAGCTCTTCGGCTAGGTGGCTTAGGGCTACATCAGGAGGGACAGTGAATAGGTGTGTCCAGTTGAATTCTCTGAGACGTCTGAGGATGATTTCTGGTTTCAGGAATTTAGTAGAAAAGGTGAGTTCTCTCTCAGGTTGGTTTTCTTTTCTGGGCAAGTGATGATTGTGATTTTTTTGTAAGGCGATTTCACATGTGATAGGATTGTGGTCAGAGTAGAATTTAAAAGAAGAGGTGATCATAGATATGCTGTCAAGATTATGGAATACGAGGTCGAGTGTGCTATTACCTCTGGTTGGGCTGGTAATACTTTGTACGAGGCCCAGGGCAACAAATATGGCGTCCAGTTCTTTCTTGGCTTCTTCATGGCGTGGTGTAGGCATGTTGAAGTCACCGGTCACTATGGTTTTGAGGTTTGTTTCTAAGTTTGTAGCTATCCAGTTGTGTAGCTCCACTCTTGAATCTTCAGTATGATCTGGGGGAAGATATATTACACAGACTTGAATCTGGGTATCCTTGAACGATAACACTGTGGAAAGAGATTCAAAGTTAGATGTTTGGCTGGTTTTAGTTTTAGTGGGTTGAAAATGTTCTCTGAACACCAGTGCGACTCCACCTCCTCTTCTGTCGTCTTAGAAGCTTATGGTCCCTCTTCCCAGAAATTCTCCTTTTTTTAAACAGAAAACCGATCCCGTAGAATACCAAGCGCGCAAACAAATACATTTCTTGGAGTTAACCACGGATCAGTTCATCCAGTGTATCTGTTGAAAGATGCTGGTAATCATCAAACTGAAATAAAACCTTACAACCATAAGTGTTTAAATTATAACCCGTGGGAACCAATAATAATTACATCAAATATATTAATTATAACGCCGTTAGACTTGCTCTGAAAAAATCCGGATGAGTGTGCAAGTAACAGAGTTCGTTGACTTTCTGCACCCATTTTTCCGTAATTTTCAATCACCCTGTCAGCTAGCTCTTTGTGATTTTCGCTCTTTATGTTAGTAAGAAAGAATTTCACTACAAGACAAAAGACTTCCAGGAATATCGTTAGGTATCATTTACTTTGCAGTTCTGTGAAACGAACATCTGCTTGCGTTTGAACCGATGAATATGCCACCTTTCACTTTTACATCTGACAATTCTGGAAACGTAAACTTTTGACTGTTTCCCATTAAAAGTTATTATATATACTAGGGAAATTAGAAATAACGGCAAGTTCCTTCGTTGAATCAAGGACTGGCTAAAAGGTAGCAGACTAAAAGAGTGTGATCAGTGGATATTCGTTAGGACGGGCCATTGTAGCAAGTGGACCCTTGGAGATCAGTATTAGAGCCGCTTCTGTTTCTCATCTTCCACAATGACATGGCACTGATGAGTCAGTGCAGTCGTCAAAGTTGATTTAAATGTAGTAAGCTTAAAAACAAAAATTTGTAGGTTCTAGCCATTTTGTTCCAAAATGAGTTAGGGCGGTCGCATAAATAGTCTGAAAAATGGCAACTGTTTAATACTTTTAAATGGAAAGTTTGCATCTGTGTAACAGAAACTCAGGAGTTACTTTTAAGCTAGAGGGAGTGGAGCTAAAAGGGGCTTGAGATAAAAAAAAAATTAGAGGCTATGATTCAGGCAGACATGCAATTTTCCGTGCAGTGGCTAGGAAGGTACATGGCTCGCTATGATATAGAAGACCCTCGCAAGTTGGGAAAAAATGATGTTGTCTCTTTATATAAGATGGTGAGATCGCATTTATCAGGTCGGGAAACCACTAGCTTCTAGAAAAGGTTCAAAGAAGGATAACTAAATTGGTAAGAGATGCTAATCTCTGTCCATGTGGGGAACTGCTTAGAAGGTAGAGAATGAAAAGCTTGGCGGCTAGACATCTTAGAGAACACTCGATAGTAATATACATGCCCTGGAGGTGATTAGTAAAATGAAAGAGGAAGGTATATTTTCACTGCGAAAAGAGCGAGTCTAGGTGGGTAGCACAGTGGTATCGTCACCGTCCTCCCCACACCGGGTGGAAAAGGCCCGGGTTCGAATCCCATCGATGATGCGAAGAACTTTAATGGGCTTTTTTCACTCAGTGGCCGAGAGTCGGTCTCAGGCGTAGATAGCAAGGGGTTGCCCCAGAAACTGGGGTTTTTCGTCCAGCAAAACAGACAAATCGACCATAGAACACACGCAATTAACAGACTTAAGACACACAACACAGCAGATGAATTTAAATATTCGGGCGCTCTAAAAATAATATTTGGTTTTATCGTTTTGCCTGTTTTTCTGGACAAAAACAAAAGTTTCCGGGAAAAAAAAAAAAACATTGCAATCCTTGCCAGAGACAGACTCAGCCACGGAGTAAAAAAAAAAGCCCATAAAAGTTCCTCACGTCATTAAAACTATTGTATTACCCACAAAGACACTGGGGGAAAAAAAGTCCAGATTCGAATCTCTTCAGTGATACGAGGAACTTTTTATGGACTTTTTAGGGCATGCCACAAAGCAGACAACCTAATAGAAGCAATACATCAAGGTGAATTTGCCAGTTCATTTATTTTCATTTTTGTTTATTTATTTGCTTTTCTTTTTATTTTTATATGTGGGAGTCTTACAGCTGGGATCCAATAGGTTTCACAATTTTAAATGTGATGTCAAAACTCTGCACTGAATTTGATTAGATCGAAATCCTCACATCATTCAGTTCTTGCTGATTAGGGGAAATGTAGCTGTTTACTTGAACAGGCTTCCGAGGTGTAATCCCAGTTATCCTGTTCACCAGACTCATCGTCTAATTCCGAAGACTTCTCTAGAAGGGGAAATGGGAATTGCTAAGTCGTCATTGTGTGGCGCCAGAGCAATAGAGGATTGCGTGTGGAATGCACTACAGCCTTTCGATTGGCAGAATTTTTAAACCTTAAACCCCCATAAAAAATTAGCAGTCATCTTGATGGGTTTTGGGTTCTCTCCACATTAGAGGTAAAGGCATACTTACATTAGTGTTATACATGTTCATTTAATATGGAATTTAAGTGCATGCTATAATCAAAAATTTGGGTATTAACTTTGCTATGTCTGTCGGTTCATATGAATGCAAGTATGCTCGTCCATATACTCGCCGCTTGAAACAAACGCAACTATTTTGACGGGACAATTTTCGTAGAACGATGCCCTCGACTTTTTAAGTACATATAAGGTACAGTATATGGACTCTTTGGACAACCACAGCACCAAGACCGGTTCAAAAGAAAAAATAACTTTTCTCGAAAGAAAACTGCTTGACAGTCTAACTACAGAATGTAAAAGCATCCTTGTAAAAATAAAGAAAAAGCAAAACAAACAAGTAAATAAATGAATTGGCAAATTCATTTTGATGTATTGCTTCTATTAGGTTGTCTGCTTTCTTGCGTGTCTTATAATTATTGCCATCTTGGGAAAAAAAAGTGCAAATAACAATGCACATGGAAAACCAGATCATTAACCTTCTACTTCAGTGGGTGTCCCACCCGTGGCAATGTAAACAAACTTAAGTGCTATATGTCCCAGTTTAAAACTAGCATGTCATGAAACAGTGTCACACGGGCTTTTGAAAATATCCGTTTTTAGTAATATTCAAATTTATTTTATTTAGAACAATGCGTAATTAGTGGTAAGGAACTGTTCTTGCAGTCCACTTCTTTCAAGAATCCATGCGACACGTCATTTTCAGCATTTTATCCTTTTTCCCGTAGCCAAAAAAGTTGGATTCCCCCTGTTCCAGGTCAATGCTTAGCAAGATGATGCGTTCTCACTTTCTACTCTCTGGTATATGGAACTGGGATCGGAAGCCTCCACACAGATTTAAGCTGTTCTCATTGTTATTGATGTAGGGTTTTTAGGAGCATTAGTGAATACCACATTGTGCAGTAAACATTATGTCTGGAAGCAGGTGTTCCTTTTGGTTTATTTGCCTGTGTGCTGAAAACCTGAGTTTCTTGGATAAAAAGAAACAATACATGTAATCATCGCCTGAGACTGAGTAATTCACCCACGTTGTGAAAAAAACCCACAAAAATTCCTTGCATCATTCACGGGAATCGAACTCAGGCATTTTTCTACCAGCTGTGAGGAGCTGATTCTATCCACTGTGCTACCCGCGAGGATATATCTGTACTTAAACAGGATTTAATTTTCTGTGTTACCCTTTTGTAAACTGATGTTTTTGGCATATGTTGCCTATCGACCTACGGTTTTCACTTCCCAAAGACATCAATTAAAATTACATTATGATACTTCGGGGACAATCAAACTCTGATGCGAGTTTCTCACTGGTCGCTCCTAATCTGTACTGACAGTTACTGTCAAAGCTAAAAGTAAATAAGGCGCCTGGGACTGATGGAATTAATCCAATTATATTGAAAGCAGCAGTAAAAGAGGTATGCAAACTTTTGGCCGTAATTATGAGAGCATGTTTGGATATAGAGGAGTTCCTATAGACTGGAGATGTGCAAATGTCTCTCCTGTTCACAAAAAGGGGTCAAACGCGAAGTGAATAAGTACAGGCCTTTAAGCTTGGAGTTCTGTTCCAGGTAAAATAATTAAATAAGCGTTTGAAGAAGAATTTCAATATCATCTTGACCCGAATGCAGTTATATGACAATCACAGCATGGATTTGTTAAGTCGTCTGACTAATCTGGTTAGCTATGCAGTAACAAAGGAACTGGATGCAAAAAATAAATTGACATCATACGTATATTTCGATTTCAGCGAAGCATGGGTCGAAGGTTGAGAACACAGACGACACTTGTTGACATTACACTGAAATTTCTATAGATTGTAATTTTCAGGAAATATGTGAAGGGCGGCTGTTCCAGAAAAAAAAAAAAAAAAAAAAAAATAGAAGTTGAAAGAATAAATGAGGAACAAGAATAGAGTAGTTGGTTCTGTGAGTTTGAAGTTGAACTGTAAAAGTATGCTGACTGGTTGCGGCACGGCTCCATATTTTCAGAGATTGAGTGGCATCGAAACTAAGCACACAGGAGCAGTAGACTTATTTTGAGAGATATAAGACAGGACTAACTTTAGAAGATGAAATTAACTAAGTTATCTTTGTCCCATTAGAGAATTACCTGGAGATCAGGTAATTGGGGGTGGATATTCCCGAAGGCAGAGGATTTTCTGTCAAGGGAAGAAACATACAAGAGTCATTAACACACAAGAAATATATAGTTGAAGAAAGAACTGAACCTTGGAGAACCAGCATTAATGGGGAAGTTAGAAGACAGCGTCATCTACCATCACTCTCAGTTATAGCGGTCACACAGAAAACTGGATACCGCAAATAACAGCTGGCAATCCGTGAGATGGAAGCTTGTTTAGAAGGCCTTTAGGACAAACACGATTAAAATCCTTAAAAATGCCAACAGCAACAGCATGAGATTCACCAAACTCTTCCATTGAATTCATCCAGAGATTGCTAACGTAAGCCAATATATCAACAGCGGATCGAAACTGACGAAATCCATATTGGCGATAATAAATCATTAAGTAGATGGAAGGATTCGAGATAGTTTAGGTGTTGGCAGTTAATGGATTTCTCCACAACTTTGGAAATAGTAGAGGTAAGTACAATAATTGGATGTGAGAAAGTGTCACCATTTTTAGGAACAGGTCGTATATGAGCAAAAATTCAAGCAGAAGGAAAACACCAGTGGAATACTCAAGTGTGAAAAGGCGACACAGAGTAGGAGCCAGCTTAGTCGCACATGTTTTGAAAACAAGTGGACACTGTTCCACATGAAAGACTAGTGTAAAAGTCAGAGTAATGTGGCATTAAGAGGAAGTTACTGATGTGGATAAAGGGATGGTTAAGCGGCGAAAGACAGAGCGCTGTTATAAATGGGCACTTATTTTCTTGGACTAATGTTTTTAGTGGTGTCCCTTAGGGTTCAGCGTCGAGCCCCTTACTTTTTTCAATATTTATTAACGATATTGATGATTGACAGAACCAAACTTATTGTCTAAGTTTACAGATGATACAGAGCTCAGCAGGGTGGCTAACGACAGAAAGCAGGGTATGCTACTGCAACAAGACTTATGGAACTGAGCAGATTGGCTGAGAAGTGGCAGTTGACGATTTAGCATTGATAAATGGGAAGGTATTGCACATGGGTAGCAGTATAATAATATAACAGATGGGTGTTTCCTCACTTCAGATGGTGGAGATCGAAAGATAAGGGCAATTGTACAGTCCGACGTGAAGTTCTCTGAGCAGAGCAGAGAGGCTGCTTAAGACATCTCGTGGGATTCCGTCAGGTTTGGGTTACCTAAAATTTTAAAGAATAGTTTTTTTTTTTTTTTTTTTTTTTTTAAACTAGGCTCACCCAGTGATGCGTAACTACCAAAAAGTTATATGTTTCTTTAATACTGACTTTGTTAATGATTATAAATAAAAAGTTACGATGTGTTTTTTTTCTGTATTATAGTCTCTTTCCTTAATAGTTGATTACACATTACTGTAATTACACATTACTAATTACACACTGTCCAAAAAATACGAACCTTTGTATTAAGACAGTCACAGACAGAAGAAATGCAAATAAGAGTGGGGTGATGACGTGTTATCTCGTTGAGTATAAAAACTGCACAGGCTGTTCGACTGCAATAATCTTACGCCAAAACGGGGAAACGCGTGATCTATCAGACTTTGAAAAGATCTTATCGTGGTGCACGTTTAGCAGGAATCACGATTCAAGGAAACGAAAGACATAAGTGATTTCTCAAAAGCATCCATCTCAAAAGTTTTTAATTATTGGAAAGCAAGCAGTTCTTCCATATCTTAAAGGCATAAATGTGGAAAAAACAATACTTCAAGAGCGAAACCGTCGTATTCTAAGGAGGACTGTATGGGAAAAATATGATATTATTTACAGCATATAAAATGTGAATTCGATCAAGCCCAGAACTTTCCTATTTCAACTCGAATTCAACTGAATTCAGGGTTGAAATAGGGCTTAGTTGAATTCTGTACTATGCGCAGGGAACTGAGGAAACTGAGTATTGGCTTTCGCCTGTCTATTCGGATCCCACTTGTTTCAGATAAAAACAGAATAATCCACTTGCAACGGTGCCGAGAACGTCGTGATTGGTCAGTGGAAGAAAGTTTTGGTCAGACGAATCACAATACCCTTTTTTTTGTTTTGCACTGATGGTAGAAAGAGAGTGTGGAGAGAATCTAACGTAGACCCCGCTTACCTTGTTAAGACAACTCGAGTCTCTGGAGGTGGTATCATGTTGTTGTTGTTATGGGAGTTTAATGGCGCATAAGCTACTATGGCTATAATGCGCCTGTGGTATCATGTATGGGGAATGTTTTTTCGGCACGGACTGGGGCCATTAATACCGGTGGAAGGTATAATGTCATCCAGGGTGTACCTGAATTTTGTATCACATCTACCGCACCCTGAAATATTATACTTTTCATCCAAAGGTGGTGGCGACTTTATGGATAACAATGCAACAGCACATCGTGTCAGAATCATGCGAGAATGGTCCTGAGAACATGACACGCATTTCCACCACTTCCCTGCTCCCTCTCCCATTCACATGATAAGAATCCTATTGAGAATGTGTGAGATATGCTGGAGAGAGCTATTCGGCAATGAAGTCCTCTTCCGTCAACTTTGTCTTAGCTACGCAATATTTTGCTGGAAAAATGGTTACAATTAGACCAAAATACCTTATAGAATCCACGCGCGCCGCACAAATGCTGTTATTCGAAACAAAGGTGGCCCGATTCAATAGAGGTTCGTATTTTTTGGATGGATAATGAATACGTATTGATTGAACGGAACGATATATACACAGCTTTCCATTCAATCATATGCAATAGTTTCATTACATTGTTAGTTTAGGAAAATTCGCTAAAAGATGTGCAGTTTGATTGACAGTAGGGGCAAAGAATGACAAACATGCATCATGAAGTTTTATTAATCCAATAATATCACAACGTGATTTGATTGATATCACCAAACACGCAGTTTCAGGAATTGAAAACTTAGAGTTATATATGCCATATTTTATTTACTTGTTTAGGCAAATAGATTTGATTTCTCTTTCCATATTTTTTTTTTTATGATGCTTGATATAAACTAGCTTATTAAAAGAATGGCAACAGTCCCAGTTTTTTTTTTTTTTTATCCACTTTCTCTCAGAGTTACGGGCTTCCTTTAAACTTATTTCATGACTTTTTGTTGCTGATGTATACAAATTTTGAATGTTGAGGAGGACTTTATTAGTACTTGTAACATTGTGATAAATATAAGTAGCATTTTGAATATACTCGCAGCAGAGGAAATTCCATGATTTATAATTTCTCAGATCCTTTGTTCTCCGCAATAAATAGGGGATGCCAGAGACTTAGCGAACATCCGCCAGTCCAGTAATTGTTTATGTCGACTTCCATCCACCTGTCCTTCCAGGAAACCGTCGATGGCAATGTAGCGCACGCACCAGCGGATATTGTGGACAGTCGTCTGTAACGCCTGTTTCAGTGAAAGGCATACGGCGAAGCTGTGACAAATTTAGAAAATCCGACATCAGTCTGCTAACCTCACTACCCACTACGGCGAAAAGTTCTGGATGTAGGAAATGAAGATGAGAAGATTATCCTATTTGTCATTCTTTAGCAGTAACCATATCGCTCTAATGTTTCCTCTCACAACCAACAATTTTCGTTACTTATGTTCTGTAATTATGATCGCTACAAGCTTTCTTCGAAAAAATGTTGTTCATATTGAGTTTTGGTAAAAAGGAAAATCGTCCCCTTCTGTGTAAAGGACGGTTGATTTGTTGGTTGGCCACCATTTATTCATTTTTCTACATTCGGATATGTTCACGGGCTGATGTGAATAATTGCTAAATTCAGCTGTTACCAATTGGGGAGCTACAAACGTTTTAAAAGAATCATATTGCAACGTAAAGAAGAACAGCCTTTAGCAGCTATTAGGGTCAAATACTCGATTACCTTTTAGCTTCTAGAACGAATGGCTACCTAGTTCTCACTGTAGTTCTTGGCATAAAAAATATATTATATTAGAGTTACTCGAGAACAGGCTCATCTGCCCCATGTGTTTTATGTCCTCCATCAATTGGGTGTGTTCTCTGGTCGATTTGCTATGTTTCCGGAGAAACAGAGCTTTGCTATCCTCGGATAACGATGCATGGCAAATAAATTGCAATATACTTCTCATTAAAGATGTTTTTTTGTAGAGACTTGGGCAACTCGATGCGATTTTCTTCACGACATGAAATGTTTAATGCATTCTTGATTTTCTCCAATCTATTTTTCTAACAGTGAAGTATTCTTAGTGATTTTGTTATTCACAGTCTCAGCTGGCCTCAATTTTCTAGTTATGTTCATCTAGCTTGTTGCGATTCTAAGGCTTTTGCTATTACTAGAATACTAGACAGTCATATCCCACAGATAGTATACTTCATATTTTCCTCACCAATAACCTTTCAAAGTGTTGTAACCTTTCAACAGTTCATATTGTCTATCCTCTGGGAGCCTCCGATCATAACGGCGCCTCCATAGCCAGGTGGGCAGGAGCAGCAGTGCGTAGCACACGCTTCTTGATTAGACCGGGGTTCGAGCCCGTCACCACCAAATACGGAGGATGCGGAAAGGTCAGGGAATGACCACCGCATATCCCCGGAGCAATATGGCCTTAGTTGCTAATGCTCCTAAAAACCAAACAACAAACAAACAACCGATCATAACCTGTGACAATCCTTTCTTCAATAGCCTCATTCTCGGGTTGGTGGTAAATGACATTACAAAAATGAAAAATTGGATGATCTCCATTATTTTCATTCCTTTTTAAATCTCCTGATCCCAGCACTTGCTCAGCTTGTATTCTTGCAGGAATGAAATCCTTTATTCCGCCTTAAACTCTAGTCTTTTATGTAAACATGGTTCTCCAACAAATTGTAAAGTTAGAAATAAGAATCAAGCATATCATAATTGGCTTGCGCCCAAATCTGCAACTTCATTTGCCGCCTACAACAGAATTCACAACATAGTGTTAGAATCAGGCACCACCTGTGGTTTCCCACATCTGCGCAACCCCAGAACTCACAACAGTTGTAAGCATTTCGCTTATAAATTCAAACTCGATTTTGTAAAACGTCCAAAACTTCCCTCTTGTCTAAATGACGATTGTTAAGCGCCAAGACAACTAAGATAAGACAATCAAGCGTTACAACGTACAAAGTTCCTTCTAAGACAGGCCTCAAGTCTTTCGCACGTTAGGAAGAGGCAGTAATTGTAACCATTGTACTAGCCACTAGGCGAACTAAACTCCTCGACTCTGTCCAAAAGACGGATTAATGACCCATCTCTTACAAACTTATTCCAATCTCTATAACACAAACGTTCAGTCTGCTGCATGTCTTTTCTAGATACATTTCCACGGACACTGTTCGTCTCAATTAGCATCTGTAATTCCGCTTTCTACAAAACTAGCCTGAATTCATGCACTGGCTCAATTCTCAGTTCAGCCCCAAACTCATCTTTCCCTTCTTTGGTAGGATCTTCTTTCTCATGTATTACTCAAAAATTAAAATATACAGCGGGCCAACGTCTTCTCAGCCAATTCTCAGCCATATTCTAAGTACAGCCGGTACTTAGAATATGGATTACAATAAACTTTCGTATTTGGAGTATTTGGTTATTAACTAATCACAATTTACTTTTCGAGAGTGGAAGACAAAGAACGAATGATGATAAAAAAAAAAGCAAGCGTTTTCAATGAGTTTCTGAAAATAAACGAGTTCAGATCCTTTATTCGTCTCACCCCTTCAGAAGGACGGTAGAGTGGCTCTGTCATTTACCACCCATTTGGAATGTGTGGCAAATGACACAGGATTCCAGTCCACCCAGAAGGACTCGAATCCTGTCGCTGACGAACTAATTGAAGTCTTTTCAAGTGAGTCTGAGTCAACTAGTACTTTTCATCCTGCAATGAATTTTTTTTTTTGCTGATTTATAAAGCGAGCTGTATAAGCTCGCTTTCTTGCATCATATTCCACTACTAATGCCAATGAGTCCAAGTGTCCTTAAGACGCCCAATTTACAACCGCACCATACTGATGGTTCATAGTCTACTTTACACGGGCGGTAATCCAAAGAGCCCAAGCCAAACGAGGGCAGCAAACCAAAACCAGAACCTTTCATTTTGTGAAATACTCATGTTTGTTTTTAAAATCTACTGGCTCTTTAAATTTGAGGTTCCTCTGGACGTTTTTTTTTTTTTTTTGAATACACTGCATACCGATCACAGTCAGCAAATGTCAATGTGTGCAAAATGTCTATGTGGTCGGAGACTTCTTGGTCAGTTTCCCATTAACTCTAAATGTTTCCGAGTTGTTTCTATTTCTTGGTTAAATGAATTTGAACCCTCTATCATTTTCTTTGCTTTGAGTATGGGAATTTGCACTTCTTTGTGAAATGATATTAAAAAAAACTGCTTCCCTCTTGAATTAAAAATTGAGTTCATTTTGCATTTTCTGTATCGCACTAAAACTGTTTAGAATTCCAGTCTTTATATTGTACATATGTTATAGTTTGTTTTTTTTTTTCTTCTTTTAATGTGCATCAGCAACTTAGACCATATTGCACCGTATATAATAATGTCTGTGGACTGCGTGTGTTGCTGCTTGATGGACAAAACCTGAGTTTTCGGTGGAGGAACATGCTACCCTCGCCTGAGACCGACTAATTCAGCCAAGTTGTGAAAAAGGCTCATAAAAATTCCCCGCATCACTGATGAAATTCGAACTCCGGTCTTTTCCACCGGCTACCCACGAGTGCTTTATTCTGTACGCTAGAGGTTATCAGTCCCATTGGTGTTCTCGTCAAATCGATTTTTCTTTTCTTTTGGAATGTATCGGAAGAAATTTATTGAGCTCCAATCCATCATTTTCTTGATAGTTCCTTGATAAATGCTTTCAAATTTCGATTACAATACCTTCGTCGTTGAAGATTCATCTTCCAAGATTAAATTATTATAACCTATTAAGCCATTATTATAGAATTTTTTTTAAAAAACACACTATTACCACGATTCATTTTGTGTATTAATTATAGAATCCTACGATTATTTGTATCTTTCTTTTCTTCCGGTGTCGACTACAGTGGTGCTGGCAACAGGGACAGAATCAAAATAATTCTTATTATGTATTGCTGCTAAGTGCATTAGATTCATCAATATGTACATCGTGTAGACTAAAATAACCGGTATAATTCACAAAAATGTATCTATTTACTTTTAAAGGTATAAAATAGCCACAATAAATGTGCATATTTCACACCGAAAACAATTACGGTAATTGCACTTCAACTGTACTAAAGGGTACTGCACAAACTTGTCTTTGCATCGCTCTAATGTCGCGAATTTATTTTTTATTCTTTTCTTTTACAATATTCCCACATTTCTTTGGCTATGGTAAACCAGCGAAATGTGCGACACACCACCTTTATGACAGGAGTCCTCATTCAGTAATCATCCGAAGTCATTTGCTGGTGGACCCTCCAGCAGCCAAAAGTGCCTTGCAATCGTGGATCGCGATGATCTTGAGATCGGAAGTTGTAAGTCCATACGAAAGCGAAAGGGAGGCTGATGTCTTACACAAAACCCCGCAACTTTTATTGTGAATACTTCAGAATATTTACCGTATTGTTGTTATTTATATCCTAATATTTTCTTTTTAATCTATGGCAAGTCTCTAGATCGTGTACAGAACCAACAATCTGTGCATCCAGGATGGTTACTGTTTCACCTCTTACACAAAGAAGGTCAGATTTCTGTAATCTCTCCGTTGTTTGGTAACGTGGCTCTTTCGTTATGGTCCATCATTTTTGGGTAAGCCTATTTTCGACGATGTTGACCACAGCATTATGTCTTTTCACTATAATTTCATAAGATCTGTGGCATCTCAGGGCGACGTGGGCAAGGGATTCGATGGCTTGGCAATCTGCTCTACAATGTCGTTCCCTACTACGTCCTCGCGATGTTCTTGAGAGGGTAGGAAGAGTGTTAATTCTAGTCTTGACCAGGTCAATATAATTATTATTTTTATTATTATTATCAGTTTATTAACACAAAGTTCACTCCCTGTACAGCTAGTGGGCTAGGATGGTGTACAGAAATTTTGAAATATACATGACCAGATAGGAGCCGGGTGCCATCCTCTACCCACCGATGCTGGACACGAACTCTCCCAGATTCCTCTAGGCCATTCTCCTTTAGCTGTCCAAAAATCCTTCTGCTTTTTGCCTTTTCTTTATCTTTCTCTTCAACTAGTTTAGTGCTTAAGAATTACGGGGAAAAGGAGAGTTAAATTTTTACTTTTACCCCTATGTTATAAAAGTTTAACATGTGGAGCTCTGTATATGCGTTGGACATTAAAGTTCCTCTGTTATACACAGAGAGACTTGAAACCAACCTAAAAATTTCGGGAAAAGGAATTGCTGTAGTGTTCTGATTTTCTGGGAAGGCATCATGTGTAATGCATGTACAGAAGGGCGCACCTTCGAGAGAAAGAGGAAATATGACGGTTTTAAGGTATAGGGAAAAAATCCTTGGATCCTAGGTCACACTTGTTATGGATACAGTTGAGGAAGGTCAATTCTGTTTAATGGACGATGATGTTCTCTTCCATACAAGCAAAACTGGTGAGGGGTTTCAATTAGGAGGATACTTTTCGAATGAAGCGACTATTGATGTGTGCAGATCCGAATCCCATTCATCATGCCCTAGAGAGAACTTTCGAGTTGTCAGCTATCCTTCAAACCTTACATGATTTACAAACTCCTCTCCTGAAAAAGTAGGTTTGAGCACCACCACCACCAGGACTGATGAACATTTTCATTGACAGCAGGAGAGTCCGTTGTGAATAATCATTTTCAGAAAATATTTTGCGAACTACTGCAGTTTTGGAATCTGTAACTTAACTTTTGGCACCACTTAGTTAAGTCTTAGTTAAGTTCTACTCTCACCACATTTTTCCATTTCAAATATGACCGTCAATGCAACTCACGCTATGAGGGAATCAATACATCTTGTCTGTAAATTTGTGTTCTTAGGTTTGTATCTTTGAGATGATGGATTCGAATGTTCATCATCCATTTGTTGCCCATTTGAAATAGGCAGCCAATGGCATGGTGACTATTTTGCCCCAGAGAAACCCACCACCTTATGCTTCCCTAAAGATTTTAGCAACACTTGAAGTAGTCACTCAATATCAGCAGACTAGGAATTTGCAATGATTTTTTTCCCCCATTCGATTACTGTAGTGAGCCAATTTCACGCGGAGGTGAAAGGTTTCCTTCCATACGCATGCACCTAAAATACCTGATCAACATGCAAGATCGTTTTCCTACCACGATCATTTTATTTCACGCATGAACGACATTGAGGAAACGGTTCCTTTATTCGACTAACTTCATTAATTATGCATCCTCCAAGGTCTCTCCTCCCTTTGCCCTATATAAAGAAGCTGTACACATAATTGAAAATTCCGAACCTTTAAGCATTCTTAAAATTATAATTAAAAATCTTTGAATCAGGTTTCGTTTATAAAAACTGCGCTTTAAAAGAATGACTTCTTTTTATGTGAATGTACTTTTCAAAAAACCTACGTCAGATTACCATAATTGTTGGACAAAATCCAACGATGACACAGAGAGTCGCTGATACGTGACGCTGAACCAAATGCCAGCATACAGTGATACATTTCTATGGGGAGAAACTGGGTGACATCGTACCCTAACCTTGGCCCGGTCATGGTTCTTTGGACATCTAATGTCTGCTGCATGACGCGGAAGGAGGAGTCTGGACATAAGTATGAAACACTCCCCCCCCCCTCTCCCATCACCTCTTTTTCTTGTTTCACTACAAAAAGATTTCACGTTCAGTTTAGAGACAGACATGAGCTTTTGTGAGACAAGTTGAATGGCTTCCGAAGTTTAATTGCAATTTATTAAAAACATTTTAACTTTCAATTACTTAACAGAGCCAGATTGATTTAACACTTGTATAACGTCAGTCCGTTTTTATTGATATTAATGAAGACTTTAATGAGTTTTTCAATACACTCCCCACTAATGAATAACCGATCTTGATTCATTCGAGCATAAAATAAGGGAAGTGCTGTGTACGTTCTATTATCCCCTACAGAACTCATGGTTTTCTCTTAACTTCAGATGCTTGCAGAAAAATGTATTAGAATAGGAAAGTATGTGACTCCAAGAAAAAGAATGTATATATTATTATTTTCCCTAAAACTACACAGTTAAGTCTGAATTCATTCCGGATTGGGAGAAGGAAGAACATGGAAGAGACGAGAATTCTTCTTTCCAGATTAAAAACTGAATTTGGATTTTCCTGTAAAGAGAGAGTGAGAGAGAGAGCCTAGTGTAATCATGATTCCAGCTCATCTTCAGAGCAAAGTTAATGAACGCTAATATCCGTGTGGGTTGTTAGATTAGCAATCACCTAGGCAACGTGAATTTGTTTCGAAACTGACAGGGTAGTCATACGGAAAGCAAGTACTGTAGTTGGAATTTGGTCAACAAAATTTAGTTTCACTTTGTTCGCTTTGAAAGCAATTTGTCTAATGTTTTGATTATCAGAGTAAATGAATCATCAGGGTAGAGGTTATTTCCAAAGGTCAACTTCCCAGTATGAAATGCTTTAGTTTAGAATTATTTAAAATAACCATTTTGCATATTTAAAGGGCATTTTTAAAGGAGACAATCGCGAATTATCTTCGACAAAGCCATTAACCGAATCTGCCAATACACAAGTACAAATGTTCCAGTTCATTTCATCGAAGTTCCCTTTCACTCTAAAATTCATAATCCACTTACTTCCCTGATGCATCTTTACTACATGAAACATACAATTGATACTATTCATATATGGTATGAATAGTATCAATTGTGGATGTGGTAGCTTCCAGGCACCAGTCGCGTATCTGGCAATCCGACTTATGCCTGGTTGCATCACCATAACAAAGGTAACTCCTACTAATTTCGCTTGGTCACACCAGGCACTGCTCTTGCCTCCCCGTGGCGGGGCCGGTAACCTTGGCAGAAAAGTTTATCTGCCAGCGGGTAAGAGGAGCCAACATGGAACAAAATATGTTTCCATCTATAGAGTCGACAAGCTGTCGGCCAGATACCGAACATGAACATGATTCGTCACAAGCAAAGAGGTTGAAAACCAATCCCTCGGTGATAGACTTACCAGCATTTTTAATAATGCACTCAATATCAGAACAGCCTCTTAGTAAGCTATCCCCTTTTCTAATCCAAAAACACCTGGAAAGTATTGCAGGTTCTCCCAAGACGGTTAAGAGACTGCAATCAGGGGACTTACTTGTTGAAACTCTAAACCACAGGCATTCTGAAAAACTACTAAAAATTACAAATTTTGCTGGTATTCCAGTTAACGTAACTCCACATGCAACCTTAATACATCAAAGGGTGTAATATCTAGTTGGGACCTGAAATGTGTCGGAGGAAGAAATTAAAGAAGAGAATCAGGAACAGAATGTAATCGCTGTAAAAAGAATTATGGTCAAAAGAGACAATATACTCATACCTACCAGAAATATCATTCTCACCTTTAACAGTCCAAATCTGCCCTCATCAGTAAAAGCAGAATATCTTCTTTGCCGCACTCGTCCTTTCATACCCAATCCTTTGAGATATTATAAATGCCAAAAGTATGGCCACTCTCAAACGACATGCAGAGGCAACCCAGTTTGTCCCAACTGTGGATCCTCCGATCACATTCAAAGTGATTGTTCGGTGAAAGAAATGATCTGTCCCAACTGCAAAGGCAACCATCCTGCCTACTCTAAGACATGTGAGAGATGGAAAACGGAGAAAAAAATTGTGAAATATAAAGTTGAAACAAGTAATGTCTCAAGTAAAGTAAATTGTAACATCTTGCAATGGAATTGCAGAGGCTTTCGTGGCAACATTGACGACATTCATTACTTAATTAACTGCTACTCTCCAGTTGGTTTCTGCCTGCAAGAAACCTATTTAACTGCTCAAATTTCCATTTCCATAAAAAACTACTCAGTCTATAGACGAGATCGGAATACATCCGATTCTGCTCGTGGTGGTGTAGCTATTTTAATTAGCACAAGGATTCCGCTGGGCAAATCACTCTCCAAACCCAAATCGAAGCTGTCGCTGTGCGTCTGATTACTCAGACTGCTTTAACTCTAATCTCAGTTTATCTCCCACCAAATCATACTTACTCTTATAATGATCTTAAAGAACTTTTATTACAGCTACCCTCCCCTATCTGCCTGCTAGGGGATTTCAATGGCCACCACCCTTTATGGGGATCATCTAAATTAGACAGATGCGGCCGACTGATTGAAACTTTACTGGAAAAACAAAACCTCACTCTTCTTAACAGTGGCTCGCACACCCATACACAGTTACCTAATGGACAGACTTCTGCCGTTGACATATCGATTTGCTCCCCGATACTGTTTTCAGTCATGCAATGGTCCGCTCTAGATAATCCCATGGGCAGCGATCATTTTCTAATTGTTTGTAATCTGATGACTACACAACCACCATTAGACGAACCCTGCAGGAAATGGAAATTCTCTAAAGCTAATTGGGACAAATTTCAGTCAGCAATCACACTGGACAAAAAAATTATACAACTAAATCCCATAGACAAAGTTACCGATTATATCACTTCCTGCCTTTTATTTGCAGCTAAAAGTTCAATTCCATTATCAAATTCCAAGACTCGACGCCATTTCAACTGTTGGTGGAATGAAGAATGCACAAAAGCGAAGAAAGAAAAAAATAAAGCATGGAATATATTTCGTCGAACTCCAACTACAGTTAATCTTATTAACTACAAGAAACTAAAGGCAAAAACTCGTCTCATTCAAAGACAAGCCAAGAAAGATTCTTGGACTCGGTTTGCATTGACTATCAATAGAAACACGAACCCACGATTAATATGGAAGAAAATTAGGCAGCGTTCCGGGAAATTTTCCAACTGTTTCTTCCCCAATTCTCCTGCAATGATCTAGACGTCTCTGCTCCTCTGGATATAGCAAATGCCTTAGGCAAAACTTTTGCTCACGTCTCAGCTGCTTCCACCTACACTTCGGAATTTCAGAAAACTAAAACCATCACAAAACAGAGACACATCAACTTTCGGACCTCACTGCTACTTCCATATAACCAGTCCCTCCAATACTGTGAACTTTTGCAAACTATCAGAACAACACGCAACAGTGCCGATGGGCCAGATGGGATATATTATGTTATGTTACAGCACCTTGATGAGAAAAACTTACAAATGCTGCTAGTCTTCTTTAACCGAATCTTCCTGGGAAATGTTTATCCCACTTCTTGGCACCATGCTACAGTTCTGGCCTTTTTTGAAACTTGGAAAAGACCCCTCCAATCCTAATAGTTACAGACCAATATCTCTGTCCAGTTGCCTCGGTAAAATTCTTGAAAAAATGATCCACAGTCGACTCACTTGGATCATTGAAAGCGAACATCTACTAAGTAATAGTCAGCATGGCTTTCGCCCAAACAGGCCCCCCTTTGATCTGATGATCAAGGCTGAATCTGAAATTCGCAATGCCTTTGTTAAAAACGAACACCTAGTTATGGTCTCCATAGATATAGAGAAGGCATTCGATACTACCTGGCGTTATGGAATTCTTCGTGACCTCCATAACCATGGTCTCCGTGGCAACCTGCCTATATTTATTAGGAACTTCCTCAAGAGCAGATCTTTCCAGGTCCGATATCAAAATTCCCTTTCTACTACATTCTTGCAAGAAGAAGTAGCACAAGGGTCAGTTTTGAGTGCAACCCTGTTTGCCCACAGAAGTGATTCCATCACATCCAAATACTGTAGAGGCGTACCTTTACGCTGATGATCTCTCTCTTTATTGCCATTCGCAGAATATGAGATCTATCGAAAGGCAATTGCAGATGTCTCTCAATAAAGTACAAAAGTCGGCTGAGTTCAATGAATATCGTCTTTCCCAACAGAAAACAGTTGCGATCCACTTTTGCAATCAACGCAAACTGCATACGGATCCTGAACTTCGGATATCAAATTCCACCATTCCGATTGCCAGCAATATCAGATTCTTGGGACTAATCCTGGACAGTAAGCTGAACTTCTTTGAGCATGTTAAATTGTTACGTACTACCTGTCTCAAAAAGATCAACATGCTAAGAGCTTTATCTGCCCATTCTTGGGGAGCAGACCGTACAACTTTGCTGCTCTTATATAGAGCATTGATTAGATCTCGTTTAGATTATGGTGCTCCAGTTTATGATTCTGCCCGAAGGGAGTGTACTACGCTGGCTGGATCCTATTCAACATAATGCACTGTGGATTGCAATTGGTGCGTATAGGACATCTCCAACTCATAGTCTATACATTGAAGCTCATGAGCCCCCTCATGAGCCCCGCAGAAATATGCTGTTACTTAAATATGCAGCCAAAATACAAACTTGCTCTTTGCATCCTATTCAGCCATACCTTTTTAATCAACCACTAGTTAATCTATATAGAAATAAACCAAGTAAAATCCGACCAGCTGGCCTTCGGCTCCTTGAAATATCACAGAACTGGAACGTTCCTCTCCACAATAGGCAACAGATAAAGAATTACTCTCATCCACCGTGGACCCCCTTTCCTCAACTGACCGTCTGCGTGGGTAGCACAGTGGTATCGTCACCGTCCTCCCCACACCGGGTGGAAAAGGCCCGGGTTCGAATCCCGTCGATGACGGGAGGAACTTTAGTGGGCTTTTTTCACTCCGTGGCTGAGTTAGTCGGTCTCAGGCGTAGATAGCACGGTTTTTTCCCCTCAGAAACTGAGGTTTTTTCGTCCAGCAAAACAGGCAAATCGACCAGAGAACACACGCAATTTACAGACACGAATACGGGTTAATGTAATTTCATTTACGGGTAACCCTAATACAGTAATTTAATTTCCTCAACTGACCTGTGATACTTATATTCTACAATGGGAAAAGAATCGCCTACCGACACTGAATGTGCAACAACTCCATGCTAGCCATATTCAAAGCTGTGCTGACATCTTGCCGGTATATACGGATGGTTCCAAATCTTTTTCAACTGTTGGAGCAGCAGCAGTGTTTCCCTCTGCTATCATATCAGCTTCTCTTCCACCTGAGTATAGCAACTTTTCAGCAGAACTGTATGCAATACAATTAGCTCTAGAAATTTTGACTCTACACCCATCTGCAAAATATATAGTTTCAATTAGAGCAATGCAGAATCGCTCTCAAAAGAATCACCATATTTTAATGAAAATCAGGAGTTTTCTGTTGTAAATTGATCACCGTCAACAACTAGTGAAGTTTTGCGGATTCCGGCACATTCAGACTTAAAAGGAAATGAACTGGCTGATATATCTGCTAAAAATCCATCAACCTTAGACTTAACCTCTGTCTTCATTTCAGCTTCTGATTATAACATCATAATTCAAACAGCATACCATGCACAGTGGACAGAGCAATAGCGTAAAGTACCACATATGGGAAACAGCAACCCCAGAGCAACGTATCAACTCTGTGGTACTACACTGACAGTGGTAGAGAATGAAAGGGACCTGGGGGTGATTGTGCAGGCAGATATGAAGTTTTCTGAGCAGTGCAGACGGGCTGCAAGAGTAGCTCATGGTGTATTGTCGATGATATATAGGAATTTTTCTAGCAGGGATAAGGAGGTGATTATTCCCTTGTATAAGGCAATGGTCAGGCCACACCTAGAGTACTATATACAGGTCTGGAGGCCTCATCTCAAGAAGGATGTAGAGATGCTGGAACGAGTACAGAGAAGAGCAACAAGATTAGTGAATGGAACAAAGGGGTGCTCTTATGAAGAAAGGCTTAAGTTTTGCAAATTACAGTGTCTGGGGTCTAGGCACCAGCGAGGTGATCTGATAGAGGTGTATAAAGCCTTGAATGGTTTGAGCATGCTCAATGCTGATGGGATTCTTCCTCTTGCTCAGAATAATCACCTGAGAGGGCATAAATTCAAATGGAGGAAAGACAGATGTAGGATAGACGTGAGGAAATTTGCCTTTAGCCAGCGGGTGGTTGGTTGGTGGAACAGACTTCCATCCCTTGTCGTTGAAGTTGATAGCCTAAATAAGTTTAAGGCTCAGCTGGACAGGTATTTCGAACGAACAGAGGGGTGAAGTGGAAGTGGTTATTTTTTATTTATTTATTTTTATTTATTATTTGTTTTTTTGGCTGATGCTGCATAAGCTTGCTTTCTTGCATCAAATGCCTCTACTAATGCTAATGCTAATAACAAACTTTTCCAATTTAAAAAAAAACTCAGACAGTTCGGCGAGAAGAAGTGGTACTCGCACGGATTAGAATAGGGCATACCCATCTGACTCACCTCCATTTACTCACCGGCGATGACCCTCCTCACTGTTCACACTGCTCTGAACATCTAACAGTCAAACATATTTTGATTGACTGTCCACACTATCAACCACATCGTACTTCAACACTTCAAAATCTGGCTAATTTTCAAGAACCGTTGACATTACATCATATCATAGGAGAGGAGGCAAATATTAAGGAACTTTTTTGCTTTTTGAAACAAATTGGAGTGTATAATCTTTTATGAATAGGTTTCAGAACTGAAATGAATTTGAACTGCTACGTTCTTAATTATTTTCTGATATAACTACGAATAGGCGCACTATAGCCATAGCAGCTAAAGCGCCAATAAACACCCATACCACACACACACACACACACACACACACACACACACACACACACACACACACACACACACACACACACACACACACACACACACTTTTATCAAACAGACCACTTAGAAAACCACTAAACTGAACGAGAATGTGTAATGGAAGGAAGGTAGTCTATTAACCTCATCTCACGAAATCAAAGGATGCTGAGATCAAGAAGAGCAACAATGCGAACCAGATTATCTTTCGTAGAAGGATAGTGACTGCATCACTAGACACTCGTTCTGAAAGGTTCGACCCCTCTTGATTGGAGAATTATTCAACCATCAAGTCATGATGTTTAGCTGACAGGCGTGATGAAAGAGTACGAGCGAAATGCATAAAATTCTTATGGTTCTGAATTAATAATTACAAACTAATTACAATACGCTTTGCTCGGGTGATTTAATGCTTTTTAATGGTTATTTTTCTATCCAAAATATAGAGTCAATAATTCTAAGTATTCTTCGCTTCGAAGTACCTCGATTCAACATGTGACATTCTTCATCCGTTTGAAAATTTTTTCTTCACTAAATCACGTTGGCAACACTGCCTTCAGTCATTTGTTTCTTGATCTTGAAACTCCATATAGCAGTGTTCCTCAGTGAAAGCACAGTTTGTTTTTGAGGTTATCGTGTCAAACTCGTGTTGAAAAGTGAGTAAAATTTCTTCACGCAAGTGTTTGAACAATCCAAACTTATTCTATTATATTTGTGGAAGTTACGTAGTCTTCAAGCAAAGACAAGATATTACAGAATTTGCAAAAAATGTGTTGTGCTTATTTTGGAGTGAAACTCGGTGACCATGATAAACAATAGGCTCAACACAGAGTTTGCGGAACCTGTGTTGAAGCATTGAGTGTGTGGAAAAATAATAAAAAAAGAAGGCTAAGCCATTTGTAATTCTCATGATTTGGGGGAGCCTACAAACCATTGTGATACCTGTTACTTTTGCTTAGTTGATGCAGAGGGATACAATGCAAAGAGTAAAAGGGCAGTGTATATTCTAATATTCCATCTACTATTAGACCAGTCCCACATGGAGATAATCTGCCGATTACATGCCCTCCACATATATTGGAGAATGTAGCAGCAGAGAGTGCTGAAAGTTAAGTTTTCTGAAGATGAAACTGAAGTCTACACTCCTGGAGATATTAAATCTAGGCACCAACTGTTTTCACAGCATGAACTCAAAGATCTGTTAGGAGATTTAAATGTACCAAAGGAATCTGCAGAACTCCTTGGTTCTAGAGTTAAGTCAAAAAATCTTTGACTTAACTGTCAAAGTCCCATGTAGCACATGGGACTTTTTTCTCATCACACAGACACAGAGAACGCGAACTAGTTCCCAATTTTATGAGGACGATTCTATGGTTTTTTTGTATTTTTTTTTTTTTTTTTTTTTTTTTTTTTTTTTGCAGTAATATGACTTAAGAACTATTTAGAAATTAGTTACAATCCTACACAGTGGAGACTTTTTATTGTCTCATCAAAGATCAGTCTCAAATGTGTGTTGCTCTACAATGGAAATAAATATGAGCCAATTCAAATAGCTAACTCCAGGGGCTCACATCTGTTGAGTATGGACTTGGCACACCCAGGGCCCCGAGCTGGATATCATCATTCTTCTCTTTCTTGGTGATTCCTTTCTACTTCTCTCTCTGTCTCTCAGGGTAACTCGGAAATTTTTTTTTTTTTTTTTTTTTTTGGCTGGTGCAGCACAAGCCTGAGGCTTCCTTGCACCATATGGCCAATAATAATAATAATAATAATAATAATAATAATATATGAGAACTTCAAAAAGTTGTTGACAAATATTAAGTATAAAGGACATGGATGGTTGGTCTGTATTGACTTTAAAGTGATAGGCATGTTACTTGGACATGGTGTTTCTTGTCAAGCGGCACCGAAGATCCCCCAACTCCGCGTACATGTTTCTTGAACAGCAATCTGGCTACACAAAAAATGCCTTGCTTTTTGTGTGAGTGGGAAAGCCGGACAAGGAGTAAGCACTGGAATGTCAAGGTCTGGCCAAAGAGGGGCAGTTTGTTGCCCGGATCAAAAAAAAAAAAAAAAAACCAGTTCATAAACCACTGGTAGATTCCAAAACTGTGTCTTCTTTTCACCCTTAAATATCAAACTGGGTTTGATGAAACAGTTTGTGAAAGCTTTACCTCACGAAGGTCTCTGTTTCACCTACCTTTGTACTAAATTTCCATCGATATCCCAAGAGAAGCTAAAACAATGTATTTTGTTAGACCTCAAAGTCGCAAACTGACGAGAGACCGAGATTTTGAGGGAACTATGAATAAAAGAGAAAAACAGGCATTGATTAGCTTCAGGTCTGTTGTTGAGAGCTTCTTAGAGAACAAAAGGATTCAGACTACAAGAATATAATTGAAAATATGTTGGCAAACTTCAAGAAGTTGGGCTGCAACATGAGTGTCAAGGTACATTTTTTACACTCGCACATCGACTGCTTCCCAAAAAACCAAGGAAGTGTTAGTGAACAGGGTGAGAAATTTCACCAGGGCATTAAAGATATGGAGATGAGATACCAGGGGAAGTGAAACATCAATATGATGGCTGACTATTGCTGGATGGAGGGGCCGTAAAGTAAAAGGATCTGCAGGAAAATCGAAGAAATGAAATTTGACCCATCGTAGGTCAGCTTTTTAAAATGAGAATCGAGTGTTTAGTAGACTTTTCACCACACTCTCCTTTCTAATAATGTTTTTAACATGTATTTAAATACGAAAGTATGGTAAAAGTAGCATTTTTTTTATAATTTCAGTGCATAAATTCTGCCAAAATTAATAAAAATTAGTGAAAAATCGAATTTTCTTTCGTGATTGATTTTTGAAGAAACCTTACGTGTTGGAAACAAACGGAAGTCATTTTAAAATCAGCTGAAAACATTGGTGAATTATTTTCAAAATGCAGAGTAGTGTTATCTTAGGTTTTCTTCCCTAATTAGGAGCCTTTTAATTGAAGATGGAGTGGTCACCACCGAATAAAAAAAATAAATAAATATATATAAATACAGTATATTTTTTTTTACATTATTTCTTGGTCATTAAATTGGTTTTGTCTATTTATTTGTACTCTCTGCTATAATACTATAAATTTTTGGGAACAAGGATTTCCTGAATTATACACGACTGGGAACACAATCGCTAATAATTTTGGAAATACATTTTCACTTCAAGATTATTTTCGTGGTGAATAGAAGCGGTGACCTCTTCGAAGTGCAAGTTCTTATTAATTGTTATACTCGGAATATAAAAGGTCCACTCCCCGTTACCATCGTTGAGTATTTCAATAGTTACATATTCGTTATCGACGCTTCAATGCGTAAAAGCTCCGCGACATTAAGAATTGACATCAGTTTTTTATGCAATGTGTGACAGAATGTAACGTACGTAATGTAGAGAAAAACTGTTGCCAAACATTGCGAAATTTTGAGGAATCTCACAATTGGCCTAAGAAAAACTATTGCAGTACTTCTTTGCCAGAATAACTCCTCGTTGGAATTGATATTGCGCTAGACCGGTAGTTCCCTTCCTGCTGAGAATTGGACCCATTTTGAAAATTCACTAAAGCTTCGCGACCCAAGTCCTGCATCGGGAAAATTTCTGAAAAGTATGACGTCAAATGTGCCAAATGAAGGCTATATTCATAATTATACCAAAGTAAAAAAGATTCCCAACACCATATTTATTTCGTTTCAGCTATTCTTAGGAGGGAAAAAAAAAAAAAAAAACTTTCGTGTATTTGACGCACTGCAGCCATGCTACAAAGTAAATCCATACTTATAAATTTTCTGCATTTATAACTCCCGAACACAAGATTAGAGGAGTTGAATTTGTCAACATACATTCTTTTGCATCGCTTGAAAAATTTTATGCCAACTACCCGTAGGCTTAACAAGTTGTTTTGATGATGGAAATTCTTTGTTTTTAAATATGCATATGAAATTTCCGACATATGATACAGACCCCCCTGTATCTCTGGAGACTCCCAGCGCATCACAGTTAAGGAAACGCTGAATATCAGCTAATAAACAGCAAAGCGAACATGTGCATTGCAACAAGTTGTACAAGTATTTTATTAAGTATAACAAATATATTTTCGCGAATCGTTGGACTAGAGTCTGAAATTCAACATACTCGGATGCCACAAGCACGTACTTGCCATAGTAGGAAAAAGCGCCCCCACACATACAAGTAATGCCCTCTAGCAAAACTTCAATTTTACGCATCAACAAACGCAATATTTAATGTGTTCTGAGAATGCAGGGACCAATATTTAGACTAAGTTCTAAATGCGGAATAGAACAAATCGCTTATACAGGAATTTGCCAATTCAAGTCTAAATATCACGGCTTTCAGTAACTGCACAACCCCGAAATCTCTCTTCTTTCCCTTGCTTCTTTATATCCAAGTTTGAGGCTTCTTTTTCCTTTTTTTTTTTTTTTTTTTTTTTTTTTAATAAACAGACTGTACATTTAGTACAAAAATACTATGGCGTAAATGTCGCTGTGGCATTTTTGGTAACAATTTTGATTAACTACTCATTCTGGAAATTTCAGTTGAGCTGCGAACGTCACTATGCTAGGCGCTAAGAGTCTAATATAGATGAAAAAAAATATAAATATTAAAAGTATGAATTAATAAACGTATAAATAGAGCCTCTCTTTTGATTAACGTGCATTAAAAGGTTCATCACCTCCACCGTCTACCCTGCCATTTTGTATAGTGCAGAAATATGGGCCTCTGCTGCACCTACAAACCTCAAGCGGGTGTACACCGCTGAATACTGGTTATTGAAATGGACCAATAACAAGCTTCCTCTACCTACCGCTACCACACCCACCACGATGGCACAAGCACTCGACATCCCTTCATCCTCGGGATGTCGGGATGTCAAGCACTCGACATCCCGAGGATGAAATTCCTGATCGTGGAAAAGAGGCTGGTGTTCACAGCCAAACTCATCACAGGCCAGATATCATCTCCAAATATTTGGAACGCTTGCTCTTGGAGGATTCCACAGCCAAGCCTAAGGTCGGTACCAGCACTTGTGGCTCACTACAACAGGCTTTTTACTCACTGAGAAATTTCTTCACAAGCAGATGCTCGCCGCCTTCAACCGTGTGGACGCCGACATCGACAGCATAATAAGTAAGAAGAAGGACAGACACAACTTTATCAAAGCCCTTGAACCCTGATATATTGCCAAGTTGTATTTGTTTTCTGTATTTATGTTTAGCTCTGTGGTTTTATGCTGTATTTGTATTTCTTGTTGCATTTGTGATCGGTATTTTGTAGCCTTTTGTATTTGTACGCCGTACTTATCTTTTCTCTAACTGCTATATGTGAACCCCTGGTGCTCGTCGCCGTGATGGGATATTGCGCTGTAACTCTACTTCACAATAAAGATTTATTTATTTATTACTGAATGCATTTAAAGATAATTAAACAATTAAGTTTGATTAAATGTAATTTTACAGTCCCGTATAAAGTATTTATCGCCAGTCGATAAATACTTGGGATCAACAGAAAACAAATGTATGGATTTACAGTATGTTACCCTAAATTTATGAAAAATTTCTCATAAATTTAGTCAGTTTCTCTCTCTCTCTCTAGCAATTTATTTATTTTAATTGTCTCAACCTCTAAGTTTGACGTGTTTCTCCTCTCCGACAACTGAATCCACTCTTTATTTTCTGTTTTTATTCTAGTTTTTGGCACTTTAGACTTCATTAACGATCTTCTTACTGCATCTTACTTGTTAACCTTCGATTTATTATTTTTTGTTTCTTTTAGTAATGATACTAGTACTCTCCAAACCTCTTCTCCTCTGCGCCTATCTAACCGACCCGTAGTATAAATAGTAAATTTATTTATTTATAATGAATTCATAGGAAGGGGTAAGAGTGCCTCCACTTTGTACGAAATAAATCACTCTCGAAAGAAAATGCAATCAGAAATTTCTCTGGTCTTCGACGGTGCTCGAACCTTTCGAAATGAGTGACCAGCTACCGAGCCACTATACCAATGCGGAGATCATATACATCTTAACTAATAATTATGCTTACGCTCCGGGACATCTACGTACGATCAGAGGAGTTCAACAACACAGAGAGAAAACAAGAACCTCACCGTATTTAAGTCACGTGGGATAGAACCGCAGTCAATATACGTACAATATTCTGTGCCTTTAAGATAAATCCAAAGATTCTCAAGATCTACATGAAGACTCACTGTTAGCCAGCAGCGTGGTTTTGAAGTACATTTGAAAATAAAATTTAGAAATTCCAGCCATTCGTATGAGTTTTGTAGTGGACAGCGATAAGGATGGAAATAGGATACAATTGATGGATAGCCGCAAACTAACGGTTTGCTCCTTTAATTTTTTGGAAACCAGTGACCTTGGATCGTCTACTAGAAATCCACTGCTCTTTATTTCGAATTGAACCATCCGTAGAAAAGCAATCTTTCCTGTTACTAAAATACTCGAGAATTTTTGACGTACAGGAGTTCCTCAGTATTAGTGATGTTGAAGTGTCGTTCACGGATCAAGGTTATTCGCTCGGCGATTTTTCATCTTAATTTTCCTCCTACCCATAATAAAATAAACGCCAACAGGTTTCTGCTCTGATTTTGTGGTTCCTGCTCGAATAAATCACAGTCTCACTGTGGCCGCTTGGTTTGTTTCGCCTTCATAACTCGGAGGGAGGCAGTGAAATATGAACTTGGGAAAACCGTTAAGGACTTACCTCAATAAATTAGCACTTTAATAAAAAAAAATAAAAAAATAGAACGCTTAAATAATCAATAAAACTGCGTACTTGTCCTTGAGCTTCACGAATTTTCCCGTTCATATTCTTCGTAGCAGGAACTTTTCTGAAAGACAACAGACTGTTTAAAGTGTTTGATTCAGGTTATTGGGTAACCCGATTCTTTAGCATGAATGATTTGAACAGTTCTAGACGGAAAGATGTCATAGAACTAAATAAAATGATAGAGTAAACTTGTCAATGTACTTTCTGCCACAACGTTGGTGCTCTTTTAAGAAATAACACTATCGTCTGATGTTCTAGAAAAGATGAATTCGTAAATACATAAACAGATCTCTTTATAATTTTGGGGAACATAATCTATGCTGGACTACTAAGTAAAGAATCCATTAAATCGTTGATCTACCATCGAAATACTCATATTCATGCAGAGCACACCTCTTTTGTTGCTAAATTTCAAAAGCTTTACATATTAAAGTATTGCGCAAGTACACTGAAGATCACTGAATTATGACCACCCCTATGAAAACTGAATGCGACCCGTTGACCATGTGAGGTAAGAGAGTTGGGGAGTTACGACCTACGCAGCATAGATAAAGTGTCAGTGGTTCAGTAGGTAGTAAAATTCTGAACGTGATGGGTAAAAGGAAGGATTATCGGACTTTGATAAAGGACAGATTGTGGGTGCTCGACCAGCTGGTGCCTCGATTTCCCAAACGGCTGAACTGGTGGGGTGTTCGAGAGCCACCATAGTTAGTGTACCAGGACTGGCGTCAAAATGGTCAAACCATGACCCGACGGCAAAACTGCAAAGGTCAGCGAAAGGTTGATGTTAGAGGTGAGCGCCGGGTCCAACGACTCGTACAGGCGAACAGGTGCAGCACTGTTGAAGAGTTAACTACCCAATACAACATGAGCCAACCCGGAACAATATCTGGCATGACCATGCGTCGCACGTATGGGCTATATCAGCAGATTACCCCTACGGCATTCTCTCCTATCCAAGGTTCATTGGCGTAAAAGACTCGCCTGGTGCAAAGAGCATTCAATTTGGACGTTAGAAGACTGGAAGAAGGTGTGCTGGTCGGATGAGTGACGGTATTTACTCCAAACTGTGGATGGTCGTGTACGGATTTGGCGTCAACAACATGAGGCTCTTCATCCGTCATGCATAGTATCAAAAGTGCAGGCCAGTGGTGGCGGTTTTATGATATGGGGGCATGTTTCACTGGCAGGAACTTGTACCCCTGGTACATGTGGAACAACGTATCAGTGGTGTCCGCTATCGTCAACTGCTTGCTGACTGTGTTAGCAAGCAGTTGACCACCCCACTATGTTACATTTTTTCCCGAATGGCGATGGTGTCTTCCAAGATGACAGTGCGCTGAGCCATCGGGCACTTGTGCAGGAATGGTTTGAGGAACACAGTTCTGACTTCCAGCATATCGAATGGCCTTGGTGAACTGAGCACCGACAGTGAATAATGGACCCGGACCTGGCTCCTTTAGCTTGGGACGGGCATTAGGTGGCAGCTGCCCGCTAGTTTGAAGAGGCCTGACACACTTTTTTCAGGCTGTTTCACAGAGGTTTTGTGCTGTCCCAGGTGTTGAAGGTGGAGATGGGCATTTGACTAGGTGACACCTTGACTCAAGATCATAAAATAAAAAAAAATAATAAATAAATAAAAAAATATATATATATCTATTGGCCTCCGAACTCCGCCGATATCAATCCCATAGAGCTTTTGTGGGGCACTATGGAACGACATATCAGGCGTCTGGTGTATCCAGACGCCTGATATGTCTTCTAGAAGGAAGGGGATGAATCAGATTGGTCCACTTGATATCGATGGTTCAACTGTTAATGATCCTGCTCAGGTAACTAACAAATTAAATTAATATTTTGCATCGACATTCACACATGAGGAGTTATTCAGCGAGGGGAATGCCAGAGGCGTATTCAACTCTGGCAGTAAGCTAGATAATCTTGTAATAACTGAGAGTAAAGTGGAGGAGAAATTGTTGAAGATAAACACAAGAAAGGCACCTGGCGTGGATGGGATCTATCCAGTTATATTAAAAGGAGGCAGCAAAGGAAGTAAGCAAATCCTTAGCCATAATTATGAGAGCTTCCTTGGACTCAGGGGAGGTACCCATAGATTGGAGATGTCAAATGTGACCCCAATTCACAAAAGAGGATCAAAAGCTGACACAAGTAATTATAGACTTGTGAGTTTAACTTCTGTTCTAGGAAAATTAATGGAGGCACTTGTTAAAGAAGCACTGCAGGATCATCTAGACAAGACTTCAGTTATAGCTCGGACACAGCATGGTTTTGTTAAGGGGAAGTCTTGCCTGACCAATTTCATTGGATACTATGATGCAGTCACAAAAGAACTGGATGCAGGGAATAACTTTGATATTATATACTTGGATCTTAGAAAGGCTTTTGGTACTGTTGCACATGGAAGACTGCTGCACAAATTGGAGCAGTGTGGCATTGGAGGCAAATTGCTGCTATGGATAAAGGGGTGGCTAGGGGGAGAAGACAGAGAGTCGTAATCAATGGACACTGCTCATCGTGGACTAATGTTATTAGTGGAGTCCCTCAGGGTTCAGTGTTGGGTCCATTATTGTTTTCTGTATTTAAAAATAATATTGATGATGGTATATCAAGCTTAATGTCCAAGTTTGCAGATGATACAAAGGTTGGCAGGGTTGTTAAGGACACTACTGACGCTATGCTGCTGCAACAGAATCTGGAAAGGTTGAGCAGATGGGCTGAGAGGTGGCAAATGAAGTTTAACATTGACAAATGTAAAGTACTACATATGGGAAACAGCAACCCCAGAGAAACGTATCAACTCTGTGGTACTATACTGACAGTGGTAGAGAATGAAAAGGACCTGGGGATAATTGTGCAGGCAGATATGAAGTTCTTTGAGCAATGCAGACGGGCTGCTCATGGTGTCTTATCAATGATATACAAGGATTTTTCTAGCAGGGATAAGGAGGTGATTATCCCCTTGTATAAGGCAATGGTCAGACCACACCTTGAGTACTGTATACAAGTCTGGAGGCCTCATTTTAGGAAGGATGTAGAGCTGCTGGAACGAGTACAGAGAAGGGCAACAAGATTAGTGAATGGAACAAAGGGTTGCTCTTACGAAGAAAGGCTTAAGTTTTGCAAATTACAGTCTCTGGAGACTAGGCACCGGCGAGGTGATCGGATAGAGGTGTATAAAGCCTTGAATGGTTTGAGCATGCTCAGTGCTGAGAGAATACTTCCTCTTATCACCTGAGAGGTGATAATAATCACCCGAGAAGGCATAAATTCAAATTGAGGAAAGACAGATGTAGGATAGATGTGCGGAAATTTGCCTTTAGCCAGCGGGTCTGTTCTGTTCTGATGGAAGTTGATAGCCTAAATAAATTTAAGGCTTAGATGGACAGGTATTTCGAATGAACGGAGGGGTGAAGTGGAAGTCTTTTTTTTTTTTTTTTTTGGCTGATGCTGCATAAGCTCGCTTTCTTGCATCATATGCGTCTACTAATGCTAATACCAATCACCTCCATACCTGCATTGCTGACCGCATTACACACAGCTTGGTTAGCCATACCTCTCGAAAGCTTCCGACACAGTGTTGAATCAATGCCATGTCGGATAGCTGCTGTACTGAAGGAAAAGGAAGACCTACGAAGTATTAGGTAGGTGGTCACAATTCAGTGATCACTCAGTGTATATACCAAGTATACTCGCAGATAAGATTTAATGTCACAACATTCAAATATATGAAACTACAAATGATTGTTTATTTGATAAACGTTCGAGCCCTAAGGCTCCTGTAGTTGATGGCATATACCCAGCAATTTTGAAGCAGGCGGCGAGAGAATGTATTGAATCATTAAGGTTAATTATGATGGCTTCATTAGACTTTGGAAAGATTCCTATTAATTGGCGCAGTGCCAATTTATCATCGATATAAGTTGGTTCTAAGAGCGAAGTGGGCAACTACACATTGGTCAGTATGACTTCAGTGGTAGGGTTAAAGAATGCAATACAGAGACATTAAGATATGTGGAATTCTGAAGGATACACAACACACTTTTCTTAAGGGTTGTTGTTGTTGTTATTTGATTTTTAGGAGCATTAGCAACTAAGGCTATATTGCTCCGGGATATGCGGTGGTCATTTCGTGATATGCTCCGGGATATGCGGTGGTCATTTCGTGACCTTTCCGCATCCTTCGTATTTGGTGGTGACGGGCTCGAACCCCGGTATAATCAAGAAGCGTGTGCTACGCACTGCTGCTCCTTCCCACCTGGCTACGGAGGCGCTTTTCTTAAGGGAGGCAATCATGTTTGTTCTGAGAAAAAATAATGGAGTCACTGGTTAAAGAAGCATTGCAGGATCATCTAGACAAGACTGCAGTAACAGTTAAGATACAGCATGGGTTTGTTAAAGGGAAGTCATGTCTGACCAATTTGATTAGATACTATGATGTGGTCAGAAAGGAACTGAATGTCAAAAATAATTTTGATATCATATACTTGGATTTCAGGAAATTTGATACTGTTGCACATGAAAGACTGCTGTACAAATTGGAGAGGTATGGCATTAAGGGTAAGTTGCACAATGAATAAAGGGATGGTTGAGTGGGAGACGGCAGAGTGGTAATCAATGGACACTGCTCTTCGTGGACAAATGTTATTAGTGAAGTTCCCCAGGGTTCGGTGCTGGGCCCATTGTTGTTTTGTGTATTCATCAATGATATTGATAAAGGTATAGGAGGAATAATGTTCAAGGTTGCAGATGATACAAAGGTTGGCAGGGTTGTTAACGACAGTAAAGACAGTATGCTGCTCTACCTGGATCTAGATTAAGTTGGGAAAATGGGCTGAGAAGTGACAACTGAAGTTTAACATTTACAAATGCAAAGTACTCCATATGGGTAGCAATTACCGAAGAGAAATGTACCAACTGTGTGGTACTACACTCAGGGAGGTGGAAAGTGAAAAATACCTGGGGGTAATTGTGCAGTCAAATATGAAGTTCGCTGACAGTGCAGACGGGCTGCCAGGGTAGGTTATGGATGCTTTTCAATGATATATGGAAGACTGCTGGTAGGGACAGGGAGGTTATTATCCCGTTGTACAAGAGAATGGTCAGGCCACACATAGAGTACCGTGTACAGGTGTGGAGGCCTCATTTTAGGAAGGATGTAGAGTTGCTAGAACGAGTACTTTTTTCCCCTCACCAACAAGATTGGTGAGGGGAAAAAAACGGTGCTCTTACCAAGAAAGGCTTAAGTTCTGCAAATTGCAGCGCCTGGAGAATAGGCACTTGCGAGATGATTTGATTGAGGTGTATAAGGCCTTGAATGGGTTGAGCAAGCTGAATGCTGGTAGGATTCTTCCTCTTGCTCAGATTTACAACCTGAAGGGGCATAGATTCAAATTGAGGAAAGACAGTTGTGCGGAAATTTGCCCTTAGCCAGCGGGTCGTTGATTGATGGAATAGACTTCCATCTTTTGTTGTGGAAGTTGATAGCCTAAATAAATTTAAGGCTGAGCTGGACAGGCATTTAGAACGAATGGAGGGGTGAAATGGGAGTTTTTTTTTTTTTTTTTTTGATTGATGCTGCATGAGCGTGCTTTCTTGCATCGTATGCCTCTACTAATGCTAAACTAATCGAATATGTGAAATTAAAACACGTTAGGATCAGAGGATTACATTCTAAAATGGATCGTATGATGGATTTTTTTTTTCATTTTATTCATTTGTTGATTGGCAGATCCCACGGTTTCTCCCATTAGCCGCAGTCTAACATCATATGGAGATAGCAGAGTAACTATGTAACTACAGAAAATTATCTACAGAACAATATCTGTAGTTCTATATATAATTTCTAACAGGTTTCTATATAATTTTATAGAAAATTATAGAAAATTTTATGAGTTAATTTCTAACTCATAAAATACAAGAAGGATCATCTTAAATAAACAACTTAACTAGCCAGATGGCCAGTAGAATAGCTAAAATATATTTAAATACATCTTCAGGTCGAACACAAGGAAGAGCAAGAAGTTAAAAATAGTCAAATCTCAATAACAACTTTATCACAACACTCTCAGTGTGATTAGACATCAGAACAAACGCTAATTAAACATAACCGTCAAATACATTATCAAAGCATATACAGCACAATTAATTAGTTTAAATATGCATATACCACACTCAAACCTTACACAAAAGGCCTAAGGCTACAGTAATAATAACAGTGACATTAACAGCAGAATAAGTTACTAAACCAAAGAATGATTGACCAAAGAAGGATTAAGTGACAGCAGAGGAACTACATCAACCTCCAACCCAGGAATTTAAAACTGAACCTTCACAGTCGACTTGCATCTTCCAGAAGTGAAAATTCGCAAATAAAAGACTCACTTATGTGTTCCAGAATGAAAGTTCATAAGAAAGCAGACATTAATGATTACACATATTTGATACTTAATCCAGGCAGATGGTGGATGCAGAGAGTTGTAATTAACAACTCTGTGAAGTCGACTGTTAAGATTCAATTTTAAATTACTGGATATTAGTTGGAGGTTGATGTAGTTCCTCTGCTGTCACTTAATACTAAGGTCAATCATTCTCTTCAGGTTACTCTTCAGGTTGGCCTAACGTTAAAAGTGAGATCGCTGTTCTTCCACACTATGGGAAAACGCCGGTTCAAATTCGGTCATTCATGAGGAACTTTTATGGGCTTTTCTCACACCGTGTCCGAGTTAGTCGGGTGAGGGGTGCACAGTTTTATCTCCTGGAAATTCGGATTTTTCGTCCAACAAAACAGATAAATTGACCAGAGAACGCACGAACAAATTACAGACAGGATATAGTATGGCGAATGAGTTACCGCTAGAGTAATCCGAAATTGAAAATGCTGGTTTTATTTGTTAGCCCAAATCACGGAAATCACTTTTGCTTGCACATTGTTGCCTGTGGAAATTAAAAATTTGATTTCGAGATTTTTCTTTGACAATCAAAATTTTGAAATCTTATCTAAATCAATGATTCTTCTCAGTGGAAACGTAAGATTTCCATAGTTGATTTCATCTTATGCATATCTTTAATTTCTATAGTTCTTACAACTGTACCTGAAGTTTTTTGCACAAAGCCCTGGCTGTAACAGAGCGGTTGTAATCATCGTCCTCTCACACCATTTAGAAAAAGGCCTAGATTCGAATTCCGTCAATGGCGCCAGGAAGTTTTATTTTTATAGATATGTCGTGATCACTGTTAATGATCCACGACATGGATCTATTAATGTTAGTAAATTCCGCACTTTTTATTTTAATTCATAGCACGGTGAGAAAGACAACTAAAAAAGACACTGACCAGAATTAAAAGTTATTAAAACTTGTTATTATTAAAAATCAAATTATAATGTAGTCAAGCACAGTACATCAGTGTCGAAATATGTTGCATAGCAGTAGCGAAAACGATATTAATTTGGAAGAAGCAAGAAGATGAATTGACGGAAGTTTGTAAGGTAATCAACGATTATATAACAGGACTGGACTTCCAGGTTTTGGTCCCATCTGAATTACTCATTATTTCATCGACTAATAGTATGAAATGATAAATAATAGGGTTAGAGTGGCTCAGGCGCCTCGGAAGGCACTCTGCGCCTGTTACAGACTACCGCCTAAGAGGTATGCATTTCATAAAGATAAACTGAAAACCAACGAAGTGCAAGCGAAAACTATTCTAAGATTCTGTAATATTTTATAGGCATGATGTGTCCATATAGCAAAATTAGATGAGAATGCAAAGCTGTAATTTTTTATTTTCAGCGACGATACACTTCTTCGTGACAGTATTAAAAGAACTCCACAAACTACAACACTGAATGGTGGGGCGGAGAGGGGTTCAGAACTGTAGCCTCTCAAGTGTGAACTTCGGTGGGAAACCCGTCAGCATTCTTGAGTGTACATTACACTCTGAAACGTTGGAGAGTCAGCTTGTCATGAAAATCAAGGGGATAATTCTAGCCTCACTGAACGGAAGTAAACTCTATGCTGCAATTTAAACGGTTCAGGACATATCATCGTATTAACTAGGCTTTCTTCGTAAAGAAGCACGATGACTTTTCATGGCACTGGGAGACATACAAAGCTTACACACGTCTAAGGAACAGAAATATAAATGACAACCCCTCATCATCATTTTTAGTACGTTTTGTCACTGAAGGAGATATTTAGTTACAGCAGAACACGCGTCGAACAGTAACGGAATAATGGAATCAATTCAGGATGGTATTTACGTTTTGGAAACATATGACCAATTGGAGATGACGGTTTCACAGCAAAGCATTTATTAAGTCCGTAAAGGTTTTTATTTTATTTTTTAATTTTTTTCTACTAGCAAGTATAGCTTAAAAGAACTTTTATTAACATAGCGTGAAAAAAGAAATTATTATATTATTACAATAGTCGTAATGTTTTTTTTTTTTTTTTTTTTTTTAAATACCATATTTTCAAGGTATAAACGTTGAGAAATCGGACTTAAATTGACAAAAATGAACTTTAATGTAAACGAAACAGTTAGTAATTCTCCACTTTATATAGCCTTGATGATGCATTTCTAATAAGACTTGGGAGTAATCTACATTCCACCAGCACTAAATGCACCAACGATCAATGAAGCCTCGAGTTCGATAAGCAGAGATTGCACAGATCTGCTAGCCACCTAATCTGGGGAGGATTTCAACTTATCTCCAAATCTGGATAAGATAACGTTGCAACATCTGTTAACAAATATTCGCCCAGAGCACCTAAAAGTGATCAATGAGGATCCATTAGAGGCGAACAACGCTTTGAGGTTATCCGTAGCTGCAATGATTCCATAATTGATTCTATGCCAGAGACACGTTTCACCTGTAATAAATTGCAGTCGCACTCCAGTTATTCTCAATAAATTTTAATACCTAATACTATGGAGCAGAAAGGTGTAATCTGCTTTCCTCGATCTCAGTGTCTGCAAGCTGCACAAATCATACCTTGACATGTCATCGAAAACTTTAAAGTGTTAATCTCTCCAACGACCAGACACCTCATTATTTCAAAATTAAGCAAAACTTTTGTAGCCAATGGACGGCCTCGGCAATCCAAAAATAAAATCCACCTCTTGCGTTACGAGCAATCTTTAATCGACATAAAGAAGCCACAATTAAGGGATTCACTTATGCTACCATTACAAGAGGGAAATTATCTCCTAAAACTGATTACTCTGGCTTTCTTTCACATTTTGAACCATCAGACTGGACGGATGTAAGATTTGAGCCCGGCGCTTTTTCTTCCAAAAAATTTAATTAATCTATCGAAAGAGCATGGTCCAGTCTGGATCTCGCATCCATCCAAATAAGCAGTAATCAATTTAATAGAGACCATAAATTCTGCATGGTCAACTGCTACTGCAGAAAAGAATGCCGTGCCTCATTTTAATAAAATCCCTCAGTCTATACATATTAAATCCGCTGTTGAGTTTAAAAAAATTTAATCGTATCTACCAGCGTTTTCGCAGACAATGGAACACCTCGTGAGGCTTCTACCAAAAAAACAAAAAAACAAATTCCATCTGGAGTAAAAGATTTTATTCTAATTTTCACCGAGTTTACGTATTTAAGATCGTCGAAAAGGTGAATCTTCCAACTTTATTCAATCACTTTTTTCCCTAAAATTTTGAAGCACTTTTACATCGCGATGCCTAATAGGTTATAACAAATCTTCTTGCTATTCAAACCGCCATAATTGACTCATTTCAGAACAAATTCAAAATGAAAATCGTTTAGGCTAATATTGAACTTGCTTTTGACAGCCTGGACATCTCTACCCTCCTGTAACTTCTACAGTCTTTCTACAGGATAAATGGAGACCATTTAGCTTTCCTCACTGTATTACTGAATGGGAGTGTCACTCTTACTTTCAACGTCAGCTACCGTTGTTGTCTTGCAAGGAGATGTCTTGTCTTGTCCAGCCACCTATTCGTTGCTATACAAAGCTCCTTTACTCTCTACAGTAATTATTCAGCGGATATAAAAGATTGCTTACAAAAAATCTCCTCAACAATCAACTCAGCTAATATAACTTCCAGTATTAACAATAACCTCCAAGCTCTTGATAACGTCTTGCACAATTTCAGGCATTCCGACGAATCGACTGTTATGTTAAATAAACAAAGCGAATAATTGTGATACAAACCTTCGGTTACCAGCCACAAAGACCTGGTATTCTACTTGGATTTCAAACCGAGAATTTATAAGCACACCGAATACGTCCTCAATAGAGGTTTAATTATCTACAATGAACAGCCAAGCAGCATCTGCTTTATATTGATGATAAGAAAAAAAACCACAAACAGATGTTTCCAAACATCTCTATTTCTTCTAATCCAGTCAGCTGTAGAAATATGGCCCTCCCCCTCTCTTTTGGGATCAACATTTGGGTCTGAATAATGGCTCTTAAAACATATAAATATATCCATAAACGTTCCTAAATTCATCAAGAAGGTACACGATGAAAACAATTAAGGCTTCTCGTAACAATTGAGATTTCTCGTAATCTGCCTTCGCTTGTCTAACCTCCTTTGTGACTTGATTACAGACTATCTTATATCTACCATAGGCATCTGTGTCTCCTGATAATTTATATGTGTCCCATGCATTTTTCTTCTCTGCCACGAGTCTCATTACTTCATCTGACATTTAGGCCTAAGCCTTGGTATTTCTTAGTTTGCATGAAAAGCCTAGTAGCTTCCAAGATTAATTCCTTGAATGCTTACCATTTAGAATCTGCTGTTAGTAACATCATCAGTTGGTCCCACTTTATAGAATTTAAAAACTATCTGAGACCAATGTACCTTTACGAAAAAAAAAACCCTTCCCTTTACCCCTGATGGTAGTAACATCTTTGAGTAAATCACACATCAGTACACTGTGATCAATGCCACCTAGTGGTTCCTTTATCTCCAGATTCTTAATGGAAAATCAGATCAAGAGTATTACTGCCTCTGATTGCCTCTTGAACGTGCTGCTGTAGAAAACAATCATCCAATAAATCCACAAACCTCCTAGTGTGCGAGTGACCAACCACAAGTTCCAGTCTATGTCTGGGAAGTTAAAATCCCCCATTATAAGACAATCTGATTTACTGGCCCACTATTTCTCTGTACAGTTGTTCGTTGTAATTATCAGAGTCATTAGGCTTATAACACACTCCTCTTCTCATTTTTTTCTTTCCCAGTGCTATGTCACACTATGTCACACAATGTCAACTGGATGCATTTTCTTAGATTTTGTGTTTCTGAACTAGCAGCATGACCCCTCCTCCCTTTCTATACACATTGTACTCCCCAAATTCCAATTCTGCGTTCCTTATTGGTGTGTGACCATGTCGCTGATGTCCCAACAATATCTGCCTTTGATGTCTTCACCAGCACCTCAAATTCATTAAATTTATTTACTAAACTCCTAGCATTGGTGTACATGTAAGTATACATGCACCTATTCTAACTCTTAGTTACCCTAACACAACCCATGTATTTACTTCTTCCGTGATGACTCCCAGCAGTCCTTGAAATCTCCAGCACCTCGCTTTCCAGGCTGCTGCTCATTCCAATAGAAGCAGTGCACGAATTATTTCCACCTCTGCCAGTGGCTACTATTAATCTATTAATCTGTGAATCCCCCCATGCTAGCAGTTTATCGACCCACCTAACTCTGCCTCGATAGCATCAGCACACACTCTTTCATCCCCCTTCTATTTAAAAGTATCCCATCCCTGTAGAAGCAGTTTCTCCTGTTAACAAGCACAGACCACGCTGAGAAAAATTCTACCCCATGAGTCTTGCACAATCTCTCCAGGGCCGAACTAACTGACAAGGCTCTCATCATGTACTGCCTCCTATCGTGTTTGGGCAGAATTGTAGACACTTTCAAATTTAACCCTAACTTTCGACTCTTTTTAAACATTGGCCTGTACTTGTTAACATCTCCAATTTGGAAGATTGTTTCCATGACAAACGTTCATAATTAATGGGCATAAAGATAATATGGTCAGTAAATTGAATGAACCCAGATTGAAGAAATATCAACTTGAATAATAGATCCTTCCACTATAACTGGTCTATTACAGAAGCCTATTTAAAATTATCTCTGTGGCTGCTAAGATTTATTGATGATATCTTTTAAATATGGGACATCGGGAAACATAGTTGAGAAATTTCAAAGAATTGAAATTTCTCAATTCTGTGAGAAACTACATGAATAAACTTACACGGAAGAATAAAGTTGTGGACATTTTAGTTAAGAAAGTAAAAAACGGGGGAGACAATGAGTTAGGTATCCAAATGTAAAAAAAACAAAAAAAAAAGATATTTAAATTTCGCTTCCAATCATTCACGCAATATTAAAATTGGGATTATTAAAACTAATGAACAAAAACATCCAAAAATACCTAAGAAAAAGGAATTTCTGGTAAACTTAATAATAAATTCAGGCACAACAAGACCGGTATCCTAGAATCCTAGCCCTCCCCCTCTCTTTTGCAGATTGGATTACAGAAAAGCGATATCCGTAGTGTATTAAAGGAATGGGAGAAAAAACAGACAAAAAATGAATTTGTAAAAAAAAATATGGTTTAACAGGTAATTTTAAATTTTTAAACATAAATAAGATGGGAAATCAGTTAAAAGATCTGAAAACACGGCACATTTACCAGATTACTTGTGAACGCAGAAAAATGTATGCAGATGATACAGAGCGCAAAAAAAAAAAAAAAAAAAAAAACAGTATAGGCGAAGATAAAACATATTTCTAAAGTTTATATCAAAATTAGCCGGACATGCGATGGAAAGAAATGCAAATTGCCGTATTATGAATGAAAGTAACTTCAGAATACTAGTAGGCTGGGAAGATTTTATCAAAATAAAAATCAAATAAAGCTTTTTATTAGAAAATTGAATGAAACTCTCCCAACAGAAACAACAATGGTAGGTGCATCTGACCTTTGGTATTTATTATTCAAAAATTAGATGTGGAATGTGAGAGGGTTTGTGTAATTTTTAATTTACAGCTAATGCAATTGGAAAATTTGGTACTGAGTTTCAGACTCATTTTATACGTCACAGGACTCTTTGAGGAATTATATTTGTTCTCGCCAGGCTTTATAATCCAGTTTACAAGTTTGTAAATGGGTTATAAGGTATTGCTGAACACTAAAAGGATTTAATCTTAGGTAAACTAAACGCTGATGGCATCCTTACCCTTCCTTGGACAATGCACACAAGGAAGTAAAAAAATGTAAACTGCAGCCATTACCAACCCACTGCAGGATGGAAGCCTCCTCAACAATTCATGTTGAGGGAAATGGACCATAATCTGCCACGCTGGTCCGGTGCGGGTTGGCAGATCGACCGTATTTAGCAATACAGAAGCTTAAACCCCAGTCTACTCAAGGAGCGTGTGCTATTGCACTCCCGCTCCTGACCACTCGGCTACGGAGACACAAAGAGATGACTGCTAAATACTATTAACGATTGTATTCATGGTTTATTGTAAACTCCTCTGACTTGGTGGTCGTGACAGAGTATAAACAAGAACATAAATTTCAATTGGAAAAAGAATGAAAATTTGTGCGAAAATTTGCTTTTAACCAGAGTAATTGATAGTTAGAACAAACTTCCATCTGGTGTTTTTAAAGTAGGTGGTAGTTTAAGTAAAAATTAAAGGAGGATTGGATAAAGTTGTAGACAGAATGAGCGAACGAAGTGGGTATTTTTTATCATTTTTTTTTTTTTAAACTGATGCTGCGTAAGCTTGTTTGCATAATTTTGCCAATACTAATATCTGGACTATTTTTATAAGTCAGACTGTTTCTGCAGGAGGTTTACAAAGTTTCCTATATCTCTAGTTATACTTGCGGGAACACATGTGATTGTGGTTGGCTTGTAGATCGGTAGCTTAACGACAGATGGTAGCACATATCATTCGCATGCAAAATCACCTGTGCAGCAAAACCATTCACTTCCTGAGTAAGCCATAGTTAACCCTACAACAGAGATGCTTATTGTAGAGCGATATTTTAAACTCAGTTCCTTTGCAGAAATCAGTTAGGAATATAAACGATATTTCAAGACAAGAATTGCCAACATATAGGATATGGTTAAAAAATTTCATGAGGCTGGCTGTATAACCAACAAACCATGTAGGCAGGTTATACAGACAGGTCTAAAATACTGGATCATTGGCCTTGTTTTCTTTACAGGAACAGTACAACACCCAGCGATATCCGCAGATGTTTACAAATCAACTGGTGCAACTACATACACATCAGCAGTAGTATTGCTGACAGTGAAACCTGTCTGTGGCGTTCGCGTGACCTCTAAGCGATTATAGCGGCTAAGATAATGTATCTTAGCCGCTATAATCTAAAATCTATAATTATTTTTTCTTCTTCTTGTGGTGAATATCTTAGAGAGCTGGTATTTGTGAGCAATCCACACTCAATTGAAGAATTAAAGGACACCATCATTGTGTTAACTGAAATTCTCCAAGATATCCTCCTCCTCGTGGCCGAAAACGTGTCGGCGGGTCTGAGCTTGTTTAGCATAAAATGACAGGCACTTCCAACATATCTTATAGCCCATTGCGATCTTATACAATAGATCTATACGCCAACCAAATTATGTTTTGCTGCCGCAAGTGTAACTGGATAAACACAATTGTATAAATTCGTCAACTTTAAACCCCCTCTATTATTTCCATAAATGTATGCAAGGAAGACAAACGGATTTCATTTAGGTGGTTGGTTGTTTAAGGATTTTATGGCGCATTAGAGTCTAAGGCTATAATGCGCCTTGATTTAGGTGAGTACATTCCCACCACATAGGTTAAATTTTAATTTCATGAAAAATATTTTAATACAGTTCGCTTAAGTGATGTTAGAAATTGATGTAATTATATTAATAAATTAGTATAATTGAGAAGTTTCGATTAAATGAATACGAAAAACATCAGACACAACATCTAATATTACAGTTTCAAACTAGGAAAATAAAAAAGTGGGTGGATTTCAGAACAAAACTCGTTCATTTGCTTTTTTGATCAATTTAACAGTGTTTTTAACCTAATTATTATTTTTTTCTATTCTAGGAAGCCATGAATGTGTGGAAAGAAGAGGAAAACTATTTGCTGTTTGAGACATGCATTCCTGTTTTAAAAGAAGAAAGTGTTTCTCAGAGTGCAGTTGGACATTAGGCATGGTAGCAATCGAGATAACAATGTAAATAATTTCATGCTGATTCTTCCAATAATGATAAGTGTTTGTCCTCAAACTGCTGGACTCATTCCATGCGTTTGGCTGTTATTACTCTTACTATCTTTTCACGTCACTGTAAAATCTTCAGGTGAGGAAACCAACCCTGTATTATATTACAGCCCGGTGTTCACAACTCATCGAGTTTATTCTCAGTCGAATAATGTCACGTCTAGTCACAGACCATTCCAGTCAAATAGCAAAGTAAGCAATAAAACCAATGACTCCAGACTGAGTGGTTCACGTTCTGAAAGCAATGGAACACTTTTTGGACAGCAGACACTGTCTACTGAAGCTCAAAGTATCTCAGAATGCAAATCCTTTCTATCCAATCGCTTTAACGCTGCAAAACAGGAAAGTAAAAGAAACGTCAGTAAAACACTCTCTGATTTTTGCAGTCAACTGATGAAGACAAAATTGTGGCATCGGTGGAGGAAAGAGAGTACTTTTTTACAGTGGGAAATAGAAAAGAACATGGATGCAATAATCTTAGCAAAAGAAGTCAATAATTCTAATTTATATCAAAATCAGACCAAAAGTAGTGAAAACTTGCAAAGATCTGACTCGCATTCCACAAGCTTCCAACACAGGAACGAAAGAGATGTTTTTGTTAAACCAATCCGCGAAGGAGAGGAGCATATAATGTTCGGTGGGAATTCCGATAATCGTGAGCATATCACCTCTGCTAAAGCTAGACTCCCGATCAGGTTATTAGTGAATAAAACAGATGAAAGTTTGCTTGAAAATAGACAGTTTTTTTCAAATGGTAGTAATTCAGTTCGTTATTATGGAAGGAATTTTTCTGGATTAGAGAGAAATCGGTCTTATCATGCTTCTACTCCTTCTACATCCTCGCAAACATTCGCATGGTACCCTGTTCGTTTGTCTCCTCTAAAAAAGAATGATAAATTTCAAAGAAAACCAGCCTTAGCTGAAACACCCCCGTCCATTATTACTGCTCCACCTTCTCGCTTTGACTTAGTAGTAAGAGCTGATATTGCTCATAAAGAAACAACAAATAGCGATTCAGATGAGCAAACGGGACATGGGATCGCAGTGCCAGCAGATAATCTAGAGCGAAAGAGGGTTGTAAGCCTAGAAGACTACTTTAAGAGGACACGAAATTCTGGTGTGTCCTCAAGCCAGTCTGATCACTCCGATAATAAAAATAACAGAAATTCTGGAAGACCTGGTTATTTCATGGTGCTAGGTGACAAAGAGAACAACGATTACAATGCATTCCATCCAGCCCTGCAAGGACTGAGGGTAATTGCAAGTACATATTATCCCCATAATGTCAGAGAAATTGCAGTGAAATTTGGCGATGCTGGCGGCAATGAATCAGCAGTTGAAGACACAGAACTTGACAATTCTAATATAGTTGACGAGGCAGAATCGCAGGTGACAACAGAAAAGCTAGCTTACGTTCTGATTGGTACTTGTTGTGCACTAAGTATTATATGTCTCATTATAGTGACGATCACTATGAGATGTCGAAAGATGTGCCTCAAGCAAAAGTTGAATCGGCAGTTCAAAAGAGCTCGGCTTTATACGAACACCAACAAATGGCAACATCACCTTAACGGTCATTTCAGTTATCTTCAGGATGGTACCCCGCCCTTCCTTCACAATGGCAGCTGCTCATCTTACAGCTGTGAGAGTTGTCACTGTCGGTGTGTTACTTGGACTTTGGGCCCACGTAATCTTGATACCCAACCACTGTGTACATCTCGCAATCCTTATCTTAGAGGCCCAAAAAAGTTACCATTTGGAGCCGCGTCGACCTTACGCTTCGAAAACATGGGATTTCGTACAAGTAGACAAAGCAGACAAAATGGACCTTCCACGTCTAGCAGATTCCAAGATAATCCCGAAAGAGTTTTTCAAGAAGGCGACTCTTTGGAAGAAAACATAGTTTCTGATAATTCACCAGCATCTCGTCAATGTACTTGCGTGGAACCAAGTTCCTTCACAACACCACATTGGGATGTGTCCCCTGACAGCTTGGATACTGCAGCAGAAGTTGAACGCCGCTGGAGACCTACAGAATCACCACGACCCCATGCTTGGAGAGCTCGGGCTCAGGAAATGAGAAGCACAGAATTAAATTCTACAAGAAATTGTCCCCCGCCTGTGACAGGTTCCAACTATTTGGACAGTGCCAATGGTGTTATATATTGGTCATCAAATAATGAAAGACTTATTTAAGCATGCGGAGAGTCAGTGATGGTGGTGGTGTTTCAGTCCTCTCTAAGACCGGTTCTGAAGGAATAATAGGAGGGTGCATGTGTATATATTTTGGTGCCTTTTACGTTTGTACATTATAGATATAATAAAGATTAATATCATGTATGCGTAAGCATGCATATATCCAAAAGATAACTGGCTCACTATAGAGTTATTAATGCTCCACAAAAATCCACATAAACAACACAAACAAGATTCCTAATAATACGAAGGATATTCAGAAAGTACCGAGACTGACAACTACACTACTACCAAACAGCTACGTGCAGATTTTCCCTTCTGTTTTGTGATCTAATTATGATGCAAAGATGACCATAATTTCGCGCGCGCGATTTAGTTTTGAGGCAGCAATCACCGAATAAACAAGTATTTACAGTCCTCAGCAGGTATTTGAAAATCGGAAAACAAGATGCCAATATACGCTATCCTACGAAAAGTAATGGTAGATTTTTATTATTATTATTCAATAAAATTAATAGGCAGCGATAACGCTTGCATTTGATCTTAATCATTGCTTCAATGATTACGTAAAAGACTTTCTACACATAGGGCACCCAGAATTTTCCAGGGCATAATTGTAGGACATAATACGGTATTCATGGCTCCATTCATTGTTATTCATTATCTCAACTTAGGAGAAGGAACTCACAGGACCGACTTCTATTGGGCAATAGTCCAGGTCCAGAGTGCCTTACACTATGCCACAATGGTGTGTGTGTAGCCCTTGCGCCAAAAATACCACCACCAAAAACAATGGTGTGCATTTGTTTCTGTTATCAAAAGCTTGTGGGCCGCATCTATTCCGTGAAAATTAAAGGCACACAGCTTTCTACATGTTACGGAAACACTTACAAGTGTCTTCTGTGGCGTTTTGCAGTTGCTGATTCCTGTAATTCATTATTATATCCCTATCTCGTTGTTTCTTGGACACCTTGCCAGTTGTTGAATTGGAAATGTTTAATTGCTGAGAAATAGCTCTTACAGACATTTTAAGCCCGTTCGTTGTATATAGCAGTAGTAGTAGTGGCATGTGATGCAAGAAAGCAAGTATATGAGCTTATGCAGCATCAGCCAAAAAAAAAAAAAAAAAAAAAAAATTCACACCATTCCCTTTAGTTCCTCCTTAAATTTATTTAACCTATCAACTTCCACAACAACAGATGGAAGTTTGTTCCAGCAATTAACCACCCGCTGGCTAAAGGCAAATTTCCGCACATCTATTCTACATCTGTCTTTTCTTAATTTGAATTTATGTCCCCTTAGGTTCGAATCTGAACAAGTGGAAGGATCCCATCAGAATTCAGCGTGCTCAACCCATTCAAGGCCTTATACACCTCAATATGTTTGAAATTAATTCCAGGAAACCACTGGTGACCTTTATAGATCACCAGTGGTTTCCTGGAATTTAATAGATCAAAATATTGGCATATTTCGTAGTCACATGCAAGTTCCTGTAATCAGAGGGATGTCCCACGACTTTTGTATAACATATAAATTATTAAATACACACATTTATATATACAAAATGTATATGTTAGTTATTAATAGCGTATATTGAATGGAACCATGCCAGTAGCTAGCACCATTCAGTATACTAATGTTTAACAAAGAAGCCAGGAGACTGGCTTCATTGATAGCTATAGATTTGATTATATATGATATAATTTAACAGCTTACTGGTTAATAAATAAATAAACAAACAAACAGGTAGTCAGATAGGTAACATGTTCAAATAAGTATATACAACTCTAACAACATTTATGGCCAGAAAAAGAATGGCTGACAGCAAATGCTATATAAAGCGAACAAACTTGCTGGAACCCTATAATAGACTGCAGAACATACGAGAATAAGAAAATCAAAAGCAAGTTTGTTTTTTTTTATGAAAACCCCAAACACGAGAGGTATTAGAACCTATAGTACTCAGTACCGTGTTTGGGTTGGAGGTTGACAAGATGAAAGAAGATATTTGTTGACATAAGACTTGAACTTCTGTAGATTGAAATTTTCAGGAAATACGTATGAAGGAATGTTGTTCCAGAAAATTGCAGTTGAATGAATAAACGAGGTAGATGAAAAGTTGGGTCTGTGAGTTTGAAGTTGGACAGTAAATGGATGTTGGCTGGTGGCGGCATGTGTTCGGACTGTTTTGAAATCGAGAGCGGGAATTATAGAAGCCAATTCAGAAAAACAGTGCCCATGGAAGTATCTGTAGAAAAGGCATGCAACAGAAACAGTACGTCTATGAGACAGAGAGTGGAGATACTCTGTTAGAGAGGAGTCATTAATTAACCTAACTGCCCTCTTCTGAATGGAATATAGAAAAGTTGGAAGAAAAGTAACGCCGAGAGCGAAAGAGAAAACCAAGTTATTTACATGCAGAGGAAGCAATATTTGTAATGCGCTTCTGTCAAGAGAGATAAGAAGTCAGGGTAATCCCCAAAAGAGATATATCAACTTACCTAGAAATCGGAGTGTCACCAAAGATAAGCATACGAGAAAAATAATCCTTTTTGCGAGATATAAGACAGGACTGAGTTTTAGAAGGATTGAAATCAACTAAGTTGTCTTTGCCCTACTGGAGAATTACCAGGAGATCGGCATTTAAGGAATTGGTAGCGGTTATTCGGGAAGTTGAAGCTGATTGATAAGGGCAAGGTTTTCAAACTGGAAAGTGGAAAGCAATGTGCTATCATCAGCAAAACTATGGATAAGATTTGCGGTCAATGGAAGAAGGTCAATAATATACAAGAGGAAAAGAGTGGAGGAAAGAACTGAACCTTGGGGGGACACCAGCATTAGTGGAGAAGTTAGAAGATAGAGAGCCATCTACCATCACCCTCAGTGAGTGATTGGAGAGAAAACTGGATAACCAATTATAAAGAATTGGAAAACCATAAGATGGAAGCTTGTTTAGAAGACCTTTATGCCAAACACGATCGAAAGCCTTTGAGATGTCAAGAGCAACTGCTTGTGTTTCACCGAACTTTTCCGTTGAATTTATTCATAAATGGGCAACATAAGCCAGAATATCACCAGTGGATCGACACTGACGGAATCCATACTGGCAATCTTTGATCAGATGGAAGGTTTCTAGGTGGTTTAAGAGTTGGCGGTTAATTGATTTCTCCATTATTTTAGAAGAAGTAGAAGTAATTTCAATGGGATGATAATTGGATGGGAGGGATTTGTCACCCTTTTAAGGAATTGGCTGGATATGAGCAAATTTCCAAGTAAAGGAAAAACACCTTTGGAATAAGAAAGTGAAAAAAGGCGGCAAAGAACAGGAGCACGGGTTTTGAGAACAAGTGGAGAAATACGATCAGGACGTGGAGCTTTCTTAGCATCAAGTTTCGTCAAAATCCTTCTGACATCCTTTTGATGGAAGACCACAGGAGGCATTGAATGGAGCGTGTTGAGAATGGTGGGAGGTGTTTTACCAAGATCATTAATATATGAGTTGGAAGAAAAATGAGATGCTAGAAGGTCAGCTTTATTCTTGGCCGAAGTGACAACAGAACCATCTGGTTTTGATAGAGGTGGGAGCAGAGATGTGCAAAAGTTGCGGCGGCCAATAGCTTTGGCAAGAGACCAGAATGCTCGGCTACCATTAAGGCAAGAAGCAAGTTTTCTACTCTTAGCCTGTTCAAACTCTAGTTTGGACTGACTAATAACTGCTTTACAATTGTTGCGCCCACCGGGTTAGCCGGGTTGGTAAACTGCCTGCCTGGCAACCCAAAGGTCGCGGGTTCGAATCCCGCCTCGGGCTTGGATCAGAGTACTGCAAAAATTTTGGGAGGTGCATTATGCCATAGAAGCCGATGCGCCAAAAACTAACTAAAAATCAAACAATTGTTGCGAACTTTGGTGTAGACCGAAAATGAAACTGAAGAATTGAAAACAAGCCAATTACGATATGGAACATTCTTTTCTTGAACAGATTTATCACATTTATTGGAAAACTAAGGTTTAGATAAACGACAAGGAATAAAGGAATCCATTCCTACAATAATAATTTCACTGACACGATCTGAGCAAAGGTTGACATCAGAAGTTTTTAAACAGTAATCCGACCAAGGAAAAGAAGAAAATAAATCTCGCAGGTCATCCCATTTTGCACTCTTGTAATGCCAAAACAACACGATGTTGGGAATAGCCATGACATAAAGGCTCCATTGGAGAAGAGAATCACCAAGTTGTGATGTAAGGTGCCTAAATGACCATTTACTTCGACTCTGCACTTAGAAGAGTTGTTTGTGAGAAGAAAATCAAGCGTGTTGGCTGTATGGTTAGGATTGTCCGGTATTCTGGTAGGTAAATGAACAATCTGTGCGAGGTCATTAGTACTGTAATTGCAAAAGCCTCAGCATTCTCGATCAGTTTGGTCGGTGTGACTAGAAAACAGAAGCCAGCTGAAGTTGTGAACATTAAAATCACCAAGGAAAATTACCTCACTGTTAAGAAAATTGGACTGGAGAAAGACAAAAAGCTCAAAGTAATTAGTGGAGTTGGGAGAACGGTATAGACAACAGGTGAATTTTACAGAATGAGGTAGAGAGATTTTAAGCGAGAGAAGATCGAAAAGAGGAGATTCCAAATTACCAAGTGTCTGACATGGAATACCGAAACGGACATAAAGCGAAAAGAATCATACAGCGAATAATTTGGGCAACCGAGATAAGCAGTAGTTGAATCAATCGATAACTGAGATTCGTCAGAAAAAGTACATGGGGTCTGGCAGCCTGTAAGTGGAAATGGACATCACTGAGATTAGAACTGAGACCACGTATATTTGTGAAATGAACTAGGAAGTTAATTAAGGAACAGTATACTAAGACTAACTGATGGTAACTTCCCGACCCATAAGACGTGTCCTGGAGTGTATAACAATGATTGGCAGCTAATCACCGCCATCTTCTCGTACAAACTAACTTAACCTGTCTTACTTAGTAGTTGGATTAATATAAAAACACAGTCTTATATTAAAAAACGGAAAATGATAGTGAATTTTTTGTAATAATATATTTACCGGCACACATTTAATGAAACGTGTGCAAGGCAGAACTTTAAACCTTACCGGCAATACGTGAGTTAGGTCACTGCAGCCGAAACGATAAAAGCTAAAATTCTGACAAAAATTTAGTAAAGAGAATATATCTATTTCATTATGATAACTAATTGTGCCAATTAGATGAATTTAATGTGTTCGTTCGTTTTCTTAAAGTACCATTATTTTTAAGATAACTATTATTAACGTACCACTAACTTATTTTATCTACCTTACCTTTTCAAAACCTCTTCTTGGTATAGCTTTCAACTATTTGTTATTTAACACAATAGCCTTCAGCGGGAAAGGCACGTACTTTCGGACCATCTTTATAATTTTTTTCACGGCATCCTAGCTCTATTAAAATTTCGGAACACTTTTAGGAGATGAAATATCACTAACAGTTATAGGACGACGGCACTAATTACACGAAAAAAAAGCACTACTATATGAAAAAAAAAAAAAAAAAAAAAAAAACAATAGTAACATGAACGAAAGTAACACTAGCGGGCATAAGCAGTACTAAATTTAGATTTATCCCTTGGCCCACTGATGTAGTGAGTAGGCTTTGCTATAAAAGTGGCATTGATTAGGTAAACTTGTAAGGCACATTTCCAAGAAGCAACAAGAATTTGAACAATTCATGGTCTCATTCACATCAACGAGTATTAGTCCTTAGTTGGTTACTACTTGACGCTTGATTTCATTAAAAGCCTGAAGGCACTTTTTTATTCTTCGTCTTTAGGCTCTTGTGACGTTTGGATTTGATTGAATATTGATCTAAACTCGATTTTGTGAATTAATTCCAATGCTTACGGATTTCATTTTTTTCCGCATTGGTGTCGTTCTGTCTATATCACCTACCTAGATTAACGAATAGCCTTCGTACGCTAGCCTGCCAAATACCCCTGTTGTTTTCATGGTCCATCTGACCTCGGACTGATTCAGAGCGGATTACAAGAAAGATGCGCGAACCACACAAATCAGTCGTTCTCGTCATGGCATGTAGAGCCTGACCGATTTTAAGAGGGAGGGGTGTTATTTTCAGATGTCACATTGCTGGCTTTTTGATATTGCAATTGCTGAGAACCTACACTGCATGAATTCGACCATCAGTGATGCTATCGTGAAATAGAAGCTTGACTGTACCATTGCCGACCAGGAACGCAGAGGAAGAAGAGAAAAAACCTGTTGTTCTCAGCCAGAACTTGGGCCAGTTCAGGTCAACGTACGCTAATGTTGGGCTAACTGAGACGAAATGGTTTCATCTGGAGATAAGGGATGAAGAGTTTTATTATGGTACAGGGGAGAGAGGAAGGTACGAAGGAGGGGTGGGGGAGCCTGTTGCTTATCGAAAGTTGCCTGACGGCGACCAGGCAACAGACCGTTTCCAGAATCTGATCAAGTCCTGGTGGAAGTTAAGTGAATTTTAGTGTGTAGTGCGAGATCACTAGTGATAAAGGAAAGATGACAGCGGAGTATGTTATAGGACAAAATCCTACGAAGAGTATGATAAAGATCACTTTAGGGAACTAGAATGGTCATATAAATATAATTTCTCCATTATGGGTTGCTAAATTACCTTAACTTTTATAAACTTTCTGAACTTGAAGACTGGCAATACACCAAGCGAGATCAAGTTTTGAACTTAAGGGGTTAACTGTTGTTTGTTCTAGCTTTGCCACAGAGGATGCATTGGGCTCAAAAGTCCTTGATCTGATTCGCACCAAGAATCTGGGCAGTATCGACAATATCACAGTGCGGGAACTAAAAGCGAGGAGCAAACAGAATGTTATAAAATGAGCAGTGTCCAAAGAAATCCCGGGTCAAAAGTGAGGGCCTCAGTTTCGTGGAACAGGGGTGCTCTAGCGAGTTGAAGTATTTCTTGGGCTCGAGTAATTGGAGAAACAATATATGCGCTGTCAGACACTAATGCAGAGGTTCCCAAACTTTTTCGGTTCAAGGTGCCCTTAGTGTCCCAGTAATTTTTTCACGGCACCCCTAGGCCAAAAGAAATACCTAACACAGTTGTTTTCGACCTTTTAATATTATAGAGGTACTAAATAAAGATCAATTATAGATCACCACAAAATTAAAAATATACGGTACAATGGATACCGAACATCTTTTTATAATGAAATAAATGTAACAATTTCAAACAATAGATATAATATTAATAATAACTTTAAGTAACTTAAACCGAAATTACACGGCAACCCGGTTGAAAACCACTGCACTAATGCATTATCGAGAGTGTTAAGGGAGATTATCCTTGAAGTCAAATTCCAGTGCAACAATACAAAGACGCCAAAATCGATGACAGTTATACCGAAACTATTGACGGGTTACGACAGGCGAAACTTGAGTACAAGCAATAGCAAAAATAGCCAAGAATGGAAACAAGAAGTTCTACTAATATATGAATGTGTGAATACAATAAAGAAGAGCAAATCAGACAGGCTCCTTCAAAATAAGATATTTTATTAACGCACGTTCCGTTTCCATGTACTTAAAAATAAAAAAAGGCTGCATGTGAGTTACTAATCTTTATCTCCCCCCACGGACTGGAAAAGAGCGATAAGGATCACCTCTATAAGAATGGAATTCTTAAGGGATTAAAGCACTAGTTCGCCTAAAGAATCTGGTCATAAAAAATTTGGTCTGAAAAATGATAGTCTCTCTTAAAATTTCTGAACACTTTTATGAGATGAAATATCACTTTTTAGAAACTGAAGACAGTTTAGACAGTTTGGTTCAGAAACTGAAGGACAAAAATCCAGGAGTAACTTACAGACTGCGATGGTGAGGAGGAGTTAAAGGTTGTTCTAGACAAAAAAAAAAAAAAAAAAAGGGTGGATACGATACAATCAAACATGAAGTTTATCAAGCAGCGTAAATCTTTTCCATACGTGCTCTGTCCGATCAATAGTTCATCGGGCTGAAATTTAGTGTCCGGTACCCCTCCTGTTACGTGACGAGTTACAGGGAAAGGCTACGTGACGAACAGTAGGTCACGTCAGGGACGGGAACTGAGAAAAATAGTTGTAATTAGAAGGAAAAAAAAAAAAAAAAAAAAAACACTTATAGGAGGGCCGTGTTTTTAATCGACTTTCATTTTTATTTAGTGAAAAAATGTTATGTTTTATGCGACTTCGGGAGGGATTCAGCTAAAACCAGTCGTTGGCCACGGCCAGGAGTATCGGATAATCAAGTTTTATCGTTGATCGGACGTAAAAGTAGGGCAAAAGAAGTTTTTCCTCTACGTAAGACATGCTGCAATATTGACGGAGTTGTACTTTCGTTCAGGTGCCGTCCTACACAAGATACTATACATGTCTACATGCTGCAATATTGCATTCGGCTCTGGAGGTGATACATAAAAAAAGAACAGAAATTGTTGTGAAAGTTTAAAGAAAGGCGACCAGATTAGTGAGAAAAGCTAAAATTGTTAATCCCTACGAGACGCTTAGAAACAGGGATCGGGACCGATAAGCGTTCTGGTTCGTAAATGCTTTCATTTCGAGCAATGCAAGCTGGTACGTCGAAAGCCACCACGGTTCCCGGTGGACGGAGCATGACGGGCTCCCCTTGTATGTGCGCGAATGTCCACTTGTACGTGGGAGGATTAAAAAGCAACAAGTCGATTCTAACAGGTAATAAATGAAAACCCTAAAAAATTAATAAAATAAAAATATTTTTATTATTTTAAATTTGTAGATTTTTTTTCTGGTTATTAAAAATCAATTCAACTATTTAAAAACATAATATTAAGATTTCTGCCAGTCCCCTTGAAGAACTGAGGGCCCAGATAGTTCATTCCCCTTTCTCGTCGGACTTACTTGCAAGGTATGGATTGCAAAGCTTTGCAACTAGATGTCTTGTGGGTGGGAGAGGAAACACCTGATTGAAGGCAGTGAAGGGGATTGATAAATTGAACGAGGCATATATGTTCTCATCGGTAGGAGAGAGAGAGAGAGAGAGACAAGAAACAGGAAGTGCAAATTTAAAATCTTAGGAAGTGACAGAAGGTTGAATGAATCTTACGAAGTTTATCTTCGGTCAGCTTGTTGTAGATCATTGTAAAAAATAGGGGTGTTTTTTTTTTTTTTTTTTTTTTTTTTGGCACATGAAAAGCAACAAACTCCGCTTCCTTGCATCATTTGGACATCTAATACTAAAACTGATTTTAAAATAATAGTTCCTTAAATGTCGCAGGAGGAGAACAAGAAATTACAAAACAGAAAAAAAGAAAAAAAAAAACAGGCTGACTTGAAACTCGACAGTCAGTTCGTTCATTTGTGTAACTTTCAATGTCAGCTATTCTTGAAACTGCCACTACGTTACTTCTACATTGCCATTGGACATTGCATATGAAAAGTAGTACTCATTTTACAAATACAGTAGGTTTTTATGTGTTCCCGTAAGAAATATTTACTAGCCTTACGACAATTTCTTTAGTTGATCTTCATTATGAGAAAAAGTCAAGTAACTTCAGTTTCAGCAATTGAAAACTCTGATTCCCCTTTTGTTTAGTACTAATTCAAATCATTTTCATCCGAGCAGGTTTGAATTCGTTTATTATAAACTTTGATGTCTTGCATTTTAAATGCGTAATAATATTTAATTGTAGAATGAAAATGTCGTTCCTAATTGGAAAAGGCATTCTTCAAATTCCGTGATTTTCAATCTTCCTTTCAGAACATATTTTTCGACAAAGATATCATCGAGAAGAGATGCTAATAAGATTTTGTTTAAATGTCACGAAAAAAAAAAAAAAAAAAGTGATGAAGCACGGTGGTGTTTATTATTCCAACTATTCAAATAAAAAAAAATTATATCTCCTCTGGGTTTTTAAAGACTTGATACTCGCTGGCGAGGCAACATTCCACATCACTGGCGAATTTAGCTGCAATGATGCTATTGCAGAATATAAAAAAATCGGACAGTTGGCAGCAGGCTGTGTGTGTGTATTTGGGTCTAAAGCAACTAACTGTGAGGTGTCTGTATATTGTCTATAATAGCGTGGATTCTTTGGTCAATTTACCTATTTATTTAGTATTAGTAATGGCTGCAAGAAAGCCTATGGATTATGCTGCACCAGCCAAAAAAAAAAAAAAAAAAAAAAGCACCCGAAAAAAACAATGATAAAAAAACACTAATAATTAATAAAAGAAAAGGAAATTAAACCTATCATCCTATGCGTTTCCCTCATCCGAAGGTGCTATCCAGATGACCTTTGAATTTCCCCAAACTGTCAGCCTCTACGACCCATATAGGCAACTAATTCCAGTAATTTATAACTCGCTGGCTAAAATAAAACTTCCTACAGTCCAATTTAAACATCTCCCCACGTAAGTTGAATTTATGTCCCCTAGTTCTAGCATCATTTATAATCTTGAAAATTTCGTCCTCATTCATTTTACTGATGCCTCTCAGAGCCTTAAGCACTTCAATCAAATCTCCTCTGAGGTGTCTAGTTTCCAAACTCTGCAACCGGCATATTCGAAGTCTTTCTTCATAAGAATGCCCTTTTGCCGATCTCACCAGGCGAGTTGCCCGTCTTTACACCCTTTCGAGAAGCTCGATGTCTTTCTTTAGGTGCGGTCTCCATACTTGAACACAGTATTCCAAGTGTGGTCTGACAAAAGCCTTATATAATGGGATTATCACGTCCCTATCTCTACTTGCAAAAGTTCAATAGATCATCGATAGGACACCATGGGCCTTCCTTGCAACCTGTTTACAATGCTCAGAGAATTTCATGTCTGACTGTATCGTAACACCCAAGTTCCTTTCCTCCAGTACTGGGTTTAGTTGAACTCCACCAAGTGAATAAGTTATTTTGGGATTACTGTTTCCCAGGTGTAATACCTTACACTTTGTTGGATTAAAGCATAGCTGCCATTTTTCTGACCATTCCTGAAGTCTATCTAGGTCTTTCTGAAGAAGCTCAGCTTAACAGTGATCATTAACTACTCTACCAATTTTAACATTATCTGCAAATTTAGACATCACGCCCTCTATCCCTTCATCAATGTATTTTATGAAAATTAAAAACAACAGTGGTACTAATACTGATCCTTGGGGAACCCCACTTCTTACATCAACCCAATCTGAGGAATAGCCATTTATCACAACCCTCTGCCTCCTGCTCTGAAGCCATCCTGCTATCCATCTAAGGATTTTCCCAGTGATTCCAACCTGTTCCAGCTTATAAAGCAACCGCTCATGTGGGACTGAGTCAAAAGCTTTGTTGAAATCTAAATAAACAATGTCTAAATTATTCCCTAAATCCAGCTCATGAGTGATCCTTTCAAAATAGCGAACCAGATTTGTTAAACATGATTTTCCCATTACAAAACCATGCTGAGTATCCTTGAGAATTTCAATTCTATCCAAATGATCCTGAATTCCACCCTTGATCATTGCCTCCATGATTTTTCCTGCCACTGAAGTCTATCACTGAAGTTTATTTATTTATTTATTTTATCTTCTGGAAGTTTTATGAAACTTCCAGAAGATAAAACAATGCAACTGCTGTCAAGATCGACTATCTCGGCCACGTTATAAAATATAGACGATAAAAAGTATACTACACCAATAAGGGATTTGAAACCAGCTTTTTACCACACAATGTGGTAGGAAGGTGATTGTAACTACAGTACTGTTATAATCAAAAGAACCAACGAGAGTAAAGAATACTTGAAAACATTATTTATCCATGTCTGCCCATCATGTTTTTTTTCGGAAGAAAAGTGATTTAAGGTATTCTTTTTGTTTTTTGGGGCTGTCTCCAGGTTTCCACCTATGTACCGCAGTAGCGTCTGAAGAGCAAATTTACCGAAGCCGGCAAGTGTGAATAAGTGTTGGTGTGTAACGTTTATGTGTGTGTTTTGTTGAATATTAAGTGCCAGCGCCTGGCAACTTCGCAGCCAGAGGGCAGCGAACGCCTGGTTCGCTGCCCCCTGACTCCCATCCCATGCCACGTGGAGGCGTGCCTGGGATCACAAACAGGTAAAGACTCTTAGTGGGATAACAGGTTTTCTTGTTATCCCAATAAATAATGAAAAATGAAAAGGAAGGAACATGGCGTGAGAAGTAGGGGTAAGGGAATAGATGGGAAAGAAAAGGAAAGCAAGGGAATGAAAGAAATAGGCATCCCCAGAAGAGAAAGCCAGCAAGAGATTAAAAGATACTAGTGGACAAAACTTACACAGTTCAGTAAGGCCACACAGCCAAATTAAAACTAATATACACATTATTTACAAAACCGACAATTTAACATTTCTCTCAACTAGAGAAGAATAGACAAATTATTATTTACAGCAATAAATACCAAATTTGGTTAACAAAACTACAATCACTTTTGGAGATTAATTTAATTTAACCCTTGTAGGAAAGGTGCTTTCACTTCTGCACTTATGTGAAGAAATCAGAACACTCATAAAAAGACAGGAACAAAAGTGATGGTCGTACATGGCGTGGCTCCTTATTCAGTTCCAATCGAAAAATAAGTTCTAGCCAAATTTCCATAACTCTTGTCCTTTAGTTTTCGCCAACGCACTTCACTAATTCTTTTGGCAGCCATCTGCAAAACACGTCTCTGACATCTGTTATTAAACAACTGAGCTCATTGCGTGCATTAACGTTTCCCTTGTCAGAAACAATAGAACCTTTCACATCCATACGGAAAGACGTATTATTTCCGCTTCGACCGTTACTTTTCCCACTTCTCTTCCTCTCACCTGTTATGCAGCGCTGTACTACCCCATTCAGCCTTGAATCCCTGCCCCCTACCTTTGTCCGTTACACTTCACACTCAACAGAGTCGATGCTACTATGTAGTGAGGAAATCCCAGGGCCGAATCGCGCGTAACGAGGGCGAGATCTTTGAGATATCTTCCCCACCCTCCATAGACATTCACTCAAAGAAGGATATGCCCCGGCTTTTGCAATAGTGAAACAAATGAGACGATTTATTTAACAGACCTTCTTCCATTTCAGATGACTGAGCAAGAAATCATCAAGAATCATAATTTTAAAGATGGGATTATTTACTTAATCTTTACCTTTGGTATTATTTGTTTACATATTTACAAATAAGCTGGTGAGAATCAGAATGGTGTAAGTAAAATTTATAGTCTTTTGAGTATTTTAGTGTTTTTTTAGTGCCTCATTATAGATAAATCAAGAAACATGATGAAATATCTTACGAACTGTCATTGTTATAACAGAGAATGCGAAGTTTTAGAGATCTTCAAGTACCGTGTTAATAGACTAGTAAAGGATAGCGAAAGCTTAAAAAGCGGTACTCACCTTGAATTAATCTGCGATGGCTTACTTAGGCAGCGTGGTTAATATTTAGGTTGAATTGTTAAATTGAATAAAATTAAAAGGGAGGAAGTAGGTAAGTATTGACTGAGGCACAAGAAGACAGACGCGTATACATCCAGTCCTTGGTTGTCATTGAAGTAAAGATGCAAAAGAATAATTGAAAACTAAATAGGTGAATATGGTGAAGCCAATAGTCGTTATGGGAACTTTCGCTGGTTAAAACATCTTCAGTTGGCAATGTGTGGATAGAGAACGCGCATGGTATTTAAGAAATAAATAAATTATTTCTTAAATACCACATGTCAAAACATTTTTGACATATGGGAACTTTAATCGCGAGAGGTTCCAAATTGGGGAAAGAATGAAGGGGAGTTTGGAATTTAGAATTTTGAGGTTTGAGTGGTGTCTGTACCATTCAATAGCTAGGGCTTCATATTGAAGTATTCTGTAGCTGGATTTTAGTTTAATGATGGAAATGGCAGAGTCAATTAGGGGGGGGGTTGTGGGTCTGGGCATGAATTGTAAGTTCTGTAACAGATTGGTTAGACATGAGACTATGGAAATGATAGTATGCACGGGTGTTGGATGTTTTTGATGAGCCAAATTTGGTAGTGGTACTTCTGATGTAACATGTGTTGCAGTTTGGTTGACAATTAATGAGATATATTATATTATTGAGGTCGTTTGTAGGATATTTGTGTGTGTCTTTATAGGCGCTGAAGAAGGATCCTAATTTGTTGTAGGTGGAAAAAACAAGGGAGATATCAGTGTCGTTAAATAGACGGCGAAACTGTCCTACGAGTTCATTGTGATAAGGGAGGGCTATGCGGATGTTTGTTTTATTGTTGTCTTTGGTTGGGTTGTTAAGTTTAATTTTATTTTTAGCGATGGAGATTGCGTTTAAAATAAGTTAGTAGGGGTAAGCTCTGGATATAAATTTGACGGTGAGATATTGGATTTCGTTGTAAAGGTCGGTTGGTAAGGAACTGTACTTTAGGGCATTGTGAATTTGATTATATAAAACTGCTTTTATAGTGTTTAGGGGGTGATGAGAAGCAAAATGTAGGTATTTACCGGTGTTTGTATTTTTTCTGAAAAATTTTCGTATTTAATTTTGTGCCTGTTATATAGATAATGAGATTGAGGAAATTTATCTGATTGTTTTGTCCAATTTCAAGGGTGAATTTAAGTCTGTCGTGTATAGAGTTGAGTTTTACGAAGAGGTTATCAATGATGGATCTGTTGCCTATTACAAGAATGTCGTCGGCGTAGCGCATGTATAGTTTTAGTTCAGGGGGAAAGGGGTATAGAAATTGGCTCTCAATGGTGGCTAGGTAAATTTCGAACAAAGGGGCCGAAATGCCTAGTCCCATTGGTAAGCCAAATATTTGTTGGAAATTTTTTTTGTTAAATCTAAAAAATCTTGCTTCTAATAGAAGGGTGGTGAGCTCAAGAATATGGTCTATAGAAAGGGAGGTACGTTTTGTTAAGGTATCGTCTGTTTCTAAAAACTTTCGTAAGGCTTGTAAAGTAAATGGAATATGGACATTAGTGTAGAGAGAAGTGACGTCTTAGGAAGCTAAGATGTCTATATCGGATATTGTAATATGTCGAAAAAGGAATTTCCAAAGATGACCTCCTTGAGGAAATATATGACCGGAACCTTGCTGACCATATCACTAGACATGAAATTCAAAGTGAACTTAAAGTCAAGTACTCCACCAAATCCAGATCGGGTACTTGTTGCAACTGGGTAGTCGAACTCTCCCCGAAGATATGGAAAATATTATCCCAACAACAACGAATATTTATTGGCTGGAGCTCTTGCCGGTTCAAGGAGCACACACCTACCATCAAGTGCTTTAAATGCCTCCGATTCGGACACACATCCCATGTCTGTGACCGACAAGACTTCACCTATGGCCACTGTGCCGAACGCGGACACACCTACAACAATTGTACAAACAAAAATCGAGCTCCTAACTGCGCCAACTGCAAAGCAGCAAAAATGGATCCCAATCACCCCGTGAGGAATGTCAAATGTCCAATCTATTTAAGGGTATTGAGAACCATCCAGAACAAAACCGACTATGGCTGTACACCATAATCGCCATTCCACCAACGTCCTCAAGATTCTCCAACTGAATGCCCAAAGAGCTAGAAATGTGGTCGAACAAATTAGAATGAAAATGGATGAAGAAGAAATTGATATCCTCTGTGCTCAAGAGCCCTACACCCACAAGGGACGGGTACAGGGCTACCCTCGAGCATATAGGATCATTGAGACAGCCACAGATACTCCATGGGCAGCCATCATTATTAGGACTACTACAATCACAGTCACAAAGATCGACTCTTTATGCACCCCCCCTTTGGTGTTTGTGCACACATTATCTGCCAACAAGGCTCTCTGGACGTAGTCTCGTCGTACTGCCGACCATGAACTGATATCGCACCATATATTGAATATCTCCAGTCAGTCATAACTCTCTTACCTTCCAGCAAAATCCTAGTAACGATGGATGCCAATTGTAGATCTCGCTTGTGGCATAGCCGGGTGGATGGCCACGTAGTTTCCCAGAATGGACAGCGATTAGAAGATTTCCTTTCATCTTCTCCATTTGAGGTCCTTAACCAACCACATCACCTTTCTACCTTCAGCAATACCCTGTGGGAAAGCAACATTGACGTTGCCCTCGCCACACGGTCCATAGCACAAAAGTTCTCATCATGGATGGTTCATGAGGCTTGGACCACCTCAGACGACAGGGCCATCTCCTTCCATCTATCTAGACAACTTGATAGTACTCCTCCCATACACCACGATATCATCAGATACTCCACCAAAACAGCTGATTGGAATGCCTTCAAGGACAATATAAAATCAAGGCTACAAATGGATACATCCCAACTAAACTATCTTGATCCACAGGAGCACCTCTCCCTCTTAACAACCACAATCCAACAAGCATGTGAGAGAACTATGAAAAAACGTCAGAAGCACCTAAAAGCAGTCCCTTGGTGGTGGTGCAGGAACTAGAAAACCTAAGGCGCCAAGTCCACACTGCCCAAAAAGCCTTCCAGAGTGCGAGACACTCCTGGCCTACTGCTGAGGTCCAGGCTCTACGGGAAGTATATAGAAGATTCGTAACGACTACACAAGCCTCATTCGGCAGAAAAAAAAGTGTCTTGGCAGAACCTTGTGACAACTACTGGTAACGCAGATCCTTGGGGGGTCGTTTATCACATTGTTATGAACAAGCTGCCCAGGGGAGAGATGTTAAATGCAACCCTGACTCCCGATGGCAATCCATCACACACACATGGGCTGAATCCATGAATAATATTCTGAATGCCCTACTTCAGACTGATGAGAGTCCCGTCAATGATGAACAAAAGCAAATTAAACAAGACAACCAGGCCTTCTCCAACAATAAAATAGAACCTCCTTTCACTTCTGAAGAAATTAACAAAGCACTTGACAGAACAAAAATAAATAAATGCCCTGGTCATGATAATATTGAGGCTGAGGTCATCAAGAAAGCAGCAACACAACTCCCAAACCACCTATTAGCACTGTTCAACAAATGCCTTGTGAAAGGAATTTTCCCTGATTCTTGGAAACAAGCGGTGCTTCGACTCATCCTAAAAGGTCCAGATAAAGATCCTACTCTACCCAAAATTTACCGCCCCATTGCTCTTCTTCCGGTCTTGGGAAAGGTAATGGAGCAGCTGCTTCAATCCAGATTATCCACCTACTACCAGATAGCCAACTTAGACTCTCCAAAGCAGTATGGCTTTAAGCCAGGATGCTCTACTGAAGACGCTATGAACAATCTCCTCAACACAGCAAACTCAACCACAGAAAAAATATCTACTGGCTATCTCCATTGACTTTGCTGGTGCCTTCGATTCCATCTGGTGGGCCAGCATTGTCAGGAGATTATGTCAACTCAATATTCCACTCAACCTCTGCGTTGTCTTCACAACTACCTCTTCAACCGCTCAGTAACTGTTCAAACAAATTTTCAGAAACCTCCCCACCAGTTGTCAGAGGGTGTCCACAGGGCTCAGTTCTTGGGCCCTACTTCTGGAACTTAATACTAGATGAATTTATTCTTATGGATCTAGGTCCTGTGGAGTGCATGGCCTATGCAGATGACGTCATCCTCCTTATCAAAGCTGAATCTAGAACTCAGCTTGAGCAAATTGCCTCCTCTGCCTTAACGATCCTCCAAAATTAGGCAAACAACCACAAGTTAGTCATCTGTGGGGAAAAAAACGAAGACTATCCTCCTCAAAAGATCCTTGGACATAAGAGGACCAAATTAAAATCTCTGGGCAGACATTGCAACTCAAAACAGAACTAAAATATCTAGGAGTAACCTTCGACTCCCGATTAACATTCTTACCTCATCTTAATTACCTCTCCAACAAAATACGTCGTTATACTGCCATGATCGTAAGAATTAGCAGGGTAGACTGGGGTTTGAAGAGGACCGTCATGCTACTTTACAAAACCATCTTCTTACCAGCTGTGTGCTACGGTGCAGCCGTATAGTTCCCTTGTGCCATCATTGCACGTAATAAAGCAAAGCTACATACAATTCAATGCAATATCCTACTCACCGTGACTAGAGTTTCCGCAAAGTCAGTAATCCTGCCCTGCAGGTCTCTTCAGGTACTCTCCCTCTGGACCTGGAGGTTATTCGTCGCGGCTTTGCATACCGCATAAAGAGAGGAATTCCCACCACCATTCTGGCACTCGATCTAGCTAATGATCCAAAAAACGAAATGAAACAGATTTACTCTAAGCTCTTCCAGCATTGGCAAAGATCTTGGGAGCAAACAGCCAAAGGTGAAACAACTAAAAGATTTCTTCCACAAGTTAGGATAACTGCACCAAAACCTCCTCCGTGGTACTCACCAGCCCTTCACATCTCGTTCTTCCTCACTGGTCATGGATCGTTTCGGGCCAAGCTGCATGCCCTGGGTCTCACCGATTCTCCTCTCTGCACATGCGGTGACAATGAAGACTGGATTCACCTCATGTATAATTGATGTTAACGTTTGCACAGATCGTGTCAGTAAAATTATTTTTGCAGGAATAGAATCCTTTATCCCACACTCCACTTTAAAATCTCGGGCTTTACTTAAACCTTGGTTTTCCAATAAATGTGCTAAGGCTGTTCAAGAGAAGAACGTTACATATCGTAATTGGCTTGTTTCTAATTCTTCAGTTTTATTTTCTGCCTACATCAAAGCTCGCAACAATTGTAAAGCAGTTATTAATCAGTCCAAACTAGAGTTTGAACAGGCTAAGAGTAGAAAACTTGATTCTTGCTCTAATGGTAGCCGAGCATTTTGGTTTCTTGTCAAAGCTATTGGCTGTAACTTTTGCCGATCTCTGCTCCCACCTCTGTCCAAACCAGATGGTTCTGTTGTCACTTCAGCCAAGGATAAAGGTGACCTGCTAGCATCCCATTTTTCTTCCAACTCATGTATTAATAATCTTGGTAAAACACTTCCCACCATTCCGAACATGCTCTATTCAATGCCTCCTCTGGTCTTTCGTCAAAAGGATGTTAGAAGGATTTTGACGAATCTTGATGCTAAGAAAGCTTCAGGTCCCGATGGTATTTCTCCACTTGTTCTCAAAACCTGTGCTCCTGATCTTACTCCTGTTCTTTGCCGCCTTTTTTCACTTTCTTATTTCAAAAGTGTTTTCCCTTCTGCTTGGAAATTTGCTCATATCCAGCCAGTTCCCAAAAAAGGGTGACAAATCCCTTCCATCCAATTATCGTCCCATTGCAATTACTTCTACTCTTTCTAAAGTAATGGAGAAATTAATTACCCGCCAACTCTGAAACTACCTAGAAACCTTCCGTCTGATCAACGATCGCCAATATGGATTCCGTCAGTGTCGATCCACTGGTGATATTCTGGCTTATGTTACCCATTTATGGACAAATTCAAAGGAAAAGTTTGGTGAAACACAAGCAGTTGCTCTTGACATTTCAAAGGTTTTCGATCGTGTTTGGCATAAAGGTCTTCTAAACAAGCTTCCATCTTATGGTTTGCCAACTGTTTTTTGTAATTGGGAAGCTACGATTGATGTGACTTTCCACCAGGTTCTTTGCTAGGTTTCTGTTGGATTGGATCGTGCGAGAGGGCTGGTTCACCTCAGACCATCGAGCCATAACTTTCAATATGTACAGATCGATCACTCAGTCCACAATTCTCAGACAGAAGCAACACAGATACGCTTTGAACAAAGCTGACTGGAACCTGTTTAAAGGAACACTCATCAATGGGATATTGTGCTTACAAACCGAGAACGTGCAAGTTCATCATCTAGATTCCCATCAGTACAAGGTCATGGACATAATTACGAATTCTGCAAATACAGCAATAAAACGGAAAAACCCTGTACCTGGGGCAGTCCCTTGGTCAGGGGAGCTTCAGGCCCTCAGACGCGAAGTAAACCAAAAGAGGCGTGCAGTCCAACAGGCCAAGTGATCCTGCTCCCCCCCGCAGAAATTGAATACTTCCGGCATGAGTACAGAGACTTGAAACGCCTACGATGATCAGGCAGTGTAAAAGACTGTCCTGGGAGCACTTGGTAGTAACGGATGGTAACTCTGACCTCTGGGGGTGTCGTGTTCAAGGTAACAACAAATAAACTGCCAAGAGGTGAAGTTATTCGCTCCAAAAGGCCATGTGACCACCATCTGGCAGCATTCAATTTCAAACATACTTGATCACTCTTTCAAACAGCCACCAGATAACAACTCTCCAGAACAACAGCAGCTTTGCCTCGACAATAACAACTATAACTCAACACTCGTGGAAGAGCCTTTCACCGCCGAGGATCTCTCTCTATGGCCGTTTGGAGACAGAAATAACAAGTCACCAGGCCTGGACATGCTCGAGCCCGAAATAATTAAAAAAAAGTTGCTGAATTCGCTCCGGGAACACTGCTAAACCTCTTCAACCATTGCCTACTAAAGGGATGGTTCCCAACTGATTGGAAAACTATCCATTCGGCTCATACTCAAAAATCCAATTAAACCACATGATCGACCTGTCTCGTACAGACCTATTGCTCTTCTTTCTGTGCTGAGTAAGGTCTTTGAGCAGCTCCTTAGATGGAGACTGGAAAACCACTACAATTCTGCACAGCTACCAGCACAAAATCAATTTGGATTCAAGTCGGGCATGTCTGGTCGATGCGCTGGAGACCATTACCAATGCTGCCAGAAACTGCACCCAGAAATACCTCCTCGTCATCTTGATCAACTTTGCTGGGGTGTTCGACACCTTATGGTAGCCAAGCGTCCTCGGACGGCTGAGATCCCAGGAAATCTCTACAACTGCTTTGCCAGCTATCTCAGTGACAGGAGCATTGTGGTTCAGGCTCCCTTCTCCAGTGTGGAATGTCATGTCCACTGAGGTTGCCCTGAGGGCTCTCCTGGGCCCCCTTTTCTGGAACTCTGTACTCGGCGAGCTTCTCAGTACTGATTTAGGCGGTGTCCAGACCTTAGCATATGCTGATGATCTCTCCCTGATCCTGGCAGGGGACTCCAGGGCTCAACTTGAAGTATCTGGCAACAGAGCTCTTACTACTCTGCAAGAGTGGGTCCAGAAAAACCATCTGAGCATTTCATCCACTAAAACCCAATCCAATCTCCTGAAGGGCTGTTTTGATCCGCGGAGGGTGCCTCAAATCAAAATACATGGCACAACCATCAAGCTTGTTACCCAGCTGAAACTCCTTGGCATTATCGACAGCAAACTAACATTTCTCTAACATAACTATCTACAGAGGAAAATAAGAACCTACACTGCACTGGTTGCGAGGGAGACCCACCGAGATTCGGGGCTCAAAAAACCCACTCTAGCATTACTCTATAAAGCCATATTCATACTGGCTATCACCTACACTTCTGGCATATGGTTCACCAAAGCCTGCACTGTGGTAGGACGAAGAAAGCTGAACATCATTCAATGGCCAATTCTCCTTACAATAACCAGAGCATGTTGCACCTCCTTACAATAACCAGAGCATATTGCACCTGTAGTGTGTGCGTACTGCACACACTACAGGTCCTCGCTGGTGTACTGCTCCTGGACCTTGAGGTGGCCCATGTGGGGATGCTGTATCAGCTCAGCAGAGGGAAGTCTACTACCTTTGATTTTACCACGGATCCTGCTAACACCTATTCCAGTGAAAAAAGCAGACTCCTAACCTACTTACAACAGACCCGGCAAGCTAGATGGTCTGAATCCACCAAAGGGGCCATCACCCGTAAAGTTATACAGGACATATGCAAAGTATATTCCGAATCACCATCCTGGTTCTCCCCCAGGCATTCTAACCACGTACCTCCTAATGAGGCATGGTGCCTTTTGCAGAAAACTGAACCTTCTTGTACTTTCCGACATCTCCCTTTGGACACCTGTGGTGCCCAGGAGACCTGGGACCACTTGATGTATGACTGCCTACTATATGATGACCTCAGATCTTCTCATCACACAAATCCATTTCATCCCAAAAGACCAGGAGCAATGTTTCCTGGAAGACCACCATACCTATACAACCTTTTCGAACTTTGTTCAGGGCCTCTTCACGAGGCAGAAAACCTTACAACCTCTGAATCAGACCCAACAGACAATGAAACAGCCTAATCAGCCATGTGTCAAGACCACTACTTGCTTCAGCGTACTGCAATCCCCATGAAGACTTTCAACCTGCACAATAATCGTGCCTTTACAATGCAGCCTCAATATAACCTAAATCTACCATGACTGCCACTCTGACTTCGCCCCCACCAAGTTGACTCACCACCAAAATGACTTCACTTGTCTGTCCCAGAATTGACACTACCTGGATTTGACCCTCTCGGATAGACTCTACCAAATAAAACTTCATGCAGCTCACTACTGAAATGGACTTCACTACCTGGACGGGACCTGTCTGTCCCAGGATTGCACTACTCGAATTTGACCTTCTCGGTATGGACTCTGCCAACTATGACTTCACGCAGCATTGCTGCAATGCCACATGGCGATCCTGAACCCGTGCTCCCTTGCACGTCCATTTCTTTCCTGTTCTGGCGGGGGAGGGAGGTGACGGTCCCCTTGTGTCCTCCTCCCCCTCTTTCCTTCTGGTGGGCGTGGGCCTGCCTCACTGATTTTGGGGTCATCTACTCTATCGACCCTATACATCTGTCTCTCACCCCACCAGCCTTCAGTCTCCTCTCCACCTCTAGCTTTCCAACTAGCGTTCATCCCATGTCAAAATTATCCTAGCCCTACACCCAAAATTCTTAATTCCACACTGTATAACTTAAAACTCCTTTGGCCAAACCCAACCTATAGCACATCTCCCTGTTTTTTTTTTTTTCCAAGGTCCTAGTCACTGAAATCCCAGGAAATTAGGTGGCAGGACCTGCCAGAGTACTTATTTAAAAATACTCATGTACCTGGCTTGCCTCTACAGGGCTAAGTGTGGGCAACATTGGACCTCAGTAGGGGTCCAGCGGCTAAATAGCCAGATGAACAACGGTACACAACACTACACCCAACAATATCCATACACTTTTAAATCTCCAGCCTTTACAGCATTCTGTAACACATGACAATGTAGACTACGCAGAGATGGGGGAAACCACTGGTAAAGTGCCTGCCTGGCAACCCTTTACCTTTGGGTTGCCAGGCAAGCACTTTACCCACCTGGCTAGCCTGGTCGGCGATTCAACCACTGCCCATCTTAGTTGTCCAAATTATTCGCTGATTCCTTTTGCTTCAAAGGTGGTACTCGTGCATATGTCTGCTCCTGTCAAAGACAGTAATTTAGAATCTCCTTTTTTCAATCTTCCTTGGCTTAAAATCTCTGTACCACATTCTATTAAATTCATCTGTTGCTCCTATCACTCTCCCAACTGCACTAATCACTTGGAACTCTTTGATTCTTTTCGAAACTTGATTTTCTGCAGCCAAACTTTCCTAACAGTGGGGCAATTTTCCTTGGTGATTTTAATATTCACAATTTCAGCTGGCTTCCATTTTCTAGTCACACGGACCCAGCTGGTCATGATGCTGAGGCTTTTGCAATTACTAACGACTTCACACAGATTGTTCATTCTTACCAGAATACTAGAAAATCCTAACCATGCAACCAACATAGTTGTTTTTTTGATCTTTTCTCACAAACAACCCTTCTCAGTACTGTCAAGGTAAATGGTCCTCTAGGAACCGCAGGTCGCAATTTGGTGATGGTTTCATCTCCAATGGAACCTTTCTCTCATGGGCATTCTCAACCTTATGTTGTTCGGCATTGCAAGAATGCAAAATGGGATGATCTACAAGATTTATACTCTTCTTTTCCTTGGTCGGATTGATTGCTGTTGTAATCTACTGATGATAAGGTTTGTTCAGATCGTGTCAGTGAAATTATTTTTTTAGGGATGGAATCCTTTATTCCATACTGCAACTTAAAATCTGATCCTTTATCTAAACTTTAGTTTTCCAATAAATGTGCTAACGCTGTTCAAGGTAAGAATGTCATAGTGCAGTTGGCTTGTATCCAAATTCTCTACTTAGCTTTATTTTCTGCCTACACCACAGCTCACAACAATTGTAAAGTTATTAATCAGTCCAAACTAGATTTCAAACAGGCTAAGAGTAGAAAACTTGCTTCTTGTCCAAATGGTAGTCAAGCATTCTGGTCTCTTGCCAAAGCTATTGGGCACAACTTTTCCCCATCTCTGTCAAAACCAGATGGTTTTAATGCCACTTCAGCCAAAGGTAAAGCTGACCTGCTAGCATCCTACTTTTCTTCCAACTCGTGTATTGAGGATCTTGGTAGACTATTTCCCACTATTCCCAGTACACTTCATTAGTCTCCTGTGGCCTTCCGTCAGAAGGATTTTGAACAATCTTGATGCTAAGAAAGCTCTAGGTCCTGATGGGATTTCTTCACTTGTTTTCAAAACCTGTGCTCCTGGCTTACAACTGTTGTGTCACCTCTTTTCACTTTCTTATTCCAAAGGTGTTTTCCCATCTGCTTCAAAATTTGCTCATATCCAGCCAGTTTCTAAAAAGGGTGACAAATCCCTCCCATTCAATCATTGTCCCATTGCACTTTCTTCTACTCTTTCAAAAGTAATGGAGAAATCACTTAACTGCCAACTCTTAAACTATCTTGAAACCTTCCATCTGATCATGATCACCAGTATGGATTCAGTCGGGTGTTGATCCACTGGTAATATTCTGGCTTATATTAGCCATCTATGGACAAATTCAATGGAAAATTTTGATGAAACTCAAGCAGTTGCTTTTGTCATTTCAAAGGCTTTTGATCATGTATGGCATAAAGGTCTTCCAAATAAGCTTCCACCTTATTGTTTGCTGTTTTTCCTAATTGGGTATCCAGTTTTCCCTCTGACTGCTCACTGTAATGATAGATGGCTCTCTGTCTTCCAACTTCTGGTGTTCTCCAAGGTTTGTTTCTTTCTCCCACTCTTTTCTTCTTGTATATTAATTCTTGTATATTAATGACCTTCTTCCATTGACCAGAAATCATATCCATTGTTTTCCTGATATGAATTCCACCTTCTAGGTTAGGGAAACCTTGCCCTGCACAAACAGTTTCAACTTCTCGAATATCCACTACCAATTCCTTAAACGTGGATCTCTAGGTAATTCACCAGTGGAGCTAAAATAACTTATTTGACTACTCAGTCCTGTCTTATATCCAGCAAAAAGGATTCTTCTGCCCTCATGCTTATTTTCAATGACACTCCGATTTCTAGACAAGTTCATATATCTCTATTGTGGATTACCCCGATTTCTAACCTCTCATGCCATATGCACATTATAAATCTTGCTTCCTCTTCTAAAAAAAAACTGGGTTTCTTTTTTACTCTCTTCCAAACAGCTGTTCACTCTATATAAATCGCAAATCTGCCCTACTATGGAATATTTTCCCCACAACTGGGGCGGTGCCCCCAAAACCTCTCTCACGCTTCTATATTCCATTCAAAAGTGGGCAGTTAGGCTAATTAATGACTCATCTCTAACAGAGTCTCTCCACTCTCTGTCTCATAGACATTCTGTTTCTGCTGTATGCCTTTTCATCTTCTCAACTTTCAACTCATGCATGGTACTAAGTATATAGGTTATAATACCTCTTGTGCTTCTCATTAAAAAAAAAAAAAAATTCAGAATTGCTATTTAGAATGTTTATTTTGTTCCCAATGCTACAGAAATTTTTGAAATTTTCTTGGTGTATAAACAAAAAATTTGTTACATTCAGAACATGCAACATTAACTATTAAAAATTTGGAACATATGAACAAGCAAATAGCCATTAAAAATGAGTTGTTTCATTCTATGGCATTTCCTGTCAGATATTAAACATCTAGCTTTTAAAAACTGGACAAAAAAAGACATAAAAATGTTATCATACGAATTTGAGTGGGCATTGAAGAAATGTTGAAGAAACTTCATTCTTTAAAAATAGTTTCACAGAGGGCAGTAAAAGTTCAGTGATTTCAGTAGTTCCTCCAATGTATGCATGGTTGGATACAAGTTCTTTCTGTTTTTACTAAAAGGGAATATTATTTGTTAATATATAACTAGGGGGCTTCATCCCCTGCTTGCTGCGCTTACTTCTTTTGATAAAATAAAATACTTACAGAAGCTTTTGACACTGTGTCTCTTCCTCAGCTATGAATACATAAATACATTATGATATCTATATAATATCGGTGTAGATACACCATAGACAACTTTTAAAGAAAAACTACAATCGTAGTGCGCAAAGCATCATTTCTTCTGTATCTCATTGTTCTCATCCTTCACGAGTTATCATGTATTGCACTACCTGGAATAAGGAATAAGTAACAATAAAGAAGACTATTGTCACTTATTCTAGGTGGGCGCTACCACCCAGACGGCACCATTTCAAAGCTAGTTGGCTTTTGATTGGTGGATGCCTTTCACAATATGATCGTAGTTTTTCTTTACAAGTTGTCTATGGTGTATATCTCATCATCATCATCAGCCATTTTCAATCCATTGCAGGATGAAGGCCTCTCCAGCAACTTTCCAGTTCCTTCTGTTTTGAGCACTGGCCATCCATTTACTACCCACAAACTCATGAATTTCATCTATCCATCACCGCCTTTGTCTTCCAGGTTTTCTTCTAGCTCCTCTTGGATACCATTCTCTTATTTTCTTAGTCCATCTGTCATCATGTCTTCGAGCTATGTGTCCTGCCCAAGACCATTTTAGTTCTCTGGTGTATCTACACCGATATTATATAAATATCGTGCAGTGATATTGTACAGATATAGAATCTTAAACTCTTAAAATATTATGCCTTGTTGCATTTATTTTATTTAAGTAAATACGTTACATAATGAAATCAAGAATGGTACTGCGTGGTGGTGTTAGATAAACATTGCGTGTGACCATGCTGAAAGAGAAGTTTGTTTTACCGCAGTAAAACAAACTTCTGTTACGTATTTTTTGTTACATATTACACATAACCCACATCCCTCTTCTCCCATTGGCTGAATAAATATCATTAGGAGGAAAATTATTTTAATGTATAGAAAGATATTATGTGTATTCAGATAAGGATTTTTTTTATTATGTAATAAATCATTAATTATACTTTATTCACATCTAAAAATTATTTATCTCATTGAGAAACTGTTCTGCTGGCAGAAATGAAGTATTCACAGAACTTTACTTTCATTTACTAAAGTAAACAAAACTAAATTTTTTTTTTTCCCCCTCTTATTCGGCAATTTATTTTTATTATGTTGCTGTACACACCACAGCAGCTATACTTTCACTGGACATGCTGCATGTGGTGACACACACACACATGCACAAAGTTTACCAAATCTATCCTAACAGTTTTGAAAGCCTCTCAGCGGGGAAAAACAGAAATGCTTAACTGTACGAATACAATGTTTCCAAAGTGTCCATGTCTAGATGATACCTTTACTAGATTGTTTCACTAGAATTATTCTTGTAGAAATGAAATCCTTTATTCCCCATTCCACCTAAACTTTGGATACACTTTTTCAAAGTATTTTGTGAAACATTGGTTAAAAAATAATAATCTAAAGCATGGATTCAAAGAAAAAAAAAAAAAAATGGTGAGGTTTTTCAGGATAAGAATAAAGCATTTCACAATTGTATTATGCCTACACTAAAGTTCTCAACAGTTATTGATAATTCTAGACTAAATTTTGAAAGTCCAAGAGGAGGAAACTTGCCTCCTGTTTAAGTAACAATTTAGCCTTCTGATTTCTTGGCAAACCCACTGGCTGCAACTTATCCATACTTCCACTACTGATGATCTCTACTACATACTCATCTAAAGACGGAAGTTGACATCAGCATTTTACTTTACCTCAACTCCTGCATCCATAATCTTTGTAAATACACTTCTCCTACCTACCCAAACACATTCCATTTGGTTCTTCCCTTGGGTTTTTCCTAAAAGAAAGATATCATGCCATCTATATGAATGATTGTTCAAGGTCCAATTTGTGTAGAATGAAAAAGCTAATAATTCAACTTTAATTCTGCATCTGAGTTCAACTAATTACAGCCCTGATTGAACAGGTTTTAAGAATTCCTCCAGTCTGAAGGATCTCTTCAAATAAGCGATAAAGGCCATTACGCTGTTATAGAGAACTATGAAGGCTGTCATGCAGAAGGCTGTGGTTGTAATACCGAATACTTTAACTTTGTTGCTAGATGTTCTGGTGGAAAACAGTAAGTAAATTTGGAAGAGGCTAACTCTCCCCTGTTTCTATTGACTGTTATATAATTTTTTTGTTATATGAAACATTTCTTTAAACTTGTATTTTTCTGTTGATGCTCTATGCAGAGAACTTTAGATTTTTTAGATCTAAACCATAATCATTATTGAGTGATGTTCAATATCTCTTTCTTGTAGGTTTCTAGTCAGATATTCTTGGCATGTTCTTCCAATCTCCAAAAGTATTACATAGGCCAGTCAATTTGAAGCTTTCAAATTGACTGGCCAATGTAATACTTTTGATTCCAGAAGTACAGTCAGGCTTATAGTATCTCTTTCAAGTAAGACGTGAATGGAGTATTAACCTGGTATTGTGGTGAGGTGCTCTCACAGCAGAAGTATATTTTCTCGATTGATTAGATAACTGGTTTTTATGTCAATGTATTAGCATGCCAAAGAACATATATACTTTGACAATTTTTATGAAAGATTATTATTATTTTTTTATTATTATTTTTAGCCATATAGTGCAAGGAGGTGTGAGGCTTATGCTGCACCAGCCAAAAAAAATTCCCAAGTTACCTGAAGAGAGAGAGAGAGAGAGAGAGAGAGAGAGAGAGAGAGAGAGAGAGTGACAGAAGTAGAAAGGAATCACCAAGAAAGAGAAGAATGATGATATCCAGCTCAGGACCCTAGGTGTGCCAAGCCCATATTCACCAGATGTGATCCTCCCCTGGGGTTTGATATTGAAAAATTTTGCATTCACAACCCATTGGTAGGTAGTGATCATGGTGTATTAATGTGGGGCATATCTAAAGAGAGATAACAATATCGAAGGTAAAGTAAGGGTTTCAATTTTGATGAAGGAAATTACAATGCTCTTAGGTATTATTTGAATTACATTCAATGGGAATTGATAATTGGTGAATCTAGCAAGTATAAATGCTAAATGGGAACTCTTTGAATAAGTAATTCTAGAAGTTATCCATTTTTTATACTATTAAAGCATTACTCTTTGATACTAGACAGAAATGGATGACCACTGAGCTGATGGAGTCAGTAACAGAAAAGCAAGTTGCATGGTATGGTTATAAATCAAGAGACACTGAACACTATGATACACTGAACACTATGATGAGTTTAAATTAATTTGTATAAAGTTGCTGGGGGAGTAGGAAATGCTAAGGAAGACTCTGAAAAACAATAAAAGATATTATAATATAGGTGAACAGCACTTGAAAGGATGAAATGGTGAGATCAGTACTTCCTCACTGCCAGCAGTGAGGAAGTACTGAGGACAGTAAAAGAAAATGGAAGTACGATAAACGGTATTAAGAAAAAAGAAAGAAAACTGGATTGGACACAGAGCGAGGGAGAGAAGTGATGTCAGACTAAGTGGATGGGTATCATGGGCTGAAGGAAAGGGCTAGGAATGGGGGGGGGGGAAGAGAGAGAGAGATTCAATGAGTTTTGGCCATCATGGAGCTGTCATGTGACAGAGAACTTATAAGAATAAATTAAAATTAAAAACAGGTAAGCTCAATTCTTCTAACACATGAGAAAGATGCAATTAATTAATACTATTACTGTTCCCTTGTTACTTACTAGTCTGTTATTACTTTCTTTTTTGGAGAAGTGCTGGGAAACAAAATATGATAGTGAACAATTGTGTTTTTTAACTATCAATAAACATCTAAAACAAAGTGTGCTTTTTGACTGTAAAAATAATTTTCATTATTATTCAGTGCATTCACCAAGTTGGTGTATGTAATAAACCAGAATATATTGAACTAGTAATTTTTCGTAATCAGTGATTGAAAAAAAATTACCAGTTTCTTACCTCTATTGTCATACACAAGGGCAAGGATTAGGCAGACTGAAAAATGTTATTTTCATATATTTTCCATATGATGGATGTGGAATACTTCATTTTGTTAATAGAAAGGAAATGAGCAATATACAAGTAGCTGTCAGAGTGGCATATATCAGTTTACATGCCTCTCTGATTTTCTTACATGGCCAAAAATTTTCTCTAAGTGCGAAAATTTATTTTTATTTTGTTACACAGAGCATTAATAAAACTACAATAAATAAATTAGCTTTCGGCTGGGTGGCAGCCTTCATCGGATTAAAATACTTGAATGGCAGTTGGAATAGAGATGCACTGCCAGGATGGTGCGTGGGGCACGTGGTTAATTGTTTGTTGATGTTTGTGGCTGTGACGTATGGTGGTGACGTGGCCAGCGTTTGTCTATGGATAGAATTACTGACTCTGTGATGGGGTTAACTTGACAACCACTGTTCCTGTTCAAAGCGGTGTCCGAGCATTTTATATTTAGCGATTCCAACCAGGTACGCCTCAGGTAATGGTGGGACCTGTCCACAACCACGACATCGCGGTGTGGGTCGATGTCGTGGTGGGTTGTCCAGACATGCTCGGCGATAGCTGAGTGTTCTACATCTGCCAAACAGATCGCCCTTTTATCCATCCTTTTCTCTAAGTGTTTTGGACCAACAAACAGTTCAATGTGGTAATTTTTTTTTATGAAAATCCCAAACACGAAAGATATCAAAACCTATAGTACTTAGTACCGTGCATGGGTTGAAGGAGAAGTATGGGGGAAGGGGGAGGCCAGAAACTTTGCTTTAGAGACTAAACATGGGTTTCACCACTTCAAGCCTCCAATAAGCAAAGTGGTGGTATTTCACCGGTTGATGAAAGTCATCTACCACCTTAACTCTCTTGCAATACCTTACGAACATCAGTTGCAGTTTTCTTCAATCACATGCAAAACTTCAAAGAAGATATACATTCTTCTGTGTTTGTCTATAATGAATTTTGGAGGAAACTTTAAAAAAAACCAAAAAAACCCAAGTTAATTCATGACTGGATCTATACAGGAAAGAAGAGTGAGTGAGTGATTTTGATTTTTACTGGTACAAAAATAACTGTGGTTATACTACGTCAGGAAGAAATTAAAATCCAAAAGAAGATAGAGATTCTGGTAACCTTTAAAAAGGTTACCAGAATTGACGAGGGCAATTGACGAGGTAACCTTTAAAAAGGTTACCTCGTCAATTTGTTATATATATATAAAAATAAAAAGCAGTATAAGCTTAAAAGTATACTATCTAATTTATTTATATACGTGTGTATATATTAATAGCTTGTAAAAACTTTAAAACTGCTGACACATGGTCATTGTCTGATAAAATCTGACTGAGTGTAAGGCCCAGTCAGATGAGTCAAAGCAGTAAAATATATACTGTATTGCGAATACTGGTAAAATTAACACAATTGATTAAAATATGCTTTATAGATAAAATGGTGTCACAAGACCCACACATAGGAGTGTCATCTGTCTTAGCATCCATCCGCCTGTCTGTCTGTCTATGCCATAGTTCTTGCCTTTGGGAGTATATCTTGTTGTGTATTATTCGCCTGTAGTCTATATAGGGGACTGACAAGCAAAGATTATTAGTGGGAGTTTCTGATTTGGCTGCCATGTCAGCTGATTCATTTCCCCTTATTCCAATGTGACTAGGAATCCAGCAGAAGTGAATATCAAACTGGCGTTCATAAAGAAATGTATTTTCTTTATGAACGCATGATGGAATATGAGCATGCCCAGGTGGAAAGGTTTGCTTTGGTGTTTGGGTAACTTTGTCTACTGTGATGTTAAACTCTCTGAGTAGCGAATTTATTAACTTGAACACGAATACCGAAAGGTAGGTTGGCAATCAGAGGGGCATTATACAAATTTTCCCAACATGGCTCAAAAACAGATATCCACATAGGATGGTCTGGCAGGGAGTTCAGTTTTAAAGCATACTTTAAAGACAACTGTTTACGTCAAAGCGAGAGTGGCGGTTCATTTGCTTCGACATGTAGGCTGTGGACAGAAGATGTTCGAAATGCACCAGTAGCAATACAGATAGCCTGATGGTGCACATGGTCCAGCCATTGAAGTACACTGTCTCTGGCTGAAGCATATACCTGGGACCCGTAATCTCGTTTGGATCGTACAAGTGCACAGTAGATATGTAACCAGCTGTATCGGTCTGCTACTCAATGCATAGAGGAGAGAGAGAGAGAGAGCACGAAGAATATTTAGTCTTCTCGTGCACTTTGTACAGAGTTGATTGATATGTTCTAGAAAGGTCAACTTCTTATCAAACACTAGTCCGAAGAATTTTGTGTCTGACACATGAAAGCACAAAAGTGCTGCTTAGTGTAATGAGTCTTGCAAACAAATGACAGTAAGTTCTATAATCAAGGAATGTCCCAAATGTTTACATTTCAATAAAAGAGGTTTTCAACCTTTTTTAAAAAATCCTCATACTACATTACGTTACATTTTCCAAACTGATAGTAATCTTTGAATTATATTTTCCATTTAAAAAGAAAACAGAATTCTGGAAATTAGCACTTAACTAAAATAAGATCTGTACATAATTTTATAATAAATATCATAGAAAATTATTGTAATCTGCAAGGGTAGCAGGTGACATGAAACAGTGTGAATTACTTTTAATGAACAAATCAACTTCTAATTAAATCAAAGCCATATAAAAGAAGCTGTGTTATCAGAAATAGAATCCTTATACAAATTTTGACAAATTTATAAATTCATCACTTAACCGTACACATTATGTCAAAAAAATGCCATTGAATTACCTTATAATATCAATGTATATTTGGCACTTCTCAGGTGAATTTACATTGCAGTAGTCACACATTATTATAGTTAACATCAGCATTAAGGCATGGTCAATTCAGTTTCACACTAATTCATAGAAAACACTGATAAGATGCCATAGCACTAAGAAAAAGTTTCCAATGTCTTAAAATGCGATGAAATTTTCCAATATATTCTAAAAGTGCCTTAATTATTCAAAAACCTAATCTTGCTGATATTAGTCCAATGTTAATCAAGGAAAAAAATAACTTAAAATTAATCAAAATTGCACAGAAAATAATGAAAGTAATTTAATAAGAGGTTATATAAAATTATCTCAGGAAGGGGCATTGATTATAAACTTCATGTTTCTGGAGCTGTCTTGCTTCCTTCTGAAGCTTAAATTATGGGGAAGCCTAATAGCCATAGAAGGCAGAAAGGTGTACTATTCTCTATGATTATAAACTTCATGTTTCTGGAGCTGTTTTGCTTCCTTCTGAAGCTTAAATTATGGGGAAGCCTAATAGCCATAGAAGGCAGAAAGGTGTACTATTCTCTATTCCTTTAATTTTATTTGAAGCCTCAGAAGAAGGAAGCAAAGCAGCTCCAGCAAAGTTAGGTTAAAAAATAACACCCCTTCCTAAGATCATTTTATGTTAACTGTTTTCTTTCATTTCATTTCATTTTCTTTCTTGCTGATATGCTTTCATCAGTATCATTAATAAATATAGAAAACAACAATGGACCCAACAGCACCCATCATCCATTTTTGCATCTTATGTTTAGAGAACTTGCCCACTGGTGTAAATATGTTTGTCATTTCAAGGATATTTGAATATTTACTTTAGCATATGTGTAGCTGACACAAGATAGTTGTCTCCCAGTTAATTGAGCTTCATCCCTTATAGCCTTCTCTCTTGAAACTCTAACCTTTACCTTTGACCACACTGGGTTCTTTTAACACAACTAATTTTATGATGTTGTGGTTACTGCCTACATTGTAAAGTTTTTGATATAATTAGGCTCCTTAGTCAGAAGCAGATCAAGGATGGTAGAACCCCTTGTACTCTCTCGGGACATGCTGGGATAAATTGCAATCATCCAGTTTGTACAAAAAACTGCTCCTGTATGTATGATGATCTGAAGTCCATATATAGTAGTCAATAAGAGGCAAGTTGAAGTTGCCCATAATGAAAAGATCCTAGTTACTAGGGCAATTCATTCTGCCTCAAAAAATTTTTTTCCATACTCCTCAGAGTCATTTTACCTTTAAAATACCCCAGCTATCATCTTTCCTTTACCAAAAGTCATTTCATACCAAACTAATTCAACATCTGTACTACCTTGATCTGACTTAGGAAATATTCTTGCCACCTTTAGGCAGTTTTTGATGAGAAGCAATCACCCCCCCCACCACCACCATACCTCCTTCCCTCCTACCTCTCCTGAGCAATATCCATTGAAAAAAAAATTCATCTTGTATCTCTGAGTGGCACTATGGCACAATTACATAAGCCCAACTGTATCAACATTACCTGACCTGATCAAAGGTTCAAATTCATTTAATTTGTTTACAATACTTTTTGAATTATGTATAGAAAAATTAAGTTTTGTTAAATATTGCTTTTGACAACCCTGATGCACCCCTTATTATCTACTTATGTGTTTTTCCATGTAGTCTCAGATTTTACTCTTATTAGTTTCCCTTTCAGAGTTTAGCTGATCAAGGTTTGCACAAAAGAGTTATCAGAGAGGGTACAAATGTAATTTTGTTCCATGTCTCTGGTTTGAGCTGACTTACCTAGCACCTTCAAACTTGTAGTTTTCCTGAACCCTTAATGCATCTTTAATAACATTAGCAAAAACTTCTACACCTTCCTGTTTAAATGAATACTATCTTTACAAAATAAATTCCACCTAACAATTACGGCAGGCATGATGAGAAAAATTTCCCCATAAGATTTGCAGAATCCCTCAAACCTAGAATTAATCCATGGGGCTTTCATCATGAAATCTCTCCTGTAATGTCTGGGTAGGACTGCAGATGTCAGAACATTCTGTCCTATCTCAAGATACTAGTTTTCAATATTGCTTTATATTTTGTAAGTTACAATTGGAAATTTTTTTTTTTTTTTTTTTTTGTAAAACCTCAACCATTCAGAATATATCAAAATTACAAGTACAAAATTTCATTATGTTTAATTAAATGTATGAATATATATAACTATATTAAACCAAAATTATTATTACAAAATACAGACTACAAGAATACATTACAAAAAGTAAAACTCAATTACTAAAAGCTTTTAATATAACTTTATTAAAATTTTTGAAACTATCAAATGGATACAGGTCTAACTGATTAGACAATCTCATAACCCTATTAAAAAATTGATAATGAGTAATTGGGTTCCGGATAATTTAATTTAAAGAGTCCTGTTCTTTGGTGGACTATTAAAATTCATAGATCATAAGAAAACTGTTATCATAACATATGTTTATGATTTTATATAAAATTTGAAGATCTAAAGGTTTTATGGTCTTCTTAGTTCAGAGGACCAAATTTGTATATCTGCCTGTGTAGATAATTTGGGTAAAATCTAATTTTTGTTTATAACTAAGGTATCTGGTAAAGTTGTGCTATATTTTCTATGTAAGATATTTATTTCCAACTTAATTGGGGATTCTGAAGGCATGAATTACACTCAATCAGGTTGTTTATCTTTAAATCATAATTTACTTAAGAGGGAACCAGTGGGCTTAGTATTAGTAGTGGTAAATGATGCAAGGAAGAAAGCTTATACAGCATCAGTTAAAAAAAAAAAAAAACATCCCACCCACCTCATCTGTCATTCCTTCTAATAATTTGTCTAATTCTTCCTTAAATTTATTCAAGCTACCCAGGTCCACAACACCAGATGGACATTTTAATCAATCACTTTCTGGCTGAAAACAAATTTTCGCACATTTAATCTTAAATTTTGTAAAACCAAAGTTTACACTCAAGAGCGGTGTACATCTGATATTGCTGAGCAAATCACAATGAGTTACTTCACTTTTAACCTCCAAATAAACAGCATTTCTTTATAGATATACTATGTTGCTATTTATTCTCAGTAAGTACCATTTATTCAGATACTGTTTTAGGGATTAATGTCTCTTAACTGATGGATAACTAGGTACTCTCAACTCTGAAACTCTGAAAATATTAAAATTTAAAGCTTTATATGGAAGCAACATAAATTAATACCATCAGTAAAACTGTCCATTTTACTAAAGATATTAATACCAGTTTTGGTGAATATAATGTCTGGTAATGTCAATGGTTTCCAATCATGGCCAGCAGATCAATGACAGTTCTATACGTAAAACAAAATTTTACACATATATATTAGTAGTAGCAGCAGCAGCATATGATGCAAGAAAGCAAGCTTATAAAGAATCAAAAAAAAAAAAAAAAAAACACTCCCACATCACTTGCTCACCTCCTTCAATAATTTGTCTACTTCTTCCTTGAATTTATTCAAACTACCCACTACCACCACAATACCAGATGGAAGTTTGTTACAACAGTCAATCAATCGCTGGTCGAAAGCAAACCTCCTCACATCAATCCTGCAACTCTCCTTTCCCAATTTGAATTTATGTTCCTTCATGTGTGTAGTCTGAGCAAGAGAAAGAATGCCATCAGGATTGAGCTTTCTCAATCCATCCAAAGCCTTAAAAACCTCGATCAGACAACCTAGCAGGTACCTAGTCTCAAGATGCTGCCATTTTCAGAACTGAAACCTGTCTTGGTAAGACAGGCTCTTTCATTCTCTTCAGCAATCACGTTGCCCTTCTCTGCACCCATTCCAGCAGCAATACATACTTCCTAAAATGAGACCTCCAGACTTGTATGCAGTATTCAAGATGCAGCCTGTCTGCATTGCTCAGAAAACTTCATAACTGATTGCACCATTACCCCAAAGGTCTTTTTCATTTTCTGCTGCCCTGAGTGAAGTGCCATACAGTTGGTACTGTCAATCTGGGATTACTGCTACCCATATGCAATACCTTTTATTTATCAATGTTAAACTTCAACTGCCATTTCTCAGCCCATGGGCCTAATTTTTAGATCTTCTTAGTTACTGTCATTAACCACCCAGCCAACCTTTGTATCATCTTTAAACTCAGACATTGCCAGATATAATACACCCGCAACACTGGGCACAGCACTGAATACTGCGGGACTCCATTAATAATATTAGTCCACAAAGAATAGTACCCACCGATAACTGCTCTGTCTTCTTCATCCGAACCATCCCTTTATCCAGAGCAGTAACCTGCCCTTAATGTCACCCTACTCCAATTTGTACAACAGTCTTATGTGCAGCAGTAGTATCAAATGCTTTCCTAAAATCCAAGTATTTGATATCAGAATTATTTTTTCCATCCAGTTTCTTTGGTACTGCATTATAATATCCAATCAGATTGGTCAGACAAGATCACCCAATAACAAATCTATGACGTAATTGCAGTATAAGTATATTAATGTGTAAATGATCCTGTATTACTTCTATAACCGGCAGAGTCTCCATTATTTTCTCTGGAATAGAAGTTAATAGGTCTGCAATTACTCATGTCTCCCTTTGAGCACCCCCCCCTCCCCCCTTGTGAATTGGGGATATGTTTGCACATCTACAGTCCACAGGGACCTCTCCTGAATCCAAAGATGCTCTCATTATTATGGCTAAGGGTTTGCTTATCTCTTTTGCTGCCTCCCTTAATGTAATGGAATTGGAAAGATCCCATCCACCCCAAGCACCTTTTTTTATGTTGAGCTTCAATAATTCCTCTTCCACTCTCCTCTCAGTTATCACAAAATAATTTGGCTCTCTGTTAGATTCTGATGAACTTCTGGAATTCCCCTCAACTAGTCATGTGTAAATGCGGATGCAAAATACCTATACAGTTTGTTAGCAACCTGGGTAGTATCATCAACAGTTAAACAGTTATCAAGTGGACTGATGTGACTCAATCCCCTTTCTACTACTGTTAATAGAAGTAAAGTTTTTGCTGCATTTTTTCGCATTCTTTGCCAGAGAATTCTTGTAATCTGCCTTACCGTGTCCTAACCTCCTTTGTAACTTGATTCTAGACTAGTTTATATCTACCTTATTCTACTGTGTATATATATATATATATATATATATATATATATATTATTATTATTATTATTATTATTATTAATGGCCATATGGTACAAGGAAGCCTGAGGCTTATGCTGCAACAGCCAAAAAAAAAAAATTCCCAAGTTACCCCCTGAGAGAGAGAGAGAGAGAGAGAGAGAGAGAGAGAAGTAGAAAGGAATCACCAAGAAAGAGAAGAATGATGATATCCAGCTCAGGACCCTGGGTTTGCCAAGCCCATACTCACTAGATGTGAGCCCCCAGGGTGTCTCAAAAATATTGGTACAAACGTTTAGGGGAGGTACATCTAAACATCTAAACATCTAAAGGAATGTGAATCGCAAAAGAACCATAACCGGAAACGTCACCGTAAGTTGGTCGACGGCGCGGTAGTCGCTGCACAAAGAGCATGCATCGATATACGAACTGTGAGCTGGCAAACATGCACCCAGTGTATGGATTAGCAGAGGGTAATGGATGAGCCACTCAACGAATTTATGGAGAACGCTTCCCAGACAGACATGTACCGGACCACCGTTTGTTTGCACGTGTGCATCAAAATTTGCATTCGCATTCTTTGTGCGGGTAGACCACGTTCGACGCGAACTCCTGCCATGGAAGAAAGTGTGTTGAATGCCGTCCAGAATAATCCTACTACCAGCACACGTGCTGTTGCCTCTGCCTTAGGAGTGTCTCGTTGCAGTGTACAGCGTGCCTGGCACGACGATTTCTTACACTCCTTTCATCTCCAAAGGGTTCAATTACTGCTCCCCCAAGATCATCCTGCACGTGTGGCTTTTGCGCAGTGGTTTCTCCAATAAAGTGTTCAAGACTTGAATTTTCCAGCCTATGTTTTGTTCACGGATGAGGCTTATTTCACTCGGGAAGGCTTATTCAATTAGCACAATGCTCATGTGTAGGCTCACGACAACCCACACGGTGTGCACCCCCAATGCCGCACAACATCGCTTCGCAATAAATTTGTGGGCAGGTATGGTCAGTGACTGCTTAGTCGGCCCATACCTGTTACCATCCCGCATGAACTCTGCTAAATATCGGATCTTTCTTGAACAAGTTCTACCAGGGTTACTTAATGATGTTCCAGCAAATGTGAGATGCAACATTTGGTATCAACATGACAGGGCACCTGCCCATTATGGAAGGTGTGTTCATGACCATTTGAACAGGCGTTTTGGGTGTCGATGGATTGGCCGTAGTGGACTCGTTGCCTGGCCCCCACGCTCACCTGATTTATCGAGTCTTGATTTCTTTCTGTGGGGGGTCCTCAAATCTATCGTGTATGAATCGCCTGTGGAGACGGAAATGGATCTCGTGGCAAGACTCTGTGCTGCTGCTACTGTCAAAGAAACTCCAGGTGTGTTCGACCGTGTCTGCCAATCCATGCTGCGTCAGTGTCACGCATGCATCACATCTCATGGTGGAACCTTGGAGCATCTGTTGTAACATCATGAAATGCATCCATTTCGTACTCCATTATTAATATTATGTCAAATAAATGTTTACCACTAATTACTGTCTTGTGTCATTTCTGCTTCTTGTGCCTAAGCTACTACTTTCCTGTGACGTTTCCGGTTATGGGTTCCTATGCATTTCACATTCCTTTAGATGTTACCTACTTCCCCTAAACGTTTGTACCAATATTTTTGAGACACCCTGTATATGCATCCCCTGCATTTTTATTCTCAGCCACAAGTCTCATCAGTTCATCTGACATCCATTTAGGTCTAAGTCTGGAATGTATTTCCTATTTGGTATGAACAGCCTAGTGGCTTCTATGATTACCATTTAGCACTGGCTACTGGAAACTTCTTCAAAAGGTCCCCATACTGCAAGGAAAGGGAAATGCTTTTGCTTCTGTAAGGGTGACTACAGAAGTCTCAAACTGTTTTTAAATTTTGTTCTTATTTATTATTATTATTATTATTAATAGCCATATGGTGCATGGTGCAAGGAAGCCTGAGTCTTATGCTGCACCAGCCAAAAAAATTCCAAGTTACCCTGAGAGAGAGAGAGAGAGAGAGAGAGAGAGAGAGAGAGAGAGAGAGAGAGAGAGAGCGATATTGACAGATATAGAAAGGAATCACACACCTAGCGTCCTGAGCTGGATATCATCATTCTTCCCTTTCTTGGTGATTCCTTTCTATATCTGTCAATATCTCTCTCTCAGGGAAATTTTTTTGGCTGGTGCAGCATAAGCCTCAGGCTTCCTTGCACCATATGGCTAATAATAATAATAATAATAAATAATAACAAAATTTAAAAACAGTTTGAGACTACTGTAGTTACCCTTACAGAAGCAAAAGCATTTCCCTTTACCCTTGACAGTAATTATGTCTTTAATTAAGTCCCACATCAGCACTCTGTGACCACTGACACCCAGAGGGTCTTTTACCTGCAGATTCCTAATGCATGCAGAGTCGCTGTGGATAATCAGATGAAGAGCATTGCCTCCTCTTATTGCTTTTCTAACATACTGACGTAGAACACAGTCATCCAATACTCCACAAAATCTTGCTAGTGTGTAAGTAGCCAACCCACAAGTTCCAGTCAATAACTGGAAAGTTAAAATCCCCCGTTGTAAGACATTCTGATTTACTGGTCTCTATTTCTTTGTATAGTTGTTTGTTATACTATTTGTCATCACCATCACCAGGCCTATAACACACTGCTACTCTCATTTTTGTTTTCCCAGTGCTTATATCACACCAAACTAACAAAACATTGCACTGGCCACCCACATTGACTGGATGCACTGTCTCAGACTTAATAGGCTTCTTAACTTAAGAGCACAGCCCCATCTGCACTGCTGTCCTGGAAAGCTCACTATCCATGTTTTAAATTATGTTTATATATCTCAAAAACCACCTGAGAACTGGAACTCTTGCTGATATTTGTGGAATTTCTCTGTACCCGACCAGCTCCCAAAAAATGGAAAAGAAGAGCATACGAGATCTCCTTATCCAGAAATGGCAACAGTCCTAGGAGAACACTCTGCTTGAAAGATCTCCTTCATACCCGCTGTAAAGGAATACAAGTGACCCCCGCTTAACGCTGATAATTCATTCCGGAAAAACAGAGCACTAAGTGAATCCGTGCTAATCGAGTGCCACATTCCCATAAGGTAACATATGTATTTGTGAGTTGCATTTGGTGCCATAGGATATTTCCTAATCAATAATAAAAGATAATGAAAATATGCACAAATGTCAGTCAAAATATTTAATATTCAAATATTTGTACATATAAAATATTCTGCATTACATACCTATATAATTATGGGTAACTACTTACGTATCAAAATTAAACTTAAAATTCCAATTAAAATCATGAATTTAAATGATCTAAATTGATTTTAATTGATGAATTATTTAATCATGAAAAATATGTCGATTTTGGGTTGTACTCTGGCCCTCTTCCTGGTAAACTAAAAGGGATTTTAATTTTAAATTCCCTGCAGCATTACCACCCAACAATAAAGTCAACTGATCCTTTGCTGCTTTGAAACCTAGCATGTTTTTTCCTTCTTTCAACATGAAACTTCTTTTAGGCATTCGTTTCCAAAAAGGTCCTGCTTCATCTATGTTAAAAGCTTGAAAAGTACAGTAAACCCCGCTATTCGCAGTCGCTGATTTAATATAAAATGAAACCTAAAAAATGTGAATTTTAAAGCGCCATGAACATTTTCCGCCATAAAATAACATGGGTGTGGCTAAAATTATCTTTCCCAGTCAAAACAGCACTCAGTGGGTGGGGGTAGAGGGGTGACAAAATCGCAAGCGTGGATGTTTTTCGCTAATCCTTGTTCAGTATGTGTTATGTGCTTGCCATGGAAGGTTTCGTCGTTTGCTTTTAATTTATATGTTTATAAATTGATATGCTTAAAAAAGTGATAAATCTACCGTTTTGCAGTGTAAAACAGACTTTTTCGAGTGTGTTAACGGAAGAAAGTGACTTTATTGTGGACAAGTTCTTTCTAACTCGTACAAAAATATGGCTACGAATAACAAGGGAAATGTGAAAAGATCAAAGGTGATGACATTAGCGAATAAAATTGCGTTATTGGACAAAATTTCTAATGGTGAAAGTGTATTCTCAGTGGCAAAACATTATAAAATCAATGAGTCAACGGTATGATCAATTAAAAAATCGGAAGAAAAAATCTGCCGTAGTTTCCGTGAAAACACGCTAATTGCTTAAAAAATTTGCTCTGTAACTCGTGATGTTAAATTAGAAAAAATGGAAAAGGCTTTAAATCTGTGGATAGAAGACCGAACTCAAAATAAAATTTCGTTAAGTTCACTCATCATTCGTGAAAAGGCAAAACTACTTTAAAGGCAACACTTTAGCAAAACTGGTCATAGCACTGGCGGGATAAGTTTTTTAGCTATAGCAAAGGTGCTGGTTTGAAAGATTTGTTTGAAATTTCTAATAAATATTACATTTAATATTAAATTGTTTCTTATTTTCATTTCGATGCCATATGCTTGCATTTCACCATGTATACTGTCTATGTACATAGTCATATTATGAAGGTACATATAATACATATAGTACAAAATTTTAGACTAGTTTTTCTTATATATTTCATACTTTGGAACGGAACCCCTTTATTACTATGGAAGCCATAACTCAGTATTCGTGGCATTTCTCAGGAATATAACCCCCCGCTATTCGCGGGGGTTTACTGTATAACACATAATACCCCTCTTCAATAATTTTAACAAATTCTTTCTTGAAAGTTTCGGGTCTTTGATCTGCATTTGCAGCTTCTCCCTGGATTTTAAATATATTCAACCAGCCCTTACTGGTTTTAAATGGTTCCACATTTTTTTTTTTTTAGGTGAGTTTTCTTCAGATCATCATATAGGCTAATCTCTCTCTCTCTCTCTCTTTTTTTTTTTATAATACTTAACTTAACTGAATTCTGCATTGGATATTATCTTCAATAAAATTAGTTAAAAGTCTCTCCATTTCAATCCTAACAGCCAGCCTAGTCCTAGTTGCTTGCAGTGGAATAGCTGTCTTTCCTGCTTCTAAAATTAATTCTTTATTTTTTATAATTGTTCTTACAGTTAAACTTGCATTTCTTACAGTTAAACTAAATTATGGCACACATCCGTTTGTCATTTACCGGAATCGATTTGCTTCAAAATGCCTAATTTAATTTTCTAATTCAGTCTTTTTCTTACATTTGTAGTTTTCATACTGCATTCAGACGTTGCTTTTTCATTCTTATCCACCATTATTAACTCTTCAAAAATGTAACTGCATTGGTTGCATTAATTATAATACAATGTTCGAGTAAAATATCTGGTATGCACAATGTCTAATACTGTACCGAGTGATGACTAGACTTCAGATAAATGCATATAACGCAAATATTACAAGCAATATACTTAATCATTTTTTAAAATGTTGATCTCGGAACTACGTAACAAGTCGCTGTACTGCAGTTAAATTAGCTTGTGGGAAAATTTCTCAAGTCGTCGTGAGAAACATTTTAATGCTGTTTTGCTATTCGTTTTCAAGCTATCAAATGAAACAATTTCGTTAAATATGACAAAAATTCAATCTGTAAAAGAGTGTTATAGTGATTTGTGACAGCGTTGTGAATCAGCGTAACGCAAACCGCATTATAACAAGGGTCTGCTGTATAATAAACAACATCTTTTTGGTTTAATCCAGGCCTATATGCTTCCTACATCCATAGTGGGCAAGGAAGCATGAATGCTAAATCCATGATTTCACCCTCTCACAGATACCAAACTGCACTTGTGGATCCTGGGAAACTGCCGAGCATATACTCCTACAATGATCATAACTGACCTTCGCTAACACTACAACTCATAACTGTAGTTTTCTTGAGAAGTACTGACCCTAACAGATTCAAAAGAGAACTTCAATGCCTTTTCACTTTATGCTGACAAAGTTTTCAAAAGAAGAACTCCTCTGTGATTCAATCCCACTCAATCTGACTAATCTCTGCTATGCCCATCCTCATCGAAGATCAATACCACAAGCAAACAGGACCAAGGCATGGACAAGACATTCTACTCCAAATCCAATGACAAACCAGTACTGACAACCCTTCTAAACTCTACTCCCTTAGAAGTAGAACAATCAGCAAGTCTAACTTGCCTCTACTGACACAGCTCCTTGCTGGGATTGGATTTCTGCTGGCTCTAGGAAATGATGGAGTGGGAAGATTCCATTTAACCCTCTGAAGGGATTTACTGTCATGGTTTCCAAGGAAGGACCATACTGCTGACCCCACTTGAGGGGCAGGTCTGCACCACTGCCAAATAGTGGTGCAGTGGTGCACCACTGCCAAATAGTTGTACTGTGACACACCCGGACTAGACATTGCCGACCCCTTCACAGGTGGGCTACTTGCAAGAACATTTGTTTGCAGACCCAACACATCTGCTGGGTAGGATAACTTCTACTAGGCCCCACTTGGAGTGGGATGACCTCCAGCCCTTACCGAAGAGACTTGCTGACCTTCCAAGATGCAGAGGTTCCCATCTTGGACTGTTGTTCAAGATAGGAACCTCTCCCCCCCAACATCTGGGGTGGGATTCCCAGACTGTACCCACTGTCCACCACCTCTATCTGCTTTACTCTATCTTGCTTAATTCTCATAACTTCCATTTTGATGGGGTTGCTTCCAACTCTCTTCCCCTTCTGTCCTAATCTCATAACCTCCCTCTCCCATTCCCCACAACTTCATCCAACAGCATCCTTCTCTCCTTTTCCCCAATTTTGGGTCCCTCTGGAGCTCACTTCAGAGAGGCCTGGTAAGAGTCCTAGATGCAGATCTCTGGCATGTCCCCTTATAGCAAGATGGGAGTCAGGGGGAGATTGACCTGGTATTGGTCACCCCTTGGCTGCAAAATCACCAGAATGCTGGCCTACAATGCCATAACACATTACATAAACACACTTAACACTACAGCCACACAGAAATTGGATGCCTTATGCCATCCAATTTCTGTGTGGATGACACAAACATCGGTAGTGTGTGGGGGTGCACTGATCACTAACTTGGATCCCACTTAGACACGTTTGTCCTTTTTGTACACATTGTAACCCCCATATTCAAATTCTGCATCCCTTGTCAGAGTGACATACTGAGGGAAAAAAAAATATATATATATATATTGGGTACTGTTAGATTTCAAAAATGGCATATAGAGTAAGGTTTTTGTTGGAATTTTACTGTGAATCTCTCAAAATCTGTGAACCACTGTACTAAGCTGATGGTTCTGTTGCATCTTCAACTAAAGATAAATCTGATTTATTAGTGTCCTATTTCAACTCTTGTTGATTTTATATGTTTATCTTGTATAATCTTTGTAACTCTACTCTTAATATACAAAAACATTCCATTTCAGTGTTGCCACTGTTTTTCAAGCAGAAAGAGATTTGAAGAATTATGAACAATCTTGATGCCTACAAGGATCCTGATGGCTTTTTTTTACTTGTCCTTAAAATCTGCATTCCAGAGTTAAGGCCTGTTTTGTATTGCCCCTTGATACTCTGTTCCTCCACTGATGTTTTTCCTTCTACATGGAAATTTGCTCCACAACTAATTTAAGTAGATTGACAAATCCCTCTCTTCTAATTATCACCATATTGCACTTAGCTCAACTCTTTCCAAAGTTAATGGAAAAATCCATCATGTGTCAACTGACATATCATCTCGAAACCTTCCATCTGATTAACAACTGTTAATACAGAATCTGCTACTGCCCATTACTAGTGATTTCGTAAATTTTAGTATTATCTTGAAAAAGTTTGGACAAACTCAGGTAGTTGCTACAGACATTTTTAAGGCATTCAATTTGGTTTAGCTAAAAGCTTTCTAAATGATATTTTTGTAATTGGTAACTACTTTTCTTTTGGAATGCTCACCATGTGTGGTGGTAGATCTCTATTTGCTAACTTCTATCCTCTGTGGCAGCTTAGTTGGCATGATACATCACTATCTGCCACCTGTCTGGAAAGGTCTGGCTGTTCAATTCCCACTGACAACTGGAAGAATTTCAAGTTTTCAGCCAAGGCTGTAGTTAGCTGATCTTAGCTAGAGGGAGTAAACCCCCATGAGAATTATTTTGAGTTTTTTTTAGCCTGCACAGCATGAAAATGGGCCATAAACTACAATTCTACATCATCACATCCACATAAAACATTATGTGGATATGAGTGACAACAAGCTTGGGTGCTATTAAAATAGTAATTTGAAATTTTCTAACTTCTGAACAAATGCAGGAGTTCACAAAAGCTCTGTTCTTTCACTCAGTCTTTCCTCCCCTGCACATCACTGACCTCCTCTGACTGGATCCTACCTACAATAGTATGCTGCATTCCACCTTTCCAGTTTGTCAATTCTACTCTATATAAACTACCACTTCTTGAATATCTATCACCAGTTCTTTAAATGTTAATTTTCAAGTAATATGTTAGTGGGGTGGGAGGAAACTTGGTTACCTTCAGAAACAGAATGCAAGAAGTGCATATATCCCGAACTAGATACCTTAAGGTTTAATGTAAAACTAGATAGTGAAACACGTAGAACTGTATTAGAAATCTGTTAGCTTAGTATAGTATAGTATAATCAATTATTCAGTAAAATTTATTAATCTTATTAAATTTCATTGACAGTTAAATTGTACTTTTTAACTAGATACATATAACAAACTAGATTTTACAAATGTAACATTATAAATTAATACATATAACTTGATAGGAGATACGAAAGTCATATAACTTAACTCAGAGATAATACTCAATACTGAAATAAATAAATATATATATATATATATATATATATATATATATATATAGTGTTATAACTGCATTGGGATATAAGTTTAGGGTTAAATTTTATTAGAAATTAACCCTAAAGCCCCTCAGCTCAGGGGAGAACTGAGGGGGTTGTACTCTGAATCACAGCCTTTTAAAATGTACTGTTTGTTTGATGTTTGTGGACAATCAGGAACAGGACATGATATTGCCAAGGGGAATGTCTCTGTCTGTGCTCAATGTGAGGAGTGTAAGGAAATCAGGCACCAACTTAGTTTTGTTATGGGCCTATATGAGAGCAGGACAAGGTGGATGCCCACACAAAGCATTTAAATTGAGGAGCCCATCAAGCTCTCAACTGCCCACATCAACGTCACAGCTTGCACTTGAAATTCATGCAACACAGTAGCAATCCCCAAGGCAGAATGTGCTGGTCCCACTGGAACTAGTTGTTGTCAGTGGCCCCATTGTCAGGGAAACGGGGAACATATTGTGCAAAAAGGAAAGGTGGAACAGGACCAGGGTATGTCTGCCAGAGCCAAGGGTTGATGATGTTGTAGAGCAGATATCATCTTTTAAGGGCACAAAGGGTGATATAGTTATACATGTTGGCACTAATGATATTAAGAGTAGGAGACTGGCAGAATTGCTTAACAAGTGCAGGTAATTTAAAAAAAAAGCCATGAGTTACTGAAAGTGTCTGCAATTCTGCCCACATGCAACGGGAGGGAGTGTATGAAAAGAGCCTTGTTGATCAATTCGGCCCTGGAGAGATTGTGCAAGGCTCAAAGGATAGAATTTTTCTCTGTCTGGTCTGTGTTTGTTAACAGGAGAGACTGCTTCTACAGGGATGGAATGCACTCAAATAGAAAGGGTGTAAGAATATTTGCTGATGGCATCGAGGCAGTGTTAGGTGGGTCAAAAAAAACTGCTAGATTGGGGGGATACACAGAATCATAGATTAACAGTAGCTGCTGGCAGAGGTGAAAGTGATTCTTGCACTGCTTCTATTGGAATGAGCAGCAGCCTGGAAAACAAGGTGCAGGGGATTTCAGAGACTGCTGGGAGTCATTGCAGAACAAGAAAATACATGGGCTGTGTTTGGGTAGCCAAGAATAGGAACAGGTGCATGTTTATTGCATGTACACCAATGCACATGTAGGAGTTTAGTAAATAAATTTAATGAAATTGAAGTGTTGGTCAAACCAGCAAAGGCAGATATTGTCGGGATATCACAGATGTGGTGTCACACAGATATTAGCATTAGTAGAGGCATATGATGCAAGAAAGCAAGCTTATGCAGCATCAGTCAAAAAAAAAAAAAAAAAAACTTCCACTTCACCCCTCCGTTCGTTCAAAATACCTGTCCAGCTGAGCCTTAAATTTATTTAGGCTATCAACTTCCACAACAAGGGATGGAAGTCTGTTCCACCAACCAACTAGCCGCCGGCTGAAGGTAAATTTCCGCACATCTATCCTACACTTGTCTTTCCTCAATTTGAATTTATGCCATCTGAGGTGATTATTCTGAGCAAGAGGAAGAATCCAATCAGCATTGAGCATGCTCAAACCATTCAAGGCTTTATACACCTCTGTCAGATCACCTCGCCGGTAACCCAGACACTGTAATTTGCAAAACTTAAGCCTTTCTTCGTAAGAGCAACCTTTTGTTCCATTCACTAAGCTTGTTGCCCTTCTCTGTACTCGTTCCAGCAGCTCTACATCCTTCTTGAAATGAGGCCTCCAGACCTGTATACAGTACTCAAGGTGTGGCCTGACCATTGCCTTATAGAAGGGAATAATCATCTCCTTATCCCTGCTAGAAAAATTCCTGTATATCATTGACAAGACACCATGAGCTACTCTTGCAGCCCGTCTGCACTGCTCAGAGAACTTCATATTTGCCTGCACAATAACCACCAGGTCCTTTTCATTCTCTACCACTGTCAGTGTAGTACCAAAGAGTTGATACATTGCTCTAGGGTTGCTGTTTCCCATATATAGTACTTTACATTTGTCACCTTTCAGCCCATCTGCTCAGCCTTTCCAGATCCTGTTGCAGCAGTATAGCGTCAGTAGTGTCCTTAACAACCATGCCAACCTTTGTATCATCTGCAAACTTGGACATTAAGCTTGATATACCATCATCAATATTATTTATAAATACAGAAAACAATAATGGACCCAACACTGAACCCTGAGGTACTCCACTAATAACATTAGTCCACGATGAGCAGTGTCCATTTATTACCACTCTCTGTCTTCTCCCGCTCAACCACCCCTTTATCCATAGCAGCAATTTGCCTCCAATGCCACGCTGCTCCAATTTGTGCAGCAGTCTTCCATGTGCAAAAGTATCAAAAGCTTTTCTAAGATCCAAGTATATAATATCAAAGTTATTCCCTGCATCCAGCCCTTTTGTGACTGCATCACAGTATCCAATCAAATTGGTCTGGCCAGACTTCCTCTTAAAAAAACCATGCTGTGCCCGTGCTATAACTGAAGTCTTGTCTAGATGATCCTGCAGTGTTTCTATAACCAGTGTCTCCATTAATTTTCCTGGAACAGAAGTTAAACTCACAGGTCTATAATTACTTGTGTCAGCCTTTGATCCTCCTTTGTGAATTGGGGTCACATTTGCACATCTCCAGTCTACAGGTACCTCCCCGGAGTCCAAGGAAGCTCTCATAATTATGGCTAAGGGTTTGCTTACTTCCTTTGCTGCCTCCTTTAATATAACTGGATAGATCCCATCCACCCCAGGTGTCTTTCTTGTGTTTATCTTCAACAATTTCTTCTCCACTTTACTCTCAGTTATTACAAGATTATCTAGCTTACTGCCAGAGTTGAATACACCTCTGGTATTCCCCTTGCTGAATAACTCCTCATGTGTGAATGTCGATGCAAAATATTCATTTAGTTTGTTAGCTACCTGAGCAGGATCATCAACAGTTGGACCATCAATATCAAGTAGACCAATCTGATTCATCCCCTTCCTTCTAGAGTTTACATAAGTAAATAACTCTTTGCTGTTTTTCTTTGCATCCTTTGCCAAAGATTTCTCATAATCTGCCTTTGCCTGCCTAACCTCCTTTGTGCTTGGTTACAGACCAGCTTATATCTATCATAAGCTTCATTGCCACCCATTAATTTATATGTATCCCATGCATTTTTCTTCTCTGCCATATGTCTCATTAGTTCATCTGACATCCATTTAGGCCTAAACTTTGAACAATATTTCTTAGTTATTATGTAAAGCCTAGTAATTTCCAAGATCAATTCTTTGAATACTTTCCATTTTGAATTTGCTGTTGGTAACATCATCAGTTGGTCCCACTGTAAGGAATTTAAATACTGTCTCAGATCATCGTAGTCACCTTTACAAAAGAATAACCCTTCCCTTTACCCCTGATGGTAGTTACCTCTTTAAGTAAATCCCACTTCAGCACACTGTGATCACTGCCACTTAGTGGTTCCTTTATCTGCAGATTCTTAATGCATGAAGAATCACTACTGATAATCAAATCAAGTATATTACTCCCTCTAGTTGTCTCCTGAACATGCTGATGTAGAAAACAATCATCCAATAAATCCACAAAAGTCTTGCTAGTGTGTGAGTGACCAACCATAAATTCCAGTCAATCTCTGGGAAATTAAAATCCCCCATTATAAGACTCTCTCTGATTTACTGGTCCATTCTATTTCCCTGTACAGTATCTTATTATACTCATCAAAGTCATTAGGCCTATAGCACACTCCTACTCTCAATTTTGATTTACCTATGCTTATGTCACACGAAACAGACTCGACACTGCCCTGTCCATTGATGTTGACTGGCTTCACTTCCTTGGATTTTATGTGTTTCTTTACTAATAGCATAACCCCTCCTCCCTTCCTATCCTGTCTATCCTTTCTGTAGATGTTATACTCCCCAAATTCCAGTTCTGCATTCCTTATATCTGTGTGACACCACGTCTCTGATATTCCAACAATATCTGCCTTTGATGTTTTGAGCAATACCTCAAATTCATCAAATTTATTTACTAAACTCCTAGCATCGGTGTACACGCAAGTATACATGCACCTGTTTCTATTCTTAGCTACCCTAATACAACCCATGTGTTTACTTGTACCGCAATGACTTCCAGCAGTCTCTGAAATATCCTGCATTTTGTGTTTCAGGCTTCTGCTCATTCCAATAGAAGCAGTGCAAGAATCACTTTCATCTCTGCAGGTGGCTACTGTTAATCTATTAGTTCCTTGTATCCCCCCCCCCCAAGCTAGCAGTTTTGGGGAGTACAATGTATACAGGAAGGATACAATGGGTAGGAAGGGAGGAGGGGTTATGCTATTAGTTAAGAAACATATAAAATCCATGGAAGTGAAGCCAGTCGACATCGCTGGACAATGTAGAGTCGAGTCTGTTTGGTGTGACATAAGCATTGGGAGATCAAAATTGAGAGTAGGAGTGTGCTATAGGCCTAATGACTCTGATGAGTATAATAAGATACTGTACACGGAAATAGAGTGGGCCAGTAAATCAGAGTCTTATAATGAGGGATTTTAATTTCCCAGATATTGACTGGAATTTGTGGGTTGGTCACTCACACACTAGCAAGGCTTTTGTGGATTTATTGGATGATTGTTTTCTACATCAGGATGTTCAGGAGGAAACTAGAGGGAGTAATACTCTTGATCTGATTATTAGTAGTGATTCTTCATGCATTAAGAATCTGCAGATAAAGGAACCACTAGGTGGTAGTGATCATAGTGTGATGAAGTGGAATTTACTCATAGAGATAACTACCATTAGGGATAAAGGGAAGTGTTTTTGCTTTCGTAAAGGTGACTACGGTGGCCTGAGACAGTATTTAAATTCTATACAGTGGGACAAACTGATGATGTTACCAACAGCAATTTCACAATGGGAAGCATTCAAAGAATTAATCTTGGAAGCTACTGGGCTTTTCATACCAACTAAGAAATATTGTTCAAGGTTTAGGCCTAAATGGATGAACTTATGAGACATGTGGCAGAGAAGAAAAATGCATGGGATACATATAAATTAACATATGACACGGAAGCCCATGATAGATATAAGCTGGTCTGTTACCAAGTCACAAAGGAGGTTAGGCAGGCAAATGTAGATTATGAGAAATCTTTGGCAAAGGATGCAAAGAAAAATAACAAAGGTTCTTTACTTATGTGGTAGATGACTTTCATCAACTGGTGAAATACCACCACTTTGCTTATTGGAGGCTTGAAGTGGTGAAACCCATGTTTAGTCTCTAGAGCAAAGTTTCCGGCATCCCCCTCCCCCCATACTTCTCCTTCAACCCATGCACGGTACTAAGTACTATAGGTTTTGATACCTTTCGTGTTTGGGGTTTTCATAAAAAAAAAAAAAAAAAACTCTAGAAGGAAGGGGATGAATCAGATTGGTCCACTTGATATCAATGGTTCAACTGTTGATGATCATGCTCAGGTAGGTAACAAACTAAATGAGTATTTTGCATCTACATTCACACATGAGGAAGTCTGTACGGAAGTGGAAGCCAGAAGCTTACCAAACTCTGGCAGTTTAATATATTTTATTGTATTATATTAAACTGGGTTATCATTGTATATATTTTTCATTCTGGCAGTGTTCTAAACGATTTTGTAATACAGGCAGTTCCCACTTTATGAGTTCCCAGGTTTCCGAGTTCCCCCCCCCACCAAGTATCAAGTGTCAACAAAATCGAATATATAAACATTAATTGCAAAAAATTAATGTTAAACATTCATAAATTCTACATTTCAAACCACACGCATAGCTATACAATACAGTGCACCTCACTTTATGATATTAATCTATTCTAGAGACACCATTGTATAGTGAAAATATCGTAATGTGAACCCAATAACACATTGTTTTTCAGTTATTCATGCCAAGACCTCAGAAGTTGAAATTTTCACTATATAGCTAAGCTATTTATCTCTCTAAAAGGTCATTTTTATAATGGAAATTGTATTAGCTACCAATTCAAATCATTGAAACTCACTACACTTTCATCGTTATCATTGTAACAATCAATTTTGAACAGCTTTGTGATATTTTTCTAAAGCATATTTCTGGAGGTCATTATCATAAAACCATAAAACCAATTTGCACTTTTCGGTTTATTGGGCTTTTTCTGTTAGTGCAATCAATTATAAATGGGTAGTAAACTTGATGTTATTGCATTTGCAAAAATACCGAAAGCTGGAATTGTGTGGGTTTTTATGTTATTATGATGAAATGTGCTTTCTTTCACTGCAGTCTTCAATGATATAAAAAACAAATAAATTTTCAGACTCTTTTCTTCATTCTTTTTTTTTTTTTTTAAGCTTCATAAACTTGTTACTCCATACGAATCGTGTTAGTTGCAATCTCTCTTGCATGTATCGTGTTAGATAGTTGCAATTTGTGCGTGAAAAATGCTTATGCATGCTATCGTGAAAGTTATAAAGAAAAGAGAAGAGAAGAGATTATCTTGGAAATAAACGTCTCTTAAAGCATTTCTGAAGAAAACTCCTTGTGCAACAAACCAACAAGTGCCGAGCCGACCCAACAATGAGTGATCAACGAGTGTGCATTCAGTCGATGATGAGGAAGAATAAACATTCTTCAACATTTGTAAGACATAAATAATTTATTTAAATTATAATTTGCTTGATTTTACAGGCTATGTTTTCATTTCTTTGGATCAATCAATCATTGTTTAAATGTAAACTAATTAGCTAACTAATTTCATTGTTAAGAATGTAATCTCTGTTTTTAACATTATGTCTATGGGAAATAAATTCTTGCTTTACAAGTTTTCGCTTTATGAGCAAGCGTTAGGAATGAATTAACTCATAAAGTCGGGAGCAACCTGTAACTGAGAGCAAAGTGGAGGAAAAATTGTTGAAGATAAATAAGAAAGGCGCCTGGGATGGATGAGATCTCTCCAGTTATATTAAAGGAGGCAGCAAAGGAAGTAAGCAAGCTTTTTTTTTCCCACTCAACTTAATTATGAGAGCTTCCTTGGACTCAAGGGAGGTACGCATAGACTGGATATGTGCAAATGTGACCCCAATTCACTTAGGAGAATCAAAGGGTGATACAAGTAATTACAGACCTGTTAGTCTAACTTCTGCTCTGGGGAAATTAATGGAGGCACTGGTTAAAAAGCATTGCAGGATCATCTAGACAAGGCTTCAGTTATAGCTCGGACACAGCATGGTTTTGTTAAGGGGAAGTCTTGCCTGACCAATTTGATTGGATACTATGATGCAGTCACAAAAGAGCTGGATGCAGGGAATAACTTTGATATTATATACTTGAATCTTAGAAAGTCCTTTGATACTGTTGCACATGGAAGACTGCTGCACAAATTGGAGCAGTGTGGCATTTGAGGCAAATTGCTGCTATGGATAGAGGAATGGTTGAGTGGGAGAAGACAGCGTGGTAATCAATGGACTGCTCTTTGTGAACTAATGTTATTAGTGGAGTCCCTCATGGTTCAGTGTTGGGTCCATTGTTGTTTTCTGTATTTATAAATGATACTGATGATGGTATACCAGGCTTAATGTACAAGTTTGCAGGCGATACGAAGGTCGGCAGGGTTGTTAATGATATTAATGACAGTACACTGCTGCTGCAACAGGATCTAGAAAAGATGAGCAGATGGGCTGAGAGGTGGCAACTGAAGTTTAAGATTGACAAATGTAAAGTTCTGCATATGTGAAGCAGTAACCCCAGAGTAATATATCAACTGTGTGGTACTACACTGACAGGTATAAGGTAAGGTATGTTTGTGTCAAACGGCACCTGGGATTTCTCCCAACTCCGTGTGTGTTTCGCTGTATCAAGGACAGTACAGTGTGGGCCGTGTCTGTGCAGTGTGATATGTTGTGCCCATTGTTTGACCGGCTTATTGGCTGCCAGGCCCCTAGTGGAGCCTGACGTTGCCCATACCCTGCCACGTGGAGGCTAGCCGGGTGTATCCAGTATCACAACAAATTGCTCTGGCAGGTCCTGCCACATAGTTTCCTGGGAATTCAGTGGCTAGGACCTTAAAAAAAAAAAAAAAATACGCATTTGACATTAGTGCTTAATGGGATTGCTGTTAGGAAATCGGTGGTTGGGGTTGAACGCTAAAGAGATGTGTTAAAGGCCTAATAGGTCGGGCAAAATTTTGATGTTATTAAATTTAGATGTGAGGCTATGCGCTAGATAAAAGCTTGTTGTCTTAGAGATTTAGACGAAACCGGTGGAATTTAGACGTTGATTAGAATTTGGCGGCATTGTTAAGGGTGTACCTTGGTCAATTTAGTGAGAGAGCGGGGGGAAAACAGATAGAAGAATAGGGGCGATAGAGTAGGCATCCCCAAAGAAGTCAGTGGAGACGAGCCTCACCAGGAAAAGTATGGGGGGAAGGCAGGGAGGAGAGGAGACAGAGATCCATCCCCCCCTCTGCCTGCGGATGGGATTTTAAAGGGAACCAGGTTAGAGTACCCAGTTCAGATCACCAATGGCTGTTGGCAGCAAAGCCGCAGAATGTCTTCGTCAGTGTCATATCCAAGTAGTGTCGAATCCAGTATGAAGGTCAAGCTGCCCATCCTGCTCCAGGGGTGGGAGAGACACACATTTATTTCATTCATAATTTTTTTTTTTTGTTTCCACTCAACTCATTCATCTTTTTCTCACACACCAGAAGGAGATGCAATGATGTGTAGTGTAAATTTAAATACTAATTAAAACAAGTTAGTGTGTACTTAACTGTAGCATTTATGGTTTGTGTTTTTTTTTTATTTTTTCTCTCACACGCTTAGACTTTTATTCATTCTTCTAGATCTCATCTCATTTATTTGACTCTTACTTTCTGCACTGCACTCTGGGCACAACTTACTGTTATTCTTCAGTTGTGGTGCAGGCCTAGCCGCAAGTTTTTTTTTTTGCAGGCCAGGGGAGAATGCAGTAATAGTGGTTATGTGGTTAGTAAATGTTTGTTAGTACAGTATATGTAAAGTAATGTAAGTTATTTTTAACTTTGTATCCTTTCAGCCAATTACATTTGCTCTTCCACTCATTCCCATTCACTCTTTCTTTCCCTCATGCTAGGGCACTCTTTCTTTCACCAAAACTGCCATTTAATCCCTTTTACCATAATTCCTAGTTCACTCAGTGCCCATTGGCGCCTCCGTAGCCAGGTGGGAAGGAGCAGCAGTGCATAGCACACGCTTCTTGATTAGACCGGGGTTCGAGCCCGTCGCCACCAAATATGAAGGATGCGGAAAGGTCAGGGAATGACCACCGCATATCCCGGAGCAATATGGCCTTAGTTGCTAATGCTCCTAAAAACCAAACAACAAACAAACAAACAACAACAAACAAACTCAGTGCCCAGCCTATTCATTCTATCTTTCATTTTCATTCATTCATTCTTTTTTCATTCTACATTGGATCCCCTTGCTACTAGCTTACTGATATTTTTCAGTTAATCTGCTTCCCTGGCTGCCTGTACATCTCCCTCCCCTGCATGGTTACTTATTTGGTGTGGGCCCTAGGTTCCTACACATGGCAGGGTAGTCCTGGGGAGTTTTGTTATATCAGGTTTCTGTCAGGGTGCAGAATACTGCTGTCCTAACAGTTTTTAAGTCATCGTCTGGGTGTGGTGGGAAACTTGGGCAATTTTACTGTTGATTATTGTCTAATTGTTGGGGGGGGGTTAATTGCCATTCTTTGGTTTGCTCTGCGCATTTCGAATACTTTCTGCGTGAAAGATGTAAAAGCTTTATAATTTTGCTCTTCTATGATGAACAGATGTTCTTCTCCCCTGGGAAGGGGACCAATCTGTGCTATTAGCTCTGTTCTGGGGATGTCATATTATTATACATTCATATAGAATGTGTGCCCAGTCTTCACTTTCACCACAGGTGCAGTTTGGGTCATCGGTCAGGCCTAAGGAGGTTAGTTTTGGCTTTAGGGAGCCATGACCTGTCAATATAAATGTTGTAAAAAGTCCAGCGGCATACCACTTAGGTGGCTCTGGGCTAACCATTGACACCCGTGGCAGAAACCGTTTGGTAACCAGACCTCTGGTTTCCTGCTCCCACTTTGCCATAGCTCATGGAGCTTTGTGGCCATTCTTTTTCTTTCATCATTTAAGGTGTTGGTTGTGTCAAGGGCTATCCCCAGAAATTCTGTGGGTATACCCTTTTTAAATCTATAATATAAGCCTCTTTTGGCTACTTCCAGGTAAAGTGGGAGAGTTCCGGCCAGCAACTGTAGTGCAGGTGTGCTTACTGTGCAACATTCTCTGGTAATAGTGAGTAGTATTGTCCTTTGTATTGATTCTAATTTATTCCTATTTCTTACTATGGCCGAGCGGATGAACCACGCATCGGCTCCATAGGTGACAACAGGTAGGAACATTGCACGGTATATGACTGCCAGGGTCTTTCTTTTGAGCCCCCAGTCTGCTCGACTGATCCTGGCAATCATACCTGCATAATTTCTCACTTTCTTCTCCAAGTAGATCAAATGGGGGTAAAAAGTTAGTTTTGAATCAAAGACCACTCCAAGATATTTTAGTTCTGTTACCATTTTTATAGTGGTTGTGTTAATTTTGATTTGTGGATGTCTGCTTATGTCCAAATTGCCTTTTAGAAGTATTTGTTTGGTTTTTTCAGGCGATATTTTGAGCATGCGCATTTGTGCCCACTCCTGCAGCTGCAAGAGGGCGGCGTTTGCTCTACAACCACTCGTGAGTTACCTTTTACAAGGAAAATCATGTCATCTGCAAAGGCCAGGCTTTCCACGGGGCCCAGATCCAAGGCCAGAAATTCGTCCAGAACAATGTTCCAAAAGAAAGGGGCAAGGATTGAACCCTGCGGGCAGTCTTTATTCACAGGGTGTGTCGATTCCTGGAACCTTGTGCATATTGAGACACTTCTGTCTGTAAGGTAGCTGTTTATTACCTTATAGAGGTTTTGTGGGGCATTTGCCTGGCAAAGTCTCCTAAGGACACTAGGCCACCAGAGTGAGTCAAATGCCCCAGCAAAGTCAATGGAGATTGCCAGCATATATTTCTCCTCTGTGTTTTTAACTGTTGTCAGTAGGTGATGCATGGCATCCTCCGTGGAATTGCCCTGCTTAAAACTGTACTGATTGTTGGAATGCAAACCTGCTTCTGTGTAATATTGAGCTAATCTGCTATATATTAGTCTTTCATATATTTTCCCTAGTACAGGGAGTAGGGCTATTGGTCTATATGATTTGGGATCAGTAGGGAGTTTTTCAGGGTTTTTGAGAATTAATCTTAACACAGCTTGTTTCCAGATTTTTGGGAATATACCTTCTGTCATACAATGACAGAAGGTATATTCCTTCTGTCATTGTATTTATCTGGTGCTATTTCTGCTAATTTTTTGATAATCTCAACCTCTAAGAGGTCACAAAACCTGGGCATTTATTGTTTTTGGTTTTAGATAGTGCTATTTCTAAGTCTTGTATGGTGAACAGAGGTTCAATATTGGCATTGTCATATTCAGTGTTTTCTTTTATGTTTATCTGGGTGGGGGAAATGATTCCCAGTTTAAGTCTGAATGATACTGTCTAGGATGTTATTTACAGAATCCACCCAACACAGGGTTGGGGTTCCATCTGGTTTGACAGTAGTTTCTAAGACATCTCCTCTTGGCAGCTTGTTGGTCACTATTCTGTAGACAACTCCCCAGGGGTTATTGTTTCCAGTAGTTCCCACCAAGTGCCTCCAGCATTCCCTTTTCTTGTCTCTTATGAGAGCTGTATACTGATTCCTGAGAGTTCTATAAGAATCTCTCATCCACCTCATTTTGTGGCCAAGATGTTCTGGCTCTTTGAAAATGTCTCCTCGCCTGGTGTACCCTACTTCTGAGTATAGTCAGTTCGGGGCACCACAGGGAACTGTCTGCTTTCTTGGTTTTTTCCGTGGGATAGACAGGGTTGCTGTTTTTGTTAAAATGTTTGTCATAGTCAGTGTTTGCTCATCCGGGCTACAGTTGCCTGATCTAGACGACTCATTTTTCTGTTTTTGCAGCTCAGCTGCTGTATGTTCTGCAAAAATCTGCCAGTTTGCCTTTTTAAGGTTATACCTTTTGATATACAACAGGGAGTGTTGGATTGTTTGTAACTGCCTGTTTAGTTTGAAGGAAATGGCTCTGTGATCTGATGTGGTCCAAGCTGGCTGGACACACCAGTCTGTGATTTTATAAGCTATTGAATTGGTGGCAAGAGTAACATCAATGTCACTCTCCCACATGGTACTGTTAAAAGTTGGGAGGTTATTTGGTTGGTTTAGCACTTGAAAGGGTGAGGTGGCTATATATAGTCTGAAAGTATCCGGCCATTGTGTGTGCCTGCTCTGTCTTCCGTACGGGCTATGCCATAAGGCTGCCTGGCAGTTGACATCAGCACACACACTAGTTTGTGACTACTTGTAGGCATTCAATGGTTGGGTTTATATCTTCCCCTGGTCTGGAATATAGTGAAATAATGTAAAATTGTCCTACAGTACTAGTGATATGGGCACACACTCCCACTGGGGAACAGAGGTGACCCACCTTTGTGACTGTAAGGTCAGTATTTTTTAACTACTATTGCTGTAGAAGGGACACCTGAGGTGTATTCTATTATTTTATAGCCTCTTGGGTATCCTTGAACCCTACCCATATGTGTGTGTAGGGCTCTTGGAGTATCAAGATATCTATATTATTTTCTTACAATTTGAGTTTGATCTGATCTACAATGGCTCTTGCTCTTTGAGCATTCAATTGGACAAGATTTAGAACCCTAGTCATATTTATGTTTTCAGTAGTTGGTCCATAGTTGGTCCTAGATTGTATAAATTTTACCGTTTTTTTTTTATAACAGGGGCATTTATCATCCCTGATACTATGTGCATAGTCAGTCAGCCATGCTGCTTTACAGGTAGCACATTTTGGCTGCTGATTTTTATTTTGGAAGTCCTTGTAATTGTGGCCAGTGACTGCACAGTGGCCACAGACAGGGGAATTCTGACTGCAGTCTCTGGCAGTATGGCCATATTTATGACAGATAAAGCACTGCCATACAGGAAAGAATTCCCTGAATTTATGGCTGGTCCAGCCAGCGTAGACTCTTTGCTGTCCTTGTAGGTTTTTCCAAATTCTGGGTGACACTTCCACAATGACGTTGAATTGCCCATTTCTTTTGTTTTTTGTCCCTCTTTTTAGAAGAAATTCTTTGGCAAACTCATCCAGTTCCATTATATTGATAAAGATTTTGTTGTAGAAATCCAACATAAGATCTCTTTCCAGAGCTGTCTCAGGTAGTACTACACTGACAGTGGTAGAGAATGAAAAGCACCTGGGGGTAATTGTGCAGGTAGATATGAAGTTTTCTGAGCAGTGCAGACAGTCTGCAAGAGTAGCTCATGGTGTCTTGTCAGTGATATACAGGAATTTTTCTAGCTTATCCCCTTGTATAAGGCAAAGGTCAGGCCACACCTTGAGTACTGTATATAGGTCTGGTGGCCTCGTTTTAAGAATGATGCAGAGCTGCTGGAATGAGTACAGAGAAGGGCAATAAGATTAGTGAATGGAACAAAGGGTTGCTCTTACGAAGAAAGGTTTAAGTTTTGCAAATTACAGCGTCTGGAGACTAGGCACCTGCAAGGTGATCTGATTGAGGTGTACAAGGCTTGAATGGCTTGAGCATGCTCAATGCTGATGAGATTCTTCCTTTTGCTCAGAATAATCGCCTGAGAGGGCATAAATTCAAATTGAGGAAAGACAGTTGTAGGATAGATGTATGGAAGTTTGCCTTTAGCCAGTGGGTGGTTGATTGCTGGAACAAACTTCCATCTGTTGTTGTAGAAGTTGATAGCTTAAATAGATTCAAGGCAGAACTAGACAAACATTTGGAAAGAGAGTGGATGGGTGAAATGAGAAAAGTTTTTTTTTTTTTTTTTGGCTGATGCTATATAAGCTTGTTTTCTTGCTTCATGTGCCTTTACTAATGCTAAGCAGTGGTGATGTGTAACAGCACATCACCACCACCACTACTACTGCATATCACAACAGTGATGGCAATGTGCAATAGTAGTATTATAAAAGGATGCATGGAAATGCACTTATCTGCATCAGACAAAAAAAAAAATAATAAAATAAATAAAATAAAATCATTCATAATAGAAGAAAACACCCACACAAATTTGCATTGAACCCTTCGAAACTCGCTACCTCCACCACCTTGGATGGTGATTTATTCGAGTTATCTGTAACGTGCTGCCTGAAGTTAAACTTCATGAGATTCAATCTTCTGTTAATCTCTAAGATTCCATATTTGGTTCAGGTGATTGTGACCTGTCACTGAGAAGACAACAACCCTTTTCCTTCCAAACTATTTCAAACCAGTCTGATCACATAAACAGTTTGATCCATGCACAGTTCAACTTTCAGGCTGACCAACTAACTTCTCTTTTCATGTATCCCTTCTCTTCTGTTCTATTTGAACAAAATTCTTTTTTATATATTCCTGAAAATTTGAATATTCGAAAACTGAAGTTCAGTATCAGCATTTACCTTCTATTTTCTCAACAAATTAAAGTGAATGATACATAAAACACAGTACCATAGTATTATAGATTGCAATAGCCTTTAATGTTATTGTTTTCATTAAAAAAATATATAAAAAAAAATATATATATATATATATATATATATCAGAACAGAGTTTAACACATTGGCACTGTACTTCAGTGGATTGCTTGTCTGCAAATATCAAGACCACAACACATCATTCACTTTAACTAAGAGTTATTATAATACAGTGCTTGCTGCTTATTGTAATCATGGATAATGTTATTACTTTTAAGAAGTCCTGATCAGAAATATAAGAATACACAGAAAAACCACACAGAAACACCATTTATTGTAATCAGCACTTCAGTTTATTTTATCACTTTTTGCATTATCATGGTTTATGCATGTGTACTGGCAGTGATTACATAACAACATGGTCAAAACATCTCAACTTGTTCTTGAACTCTGACATATTGTGTGGTTAGTTACCGATTTTGCTTCGTACAGTTTGTATGGTTGTTGGTGATGACACTCCGACCAATGTGGTTGGAGCATTAACCCTGTTCTAATTCTTGATATATATACAGTAAGATCCCCATATCCATGGGGGATATGTTCCAAGACATACCGTGGATGGCTGAAACTGCAGATATAAGTGAACACTTGCTGACCCCATATATAACATGATTTTCTTGTACATACATACATATAATAAAGTTTAATTGATAAATTAAACACACAGTAAGACATTACCAACATTAAATATGGTAATAATAAAGTACAGCGGACTCTCAATTTACCGGGACACTTCAAGACTCCAAAAAAAAAAAGAAAAAAAAAAGAGAAATCATAAAATTCAAGTAATAACTAGAATAGGTATAAACAGGTATTTTGCAAATCACAAATAAGCAACAAGAACCGGCATTATAAGTCGTCATTGGGAGATTAGTGTGCTTATTATCTTGCAACACCTACCGCTCAAAAGAAAAGAAAGAGGGAAAAAAAAAAAAAAAAAAAAAAGAGAGACCAAATGTTTATTTTGATTTAGTGTGTTGCATCGATTGTTGTGTTCTGTCGCACCGCAAAAGGACAAATTTTGTTTCATTATTTATGCCAGGGATGTCGGAATTTTTTTATTTATTTTTTTATAGTAACTACTGTTTTTTTTTTTTTGTTTAGGAATTGCAAAAATGATGGGCAAACGCAAGAGTTGTGCTTTCAAATTAAACAAAAACTTGAAATTATTCAAAAGTTTGAAAACACTGCATCCGTTAAATCTCTAAAGAACCATTATAATGTTGGTGACCAAACCATACACAACATTGTAACAAATAAAGGGAAGCATCAAATTGGACACATGAGTAGTATGTGTTAAGTTTTTTGTTTTTTTTCTGTGGTTAACCACAGGTAACTGAATCAGTGGATACGGGGACACAACTGTATATACTTGAAGATATATTGGCAATCAAATTAAAGTATTTTATATTGCTTGATTTCAAATGTTTTCTTTCTGCCCATGTACACCTTTATATGTTCTTTATTTCTGCTTCAGATCAATAAAATACTGAACAGCTCCATTATTGTTCCTTTGAATATTGTTATCAGCTGAGTCTCAAAGTCATTATAATAAGTGGTGTCCACCATGTATTGTTCACTTTTACTTTAACAAAGTATCTATATTTTTTCATTCTAAATAATGTCATGTCATTAAATTACACTACTGTTTCTCAATATTGTATTTATGCTGACCAGTTTGTGAGTACATCATGATCTACACTGTTCTTCAACTCTTTATTTACCACACCAAGCCTAGTTTCCTTTTTCTTTTGATTATCTACATTTTACATCTTTAACTCATAACTCATAACTGTAACTCCCTTGCCCTGCAGGATACTCTCTGTGGGCTTCCTTATTGAGGACTATTCCATTCCCTATTAAACACACATACATTCAGTTTCCTGAGGCACTTCACCATGCCTATATTGATCATGGTTTCACAAATTAAATTATTTATACATATTGAAGTATATCTCTCTTTGCAATATCTAATGACACAACTGAAAAACTGTAGTTTCTCGATTCCTTTTAATTTTCTATTATTTTATGAAAATAAAATTAATAATAAAATTAAATTTATATCTTTTGCTTATCATGTTTTAGTGAAAACAGATTTATTTGATTTCATTTTAAAAATGTACTACAGCAAGTGAAAAGATGAGTTTTCATTATAACAATTCCAAGCAATGATTTGTGTTAACTACCTTCTCAGCATGGCAATATAATGCTGTATTTAAAAGCAAGCACTTATATATCAATAATGATACAACATTTAAAAACTTTACATTATATGATTAATATAGCAAAATTTAATATAGTAAAATTTGAGTAGCAAATATCGTGTATTAAAAGTTTTATAAATATAAAGAAGGATATTGATATTAATATATACATAAAATAACATTAAATTCTGAGCATTCATTTAGGTAGAGAATAATATCATTCTTTAAGTTTCAGGAGGTGCAGTTGGATTAGGCCTGAAACCATGATTTCTCATATATTCAAGCAACTGATCCGGGAGCTCGGCTAAGACTTCTTTGGCAAGATACATCTGACTTTGTTTCCAATGATATCCATTCAGAAAGTTTCTCAGCGGAACAAACTAGATTTAAAACAACATATAATAATTAAAAAAGGCACTAATATGTGATAATTCATTAAAATTATAAATGATGCTAATACTTGTATATAGGGTGGGTAGTTATGTAATGTAATAATGTGGGTAATGTCAATAAAATGGGTGAATTCAACCCAAATAAAAAGAGCACTACATAACATATTACCCACTAGAGGACTAGTGTGACTGCTTGAATTTTGTGTTCTGTGAACGTTAACAGTTCTGTGTAATTTTTTTCTCTCCTCAGTTTATTGCCTCGTGTAGCATTTTCAATCAGGCAATGTTACATTTTCTTTACTCTGAATTCCTTTACTAGTCACATCCATTTCACCATTTATATTGTATGAAGAGCACCTTGGCCATTTACTTACTACACAAAGCAAGCTCCTTTCCGGTAACCTTGCCTCTGGTGCTCCCGTAATTCTCTTAATGTGCTACTGCCTTAAATGAAATTCTCACATCATGGTAGCTCATTTGACCCTATACCGTCCAATTAGTCGCTTGTCTGTTGGCTAAAATGGTGAAACTACAAAGAAACAAGAGCTAGCTCCACCATGCAGATCATGCAATAAATGCTAAATATCTGTTCAGCTACTGTTCAATGTGGAGGACCATGCTCTCGTGGTCTCTGTAGCAACATCTCAATATCCAGACTTTTCACATCAAGCTTGCACTCAATTTCTTTGTACATCCAGTTGTAGCTAGGCTGAAGGCAATTCAGCAAAATAAATGCATATTTTCTTCCCAGCAAGTTCACAGGGCAGATTACATGCTCTCTCCTGCTTGGCTCTATGTCAGTTCCCTATGGAATTTCACTTCCAGATAATGGCTGTGTTATTCAGTCAACTGTTTGTTATGATGTGAGCTATTCCTTCAGTTTTATTAATGAACAGTCCTCCGATTGTGCATCCCTTACTGCAGCCAAATGTGACACACAAACAATCTCAGCCTGCACATAGGTCTATATGAGTATATTAATATCAGTGTATCGGTGTTTTGATACACCATAGACACTCTTAAAAAAACTACAAAGTAGTTGTTGTGGGCATCATTTGCTCTTTCTCATATTGTGCTCTGCCTTTACGACGAGTTGCCATGATGCTGCACTACCTCGAATAAGTAACGCTTCACTAATAGAGAAGGCTATTGTTACTTATTCTCAGTGAGTACCACCACCCAGACATGTTTCAAGGCTATTGGCCTATCATCAGTGGGTGGGCAGGTACCCTAGTATTGCAGACATGACGACCCAGTTGTGAAGTTAATCGCACAATATGAGAGATGCCAAAAGGTGTATAAGATAATATTTAAAATAAATAAATGCACATGGCATAATACTTTAAGAGTTTAGTATCTATATAATAATATCGGTGTTTTGATACACCATAGACACTCTTAAAAAAACTACAAAGTAGTTGTTGTGGGCATCATTTGCTCTTTCTCATATTGTGCTCTGCCTTTACGACGAGTTGCCATGATGCTGCACTACCTCGAATAAGTAACGCTTCACTAATAGAGAAGGCTATTGTTACTTATTCTCAGTGAGTACCACCACCCAGACATGTTTCAAGGCTATTGGCCTATCATCAGTGGGTGGGCAGGTACCCTAGTATTGCAGACATGACGACCCAGTTGTGAAGTTAATTGCACAATATGAGAGATGCCAAAAGGTGTATAAGATAATATTTAAAATAAATAAATGCACATGGCATAATACTTTAAGAGTTTAGTATCTATATAATAATATCGGTGTTTTGATACACCATAGACACTCTTAAAAAAACTACAAAGTAGTTGTTGTGGGCATCATTTGCTCTTTCTCATATTGTGCTCTGCCTTTACGACGAGTTGCCATGATGCTGCACTACCTCGAATAAGTAACGCTTCACTAATAGAGAAGGCTATTGTTACTTATTCTCAGTGAGTACCACCACCCAGACATGTTTCAAGGCTATTGGCCTATCATCAGTGGGTGGGCAGGTACCCTAGTATTGCAGACATGACGACCCAGTTGTGAAGTTAATCGCACAATATGAGAGATGCCAAAAGGTGTATAAGATAATATTTAAAATAAATAAATGCACATGGCATAATACTTTAAGAGTTTAGTATCTATATAATAATATCGGTGTTTTGATACACCATAGACACTCTTAAAAAAACTACAAAGTAGTTGTTGTGGGCATCATTTGCTCTTTCTCATATTGTGCTCTGCCTTTACGACGAGTTGCCATGATGCTGCACTACCTCGAATAAGTAACGCTTCACTAATAGAGAAGGCTATTGTTACTTATTCTCAGTGAGTACCACCACCCAGACATGTTTCAAGGCTATTGGCCTATCATCAGTGGGTGGGCAGGTACCCTAGTATTGCAGACATTAACTTCACAACTGGGTCGTCATGTCTGCAATACTAGGGTACCTGCCCACCCACTGATGATAGGCCAATAGCCTTGAAACATGTCTGGGTGGTGGTACTCACTGAGAATAAGTAACAATAGCCTTCTCTATTAGTGAAGCGTTACTTATTCGAGGTAGTGCAGCATCATGGCAACTCGTCGTAAAGGCAGAGCACAATATGAGAAAGAGCAAATGATGCCCACAACAACTACTTTGTAGTTTTTTTAAGAGTGTCTATGGTGTATCAAAACACCGATATTATTATATAGATACTAAACTCTTAAAGTATTATGCCATGTGCATTTATTTATTTTAAATATTATCTTATACACCTTTTGGGGTAGTGCAGCATCATGGCAACTCATCGTAAAGGCAGAGCACAATATGAGAAAGAGCAAATGATGCCCACAACAACTACTTTGTAGTTTTTTTAAGAGTGTCTATGGTGTATCAAAACACCGATATTATTATATAGATACTAAACTCTTAAAGTATTATGCCATGTGCATTTATTTATTTTAAATATTATCTTATACACCTTTTGGCATCTCTCATATTGTGCGATTAACTTCACAACTGGGTCGTCATGTCTGCAATACTAGGGTACCTGCCCACCCACTGATGATAGGCCAATAGCCTTGAAACATGTCTGGGTGGTGGTACTCACTGAGAATAAGTAACAATAGCCTTCTCTATTAGTGAAGCGTTACTTATTCGAGGTAGTGCAGCATCATGGCAACTCGTCGTAAAGGCAGAGCACAATATGAGAAAGAGCAAATGATGCCCACAACAACTACTTTGTAGTTTTTTTAAGAGTGTCTATGGTGTATCAAAACACCGATATTATTATATAGATACTAAACTCTTAAAGTATTATGCCATGTGCATTTATTTATTTTAAAAATTAATATCAGTGGTAATGTCAATAAAATGGGTGAATTCAAACTTTTGTTAGGACAACTAATTCTGACATAATAGGGCTAACAGAAACATGGTGCCACCAGGAAATTGGGGATGATGAGTTTCACTATGATATGTATAATGTATTTAGGAATGACAGAAGGGGTGGTGGGATCATGCTTTTTTTTTTTTTTTTTTTTTTTAATATTAAAAGCAGCCTGAGTGCAAAAAGAGCGTTTACTGAGTGTGAAGTTATGTCTGCCAGCACAGAATCTGTGTGGCTTGAGTTAATTGGAAGCAAAGGTAAGGTATAATGAGAGTAAGAGTAATCTACAGACCAGAAGATTCTGAAGAGATGACGAGAGTCTCTACATGCAGATGGAACAGGCAAGCAAGTGCGAATGTCTTATTATTTGGAATAAATGGGAAGGCAACTCACGGTGAAGAAAATTTTTTTTTTAAATAGACTAGATGATTTGTATCAGCATGTTAGAGAAAATATAGGGGTAAGAATATTCTTGACCTACTCACAAATCAGATGACATAATAGGGCTTAAATTACAGGAACCATTGTTAGGTAGTGATCATGCAATCATCAGTTGGAAGATGAAGAAAGATGCTGCAGGCATGGGTTTTAATTTCAGAAGAGGGGACTTTTGACAGTTTAAATTGCTATGTGGCATCTATTAATTGGGCGGATTGCAAAGCGAGGGTGAATACATTTTAATCATGGAATACCTTTAAAGCAAAAATCACAGAAGCCACGAATGCACACATACCATTAAGAAAATACTGCAGGAGAAGGATGTTGAAATAGATGAATATGGAGCTGGCTGGTTAAAGCAAAGGACAGTTAGAGTGATGAAAAGTATCAAAGCCTACAACAGATACAAGTTAATCTGTAAGAGTAACACAAATAAGGTTATGGAGGCCAAGACAGCGTAATGAGGACAAGGAAATTTTCATGCATGCAAATACAAAGAAGAAAACAACTCAGATCGGACTCTTGTGTATTGCACATGGGAAAGCCTTAGATAACCCAGCTGGTAGTGCTGATGAACTGAATAGGTACTTTGCATCAGTCTTTACTAACAAAACTTGTCATATGCTGAGGAGAGGCTGTGCAAGTGAGGCTGAGCCACACAAAATTAGTGATTTTAAAATTACAGATCACTTTTAATAGAAAACTTTTGAGAATAAAGTCAAATAAGGCTCCTCAAGTTAATAGCATATACCCAGTAATTTTGAGGACGATGGCCAGAGTGTATTGAACAAGAGGTTAATTATGAAGGCAACATTGGACTCAGGAGAGATCTCTTTGGATTGAAGAAGTATCAATACATAAAGGAAGTTTTTAGAATGAAGTTGGTAACTACAGACTTGTAAGTGTAACCTCAGTGGTAGGAAAAAGCTTAGGCAGGCAATGATTAAGAGTGTACCTGCTGGGGCATTTAGATAGAATTGGCATTCAGAACAACATTGGTTTTTTTAAGGGAGAAAATCATGTTTAACTAACATGATAAACTATTTTGACACAGTTAATTATGAGCTGGATGTAGGGGACAATTTCCACAGTTTTTCTGGATTTTAGAAAACCATTTGACTGAGTCAAATGCTATGCTAAAATGCCTCTTTGCCTCTGCAGATAGTTATTAAAATATTAAAAATGAAAAATATGTGAAATACTAAAATTCTGAAGACTTCAAATTTGAATTTCTTAAACTATCGGCCTAGTCTCACAACAGCTTACAAACCAGCATGCAATGGCCATGCGAATTGTGCTGTGGAGATTAACTTTGTTTCACAACTGAATCACCTGAAAGTGTGCCATGCACATAACCTAGCCACATCTCAGCTGACAAGAGGATGGAACCAACTTCAGCAACTATATGTGTACTACCCATAATTTGCTTTGTATCAGATCATGATCCTATTGCTTTCCTAGCTTATCTGCTGGCATACAATTTTCATCTGCTATGGACATCGGTAAACTGCTTTGCCACCTCAGTTATCCTTTGTCGTGTTGACACATGCACGCGTGCACACACACACACACACACACACACACACATTGAGCTCGTAGTCTGTTTACTTACAACATGACTTAAATTTGTAACACATACTGATGCTTCAAATCCAAAACCCTCTCTGAGAGATCAAGAGCATGGTGGTCACTTTACAAATTTATTTTAAGCATAAGCAAACTCTGCACCAAAAATGGAAATTGTTGGGAGTAATATTCAAGATAGAGCAATCTTCGACAGAAGAAAATCCCAATCAATAAGGTGCTATCTTCATTCCATCCCTAAGAAAGGTAAGCTACCTTTCACTGAGAAGATAAGGAATTGTCCTGAATTGCTAAATTCTGAAACTGGCTTTAATACATTTCAAGGTTCAGAGCAAAATCAAATCATATGCTTAAGCTGCCCAAAAACCACCAGAACATCCTGTCATCTGTGCAACTGACATGGCAACATCTAGTTGTAGCCATCAGTTCATTTGCACTGTCAGAAATTGCTGGTTCAGAAAATATCCCAGAATTTATTCTGAAATGTCTGAGTTCATATATTTTGGATCCACTGATTTATATATCTAATGAAATTCTTGCTTGACACACTATCCTTCCAGAGGGTAACATATACACAGTCATACTTCTCTCACCAAAATTTCTGCAACAATTCTGCTGTCTCACTTCAGATCACTCTATAACATGAGCAACTTGTCTTCTCAAACTATTAGGAAAAACCCTGGAGCTGATCTTCACTTCTCAGTTTTTTTCTAAATCATCCTTCACAAATACAATACTACATAAGAAAATAGATCATGTATCACTAAACTGTTATTTGCAACATTGAAAATCCTTGAGGCCTTTGAAGTCAAAGATTAAATGGCTATTACATACCTCGACGTCCATACTGCATTTGACAGTGTTAGTGCTGATGCACTGCTTCAACTCTGTAAAGATTATTACATGGTTAAAGGTGATTTGCTTCATTTCCTCAAGGCACTCTTCAAGGTTAGGGTTCCATAGCTTAACATACATGGTCAATTGCAATCTTAAGGTGGGCGTCCTCTCTGGGCTGCTCTCAGCACTTTTACATCCTTTTGTTTAAAGCAGAAATTTACTGTTATGCTATGCTATGCTGATGATTTAAAAATAATGACCCAGATCAAATCTACAGATTGTCAGCAAGTTGTTACTGTTTGTCTCAATGATACCCTGGGCTTCATCATTGAATACCTAGGCCAGTTTGGTCCCAAGATTAACCCTGACAAATCAGCACAGCTATTCTTCTCCTTGAAACAGACACCATCCCAAATTGCGGTAGTGATCAGAGGAAAACAAATTCCAATAGTGGATACAATATTGGAATTTGCTTTCCTCTGATCTGGACTTGGGTATAATTTCTGACAGTAAACTCAGTTTCCACCATCACATTGAAGTAATGCGACAAAAATACTGAGAATGCACTGAATAATGAAGCAATACCTTCTTAACGTGTATTGCCAAACATTCATAAGAAATATATTCACTTGTTCTTCCACTCTGCTATTCTGTGTGATGCAGAAAGTTGGGTATCAGCAGCCCCAAACACTTTTAAAATGCTCTTCACAGCAGAGTACTGGGTGCTTTAATTGGCAGTTTTCAAGAGTAACTGCTCCCTTGTCTGAAGCAGCAGTGCACTTGCTACTGCCTTAATTATCTCAGCACCTAATTATATGGGAGGTTTGTTAGTATGAACCAGAGCTGTAATGCTCAATACGTTCTACATTTATATCAATATTTTTGTAAAATAATAAGAGAAGTTTACCTCAATATAGTATGTCAGCTAGTTCACAAACACCCCCCCCCCTCGCCCAGGTTTCAACGAACCGACATATCAACAGGTTACAAATATTTCCTTGTATACGCTATCGTAGGACCAGATTTCACTTTTATCCAAAGGATTAAATTATAATTTACCACCTTGAAAACTACCTAAAAAACAGGGCATAATTGATATTGAATTTGGACTTTGTAATGTTCCACAAAAAGATTTATTTATTCAACAAGTTAACCAAGTGGTGAATAACGTAAAAGAAACGCGACTTACTAAATTGAATACACACGACAGGTCAGCTTTACGTGAAAACGGGGAAATAAAGACATTATTATACTGAGGGCAGATAAAGGAGATACAGTGGTAATACTCGATAAACCTGATTATATTAATAAGTTAGAATCAGTTGTTTCAGATACCTCCACTTATTTTGAAGTAGACCCAGCACTATTTACCAATTTAGTCAATCAATACAATAAAATATTAACCATGTATTGAAAAAATGACTACATTACTATGGCTCAGTTAAAGGAATTGAAGGCCAGACCATACAATATTCCTGCACTTTTCGGTCAGGTAAAATTACACAAGACTGGATTTCCTATTGTTTCCTACAGAAACTCGGCATTTTCATCCTTGGCCACACATGTATAAAGCATTATAAAGCCCTTTAGACAGGCGATACAATTTGGGATTAAGAACTATGATACATTATTTAATAACCTTAAGGACTGTAGACTTGGCGACAATGACAATTTATTCTCACTAGATGTTACCTCATTATATACAAATGTAAAGATTGAATACACATTAGATATTATTTGGGATATATTAAATAATAACTAGATACTGATTAATATCAAAACTTCCTATTAAGGAAATTTTTCACTTAATTAAACTGCTAGTTGAGGCAAATTACATCACCTTTCGAGACAAAGTGTACAAACAAATTTTTGGTTTGGCAATGGGATTGAGCCTGAGCAGCTTAATATTGGAGATCTATCTCTCATCGATTGAGCATATACATCTGACACCTTTTCGACCCTGTATTACATACTATGGGAGGTATTTAGACGATGTTCTAGTTATTACTGATAGTAGTACTATCCAAGACATTTTACATTCGTTTAATAATATTCATTCTAGACTCAAATTTACATTGGAAAGGGAGGATACGGATACAAAGTCATTAAATTTTCTAAATTTCATGCTTACTCGGGACTCGCATAAAATCCAATTTTACATCTATCGAAAACCTACAAGCACCGGTATGCTTCTACATTATAACAGCTATCACCCATTCACCTACAAAAGATCAATTATCTTTAATCAATTTCTAAATGCCTACAAATATTCAATGATGGAATCTGCTTTGGCTCAGAAATACAAATATTAACCAGCAGATTCTTAAACAGGGGTTATCCCCTTGCTACAATAAACTGAATTAGGGTACAAGCTAAGGACAGGATACAAAATACTAGACCAACCAACAATAGTAATATCAAAAAATACTTTATTTCTGTCCCATATGTTGAACAGTGGCACAAACAGCTTCACAGATTCTTTAAAGATACCGAATTTAAAATTGTGGCCAGGCCAATATGGAAATTACACACTATACTGAACAATCGCTCAGTCTTTTCCTCGTTTGCAACACAAATTAATGACCTGGTATACAACATTTCTTGCGGTGATTGTGACTCATCTTACCAGGGTTCGACGAGTTCGTGCTTCTTGTTCGGCAGCGTCAGAATTAGCCTTTCACGCCATTAACGAAAAAATACTTTTTTATTTAACCAGGCCAAAATACTTAAGTGTCCAACATAATTATACGCGACTATTAATTGCAGAAACCGTAGAAATTAAATTACATGAAAATTCTGTTAATGTTCGTCAGCCATATCTGATCTCCAATTCGTGGGCTTTTACACACATGTGCGAAAACTAATAATCCTATTTAAGTTTCATGCGCAACCCTATTCGGTAATTTTCATTCCTGTGATCACGACATACGGTCGAAAAGCATTGTCAGCTTCAGGAAGGAAAATCGTTTTGCAATTTTTTTGTTAAAATTCTTTTAATTAATTTTCTTATTTTTAATTGTATTAAATTGAGTTTTATTGGGTTTAATTGATTTTTAATTATTTTTTACTCTAATGTAAGTTTTTTGATTTTTTAGTTTTAATTTCTGGAGAGTATCATACGGAAGTGTTCTATGTACTATATTGAGATAAACTTCTCTTATTATTTTACAAGATGGGAGGTTTGTACATGGAAGATCTCAGAATGTCCTCTTAGGGTTCATCCCTCATAGCCCATAACAGACTCCATCACACTGACAAGTTTATATATTTTGAATAATAGTCAACATATATAGTGCAGTAAGAGAATACTTACTTTCCACAATCCACCATAAACAGAAAGTACTGGTGATAGATCCTCAATTTGTTTAGTGATGTATCTTCCACCAGCATTACTCCTTTGTAGGCATGACATGTGAGCACTTGCTCAGTGTCTTTGTTTGATCCATGAACTTGGGAGCTCATGTAGCAGTGTCACCAAGATTCTATTTTTCTTGTTAGCTGGGCTGTTCATTCTATGAGGTGCTACCCAAATGCTCCCAAAATTTAAATGCTGCATGGGAACTACATCTAGCATGGACTTGCAGCGCTAGATAACATTGCATGCATCCTTTGTGAATCAATGTGCTGTGTGGCATCGGGCTGGATAGAGTCATTAAATATATTTATGCGAAGTTCTTTGGCAGTGTGTTTCACATAGTTTGCAATTGTTGCGATGGCTATGAGAGAGCAACGTGCTTGCAACAAGTTTTGTTTCCTTCTTAACAATTTGAATGTCGGTTTAAAACAGTTGAATGTCAGTTTATGACGACGATTGCTCTGAGAATCCATCACTGAGCACCAACCTGGAAAACGTTGCAAAAGTTCGGATGCTGATGTGGATGGTTTCACTGTGAAGACCACAGTGGAACCATCCACAACATTTGAGGCATTGTAGGACCATCGTACGGCATGTGTCAGCGGATTTTGTCAGACAACTTGAACGTGAGAAGGATTGCAGCCAAGTTCGTGCCACGGTTACTGAGTGAGGACCAAAAGCAGCATCACATGGAAGTTAGCAGAGATCTTCAAGAACAGGCTAGGAGTCATCAAAACTTTTTTTCTACAGTTGTCACTGGCGATGAAAGTTGGGTAGAGAGTGGTAATAAAAAGATGCTGCTGTACACGGACTAATGTTATTAGTGGAGTCCCCCAGGGTTCGGTGCTGGGCCCATTGTTGTTTTGTGTATTTATGAATGATATCGATGAAGGTATATCAGGCTTAATGTCCAAGTTTGCAGATGGTACAAAGGTAGGCAGGGTTGTTAATGACACTAAAGACAGTATGCTACTGCAACAGGATCTACAAAAGTTAGGCAGATGGACTGAGAAGTGGCAAATGAAGTTTAACATTGACAAATGCAAAGTTCTACACATGGGTAGCAGTAACCCAAGAGAAACGTACCAACTGTGTGGTATTAAACTCAGGGAGGTAGAGAATGAAAAAGACTTGGGGGTAATTGTATAGTCAGATATGAAGTTCTCTGAGCGGTGCAGATGGGCTGCCAGAGCAGGTCATGGGGTTTTGTCAGTGATATATAGGAATTTTGCTAGCTGATATAAGGTGGTGATTATTCCTTTGTATAAGGCAATGGTCAGGTCACACCTTGAGTACTAAATGCAGGTCTGGAGGCCTCATTTTAGGAAGGATGTAGAGTTGCTAGAACAAGTACAGAGAAGGGCAACAAGATTGGTTAGAGGAACAAAGGGGTTCTCTTACCAATAAAGGCTTAAATTCTATCAGTTGCAGCATCTGGAGATTAGGCACCTGCAAGGTGATCTGATTCAGGTGTACAAGGCCTTGAATGGTTTGAGCAGGCTCATTGCTGATGGTTCTCAGATTAAGACCCCAAGGGGCATAGATTCAAATTGAGGAAAGACAGTTGTAGGATAGATGTGTGGAAGTTTGCCTTTAGCCAGCGGGTAGTTGATTGCTGGAACAGACTTCCATTTGTTGTTGTGGAAGTTGATAGTTTTTAAATAAATTTAAGGCTGAACTAGACAAACATCTGGAGTGACCAGATGGGTGAAATGGGAAGGGTTTTTTTTTTTTTTTTTTTGGCTGATGCTGTATAAGCTTACTTTCTTGCATCATATGCCTCAACTAATGCTAATGCTAACATGGGTATGACCCAGAAACCAAGCAACAATCATCCCAATGGAATAGCCCATCTTCACCCCGACCGAAGAAAGTCCAACAAGTGAGGAGCAATGTGAAGTCTATGCTGATCTGTTTTTTGTACATTGATGGGATTATCCATAAGGAATCCATCCCTCCTGGCCAGACATCAACACAAAGTTCTACTGCAACGTCCTGAGGTGGTTAAGGGAAGCTGTCAGGAGGAAACATCCAGAGAAGTGGCGCACAAAGAACTGGGTCCTTCATCATGACAACATGCTGGTCCACACATCTCTCACTGTGGCACAGTTTTTAGCATCCAAACAACATGACAATCATCCCCATTCCCCCCTATTTGCCAGACTTAGACCCCTGAGACTTCTTCCTCTTCCCAAGAATGAAAATCAAGCCGAAGATTTGACAGAGTAGAGGATATACAAACTGAATCACAGGGGATGTTGAACACTACTGTAACTTTCAGGATGCATTCAAATCATGGGAGAAGCACTGGGATCAGTGTTTACGCTCTCAAGGGGACTACTTCGAAAGTGATGGTGGCAAATAAGACTCAGGGTGAGTCTAATTTATTTTATAAATACATTTCGGGAACTTTTGGGTAGCACCTTGTATTAATGAAGAAAAAAATTTACTTGTAACTCAGCTTGGTCATTATGTACCTACATATCTTTATGTATATATGATTTTAAGTATGGGTTTTTATGCATTTATATGTATCACATATTTTGTTAATTTTTTTTTTTTTTTTTTTTTTGGATATTCTGTTTCTTATCATTATAGTTAATATGTTGTATCTGTTTCATATAGTTTGGGTTAACATATTTTGTCACAGCTTTATATTTTAACCTATTATGTATCTTATTGCTCCTTTCCCTGGTACTAAAATGCTCAGAATCTCGAAGTTGAGTTATCAGCTAGAAGAAGTACAGAGAAGCGATCTTGTAACCAAAATACATGCGAATCCTCTAGCATTAGTCTGCCATGAAGTGAAATTGTGTATTTTTATTTTCTTGACTATACAATACAATAAAGATTTCTTACATAACAAAACAGGAGTTTGACAAGTGGGAGAATCACTGCCGGACACTGTGTGTCATCTTTCAAGGGAATGTCAGGAACAGTTGGGAATAGTACTTATCAAATATTTTATTTGTTACTTAATTTATTTTTTTATTTATTATTTTTTTTCCATAAATCATACACTGGTTATACCCATTGGAGGGCTATGCAACCCTTTCATTTCAAGTCAATATGATAATCTTGAAACTTAACCGATAATGCTTGATGATGCACTTCAACTATCTAAATTAGAGACAGACTTATGTATTTCTACAATAACCAGAAAAATGGAAACAGGTGGTTTCATACCAAATAAATGCTACCTAGTATTTATTTGGTATGAAATCTAGAGTATTTTGGTATGCTATCTAGAGTATTTTGTATCTACATTCACACATGAGGAATTAGTCAAGGAGGGAAATGCCAGAAGCTAATCAAACTCTAACAGGGGGCTAAGTGATTTTGTAATAACTGAGAGCAAAGTGGAGCAGAAATTGAAGTTAAACATAAGGTACCTGGGGTGGATGGGATCTATCCACTTATATTAAAGGAGGCAGCAGAGGAAGTAAGAAAACCCTTAGCTATAAATATGAGAGCTTTCTTGGATTTAGGGGAGGTCCCAATGGACTGGAGGTGTGCAAATGTATCCCCAATTCACAAAGAGGGTTCAAAAGTAACTATAGACCTGTTAGTTTACTTCTGCTCTGGGGGAAAATAATGGAGTCACCAGTTAAATAAACATTGCAGGATCATCTAGACAGGACTGCAGTAATAATTCAGACACAGCATGGGTTTTTTAAAGGGAAGTCTTGTCTGACCAATTTGATTGGTCAGACAAAGGAACTGGATGCAAAAAATAATGTTGATATCATATACTTGGATTTCAGGAAACCTTTTGACTGTTGCACATGGAAGACTACTGTACAAATTGGAGCAGTATGACATTAAGGGCAAGTTGCTACAATGGATAAAGGGATGGTTCAGCGAAAGATGACAGAGTGGTAATCAATGGACACTGCTCTTTGTGGACTAATGTTATTATTGGAGTTCCTCAGAGTTCGGTGCTGGGCCCATTGTTGTTTTGTGTATTCATCAATGATAATGATGAAGGTATATCACACATAATGTCGAAATTTGCAGATGATACAAAGGTTGGAAAGGCTGTTAACAACAGTAAAGACAGTATGCCACTGCAACTGGATCTAGATAGGTTGGGCAAATGGGCTGAGAAGAGGCAACTGAAGTTTAACATTGACAAATGCAAAGTACTGCATATGGGTAGCAGTAACCCAAGAGAAACATACCACTGTGTGGTACTACACTCAGGGAAGGGGAGAGTGAAAAAAAACCTGGGGTAACTGTGCAGTCAGATATGAAGTTCACTGAGCAGTGAAGACATCTGCCAGAGCATGTCACAGAGCTTTGTCAATGATATATAGGAATTTTGCTAGCAGGGACAAGGAGGTGATATTCCCATTGTACAAGGCAATAGTCAGGCCACACCTAGAGTACTGTGTCTAGGTCTGGAGACCTCATTTTACGAAAGATGTAGAATTGCTAGAATGGGTACAAAGAAGGGCAACAAGATTGGTGAGGGAAACAAAGTGGTGCTCTTACCAAGAAAGGCTTAAGTTTTGCAAATTGCAGTGCCTGGAGACCAGGCACACAAAAAAAACCCTCCCATTTCACCCATCCATTCTTGTGAATGGATGGGTGAAATGGGAGGAAGCTTGCTTTCTTGCATCGTATGCATCAACTAATGCTAATGTTATAAAAAACATTAACAATATTTTACATTTCTTTTGGTACTTGCTTCCACATGATCATGATGTTTACACGCCAAATATTGCCCAAATTATGTGTTGGTTGTTCCTTTGCAATGTGCTTGCCTGAATAAGTTAAAATGAATTTTGTCTTATCCTGCATTGCATTGCACAATTTATGTAAATTTTAGTGAATGCTATAAAAGGTTTCATGTACAAATAATATCATACCTAAAGTTTTTTTTTTTTGGGGGGGGGGGAGAACCAGTAAAATACTCAAATATGTTTTCATATAAAACAGTTGATTCTTACTTGAACAATATCTCTCTGAGCCATCCTGCCACGAGAAGAGATTCTTAGATTATCACCATCCAGTTCTTCCATTGCTAAAAATAAACCAGCAGAATTTAATATGCATTTAAAACTTTAAGTTTAGATATTTGAAAATCAAAACTAAGTCAAAAAAGCTGTGCTTTTCAAAATTGGCAGCAAGTAATATCAATAACAAATTGGGAGCTTTATGTAAGTTTGTATAATCTTAATACCTAGAAAGGATATAAGACGTTCTACCCAAAAAGTTCCTGAAATCTGAATGTTGCACAGGAACTACGTCTAGTATGGACTTGTGGCGCTAGGTAACACTTCATGCACCCTTTCAAGAATCAATGTGCCATGTGGTATTGGGCTGGATAGAGTCATTGAATATTTATGCGCAGTTCTTTGGCGGTGTGTTTCGGATAGTTTGCAATTGTCGTGATGGCTGATGTGAGAGAGAAACATGTTTGCATCAAGTTTTGTTTCCTTCTTATTGCTGCAGTCTTGTCTAGATGATCCTGCAATGCATCTTTAACCAGTAACTCCATTATCATTATTTTACCCAAAACAGAAGTTAAACTAACTGGTCTGTAATTACTTGTGTCACTCTTTGATCCCCCTTTGTGAATTGGGGATACATTTGCACATCTCCAATCCGTAGGGATTTCCCCTGAGTCCAAGGAAGCTCTCATAATTATGGCTAAGGGTTTGCTTACTTCCTTTGCTGCCTCCTTTAATATAACTGGATAGATCCCATCCACCCCAGGTGCCTTTCTTATGTTTAACTTCAACAATTCCTCCTCCACTTTGCTCTCAATGATTACAAAATCATTAAGCACCCTGTTACAATTTGATAAACTTCTGGCATTTTCTTTCCTTAATAACTCCTCATGTGTGAATGTAGATACAAAATACTCATTCAGTTTGTTTGCTATCTGAGCAGGATCATCAACAGTCAAACCATCGATATCAAGTGGACCAATCTGATTCATCCCCTTCCTTTTAGAGTTTATATAAATAAAGAAATCCTTGCTGTTTTTCTTAGCATCCTTTGCCAAATATTTCTCATAATCTACCTTCACTTGCCTAATCTCTATTGTGACTTGATTACAGACTAGCTTATATCTACCAAAGGCTTCTGTGTCGCCTGATAATTTATATGCATCCATGCATTTTTCTTCTCTGCCATGAGTCTCATTAGTTCATTTAACAACTATTTAGGCCTAAACCTTGAACATTATTTCTTAATAGGTATGAAAAGTCTAGTAGCTTCCATGATTAATTCCTTGACAGGCAACTCCCGTATAGCACGGTACTTCTACAACATGATTTCACTCTAACACAACTTATAAATTGCAGCAATCCTCGCACAACACGATTAGAGAACTGCGGCAAACCTTGCATAGCACAGAATTTTTTAGCTTTTGCGAGGGGAAACCCCCGCTATTTTTTTGGATGTAATTATTCAACATTTCTATTCTTTTTTGTGAATCCCCACACTTGATTCACTTATTGGGAAATCTCCATATTTTATTTCCAAAAAGTTATTGGAATATGCCTATATTTTATTTTGCTGAGAAAACCCTGTGTGCTATTTGAACTTGCGCTTGTTTGAGACCATAAAAATTGTGACTTCGATGCATGCAATTCATGACATTTAAAGTTTTTGTAGGTTATTATGGTTTTTAATTGATCATTTATAAATTTTTCCAAGTATGTATTACTAAACTTTGTTCTTAAGAACCATATTGGAATGATTAGCTGTGAATTAAATTCCAGCCCTAAATTATGGCTGAGGAAAAAAAAAAAGGAAAAAAAAAAAAAAAAAAGCACCTCTCAAAAGAGCCTTTATTTCTCTAGTGGCGCCTCTGTAGCCAGGCGGGCAAGAGTAGCAGTGCGTAGCAAATGCTTCTTGATTAGACAGGGGTTCGAGCCCGTGACCAACAAATACGGAAAGGTATTTGGTGGAAAATATGCCCAACGGAACATTAAAAAAAAAAAAAAAAAAAAGAGAGAAAACTGCACCAGGTTTTAAGCCATCAAAAGATTGTGTAACATTACTTATGTGCAGTTCAGGACATTACATGATAAAACTTGTGCTAGTTTATAGATCCTCTAATCCTCGTGCAATGAAAGCTGAAAATAAAATCGCATTACAGTTATACTGGAAAGCAAATAAAAAAGCTTGGGTAACTGCCGATTTATTTAAAGAATGTTTTCTAAATTGTTTTGTGCCAACTGTGGGAAACAATTTAAAGTAGAAAAATCTAGATTTCAAAGTTTTATTACTATTGGATAATCCACCAGGCCATTCAAAAAATTTAAGTCATCCAAACATTGAAGTAATGTTCCTACCACCTAATACAACATCTTTAATTCAGCCATTAAATCAAGGCATTACATCAGAAAATCATTACAATGGATTTTGGAAAAAATTTATTCTGAATCTATTGAAGTGATAGAGGCATGGAAACATTTTGCAATTGTGGACTGTATCGGAATCATACCTTTATCACTCAAAGAAGTAAAACCGTCAATGTTAAATACGTGTTTACAGTGTATGGCCAGTCAGTTCATTCAGAAAATATGGTTGAACTGGGCAGGCAACAGAATTAGTGTGATAGCAGAACTTGCTAAATAGGTAGGAGAGGAAGGTTTTAATGATATAACTAATGAAGGAGTTCAAGAATTACTGGTAGAAAAAGAGGCTGGTAAAGTGGATTTGGTGGAAATGGCATTGGAGGTAAAACAAATCAATTCAGAGGATGATAGCACAGGTAAAAATTCTGAAGTTCCAAATTTTACACTAAAAAGCATTCAGGAAAGCATAAACTTAGCTGAGCAATTAGAATCTCATTTTTTGAATGCAGATCTTTTGACTGAAAGGAAAACAAAGTTCAAAAGGGAACTTCAAAAAGGCTTAACTCCATACCATGAAATTTACAAAGATCTATCAAGCAAAAGCAAACAAACCCAGATTACTGATTTTTTAAGAAGAGCAGAAGATACACAAAATCTAGATACTGCAGAAGAAAGTTCATAAGGTATATTCTGCAACAGAGAAAACACTTGTTTGATTGTGCTTAGCAGCAATGAAGAGGAAGAAAATTAAATGAAAGTACATTATCTACCACAGGGGCTTACATCTGGTGAGTACGGGCTTGGCACACCCAGGGTCCTGAGCTGGATATCATCATTCTTCTCTTCTTGGTGATTCCCTTTTACTTTTGTCTCTCTCTCTCTCTCTCTCTCTCTCTCTCTCTCTCTCTCTCTCTCTCTCTCTCAGGGGCACCACTTGAACAGGTTTCAAAGATGGTCAGAGAAGTGTAGGCTATGT